>NC_091330.1:26433809-26461309 GCF_038502225.1 Cherax quadricarinatus | reverse complement strand
ACATCACTATTCTTACGTCACTATTCTTACATCACTAACATCACTATTCTTACGTCATTATTCTTACATCATTAACATCACTATTCTTACATCACTAACATCACTATTCTTACATCATTAACATCACTATTCTTACATCACTAACATCATTATTCTTACATCACTAACATCATTATTCTTACATCATTAACATCACTATTCTTACATCACTAACATCACTATTCTTACATCACTAACATCACTATTCTTACGTCATTATTCTTACATCATTAACATCACTATTCTTACATCACTAACATCACTATTCTTACATCACTAACATCACTATTCTTACGTCACTATTCTTACATCACTAACATCACTATTCTTACGTCACTATTCTTACATCATTAACATCACTATTCTTACATCACTAACATCACTATTCTTACATCATTAACATCACTATTCTTACATCACTAACATCACTATTCTTACATCACTAACATCACTATTCTTACGTCATTATTCTTACATCATTAACATCACTATTCTTACATCACTAACATCACTATTCTTACGTCACTATTCTTACATCACTAACATCACTATTCTTACGTCATTATTCTTACATCATTAACATCACTATTCTTACATCACTAACATCACTATTCTTACATCACTAACATCACTATTCTTACGTCATTATTCTTACATCATTAACATCACTATTCTTACATCACTAACATCACTATTCTTACATCATTAACATCACTATTCTTACATCACTAACATCACTATTCTTACATCACTAACATCACTATTCTTACGTCATTATTCTTACATCATTAACATCACTATTCTTACATCACTAACATCACTATTCTTACATCATTAACATCACTATTCTTACATCACTAACATCACTATTCTTACATCACTAACATCACTATTCTTACGTCATTATTCTTACATCATTAACATCACTATTCTTACATCACTAACATCACTATTCTTACATCACTAACATCACTATTCTTACATCATTAACATCACTATTCTTACATCACTAACATCACTATTCTTACATCACTAACATCACTATTCTTACGTCACTATTCTTACATCATTAACATCACTATTCTTACATCACTAACATCACTATTCTTACATCATTAACATCACTATTCTTACATCACTAACATCACTATTCTTACATCACTAACATCACTATTCTTACGTCATTATTCTTACATCATTAACATCACTATTCTTACATCATTAACATCATTATTCTTACATCACTACTCTTACCCCATCCTTTTGGACCCCATAATGTAGGATCCCATCCTTAATACAGGACCCCATCCTTAATACAGGACCCCATCCTTAATACAGGACCCCATCCATAATGTAGGACCCCATCCTTAATACAGGACCCCATCCATAATGTAGGACCCCATCCATAATACAGGACCCCATCCATAATGTAGGACCCCATCCATAATACAGGACCCCATCCATAATGTAGGATCCCATCCTTAATACAGGACCCCATCCATAATGTAGGACCCCATCCATAATACAGGACCCCATCCATAATGTAGGATCCCATCCTTAATACAGGACCCCATCCTTAATACAGGACCCCATCCTTAATACAGGACCCCATCCATAAATACAGGACCCCATCCATAATGTAGGACCCCATCCTTAATACAGGACCCCATCCATAATGTAGGACCCCATCCTTAATACAGGACCCCATCCATAATGTAGGACCCCATCCATAATACAGGACCCCATCCATAATGTAGGACCCCATCCTTAATACAGGACCCCATCCATAATGTAGGACCCCATCCTTAATACAGGACCCCATCCATAATGTAGGACCCCATCCTTAATACAGGACCCCATCCATAATGTAGGACCCCATCCATAATACAGGACCCCATCCATAATGTAGGACCCCATCTTTAATACAGGACCCCATCCATAATGTAGGACCCCATCCATAATACAGGACCCCATCCATAATGTAGGACCCCATCCTTAATACATGACCCCATCCTTAATGTAGGACCCCATCCTTAATACAGGACCCCATCCTTAATGTAGGACCCCATCCTTAATGTAGGACCCCATCCATAATGTAGGACCCCATCCTTAATACATGACCCCATCCTTAATGTAGGACCCCATCTTTAATACAGGACCCCATCCTTAATGTAGGAACCCATCCTTAATGTAGGACCCCATCCTTAATGTCGGACCCCATCCATAATGTAGGACCCCATCCTTAATACATGACCCCATCCTTAATGTAGGACCCCATCCATAATACAGGACCCCATCCTTAATGTAGGACCCATCCATAATACAGGACCCCATCCTTAATGTAGGACTCCATCCATAATACAGGACCCCATCTTTAATATAGGACCCCATCCTTAATGTAGGACCCAATCCTTAATACAGGACCCCTTCCTTAATGTAGGATTCCCCTCATTTACATGAGACCACCGCAACTATAACCTCTCACATCTTAGAGGACACATCCTTGCAGGAACGTCCTACAGGACACATCCCTGCGGGAACATCCTACAAGACACATCCCCTGCGAGAATATTCTGCGGGAACATCCTACAGGACACATCCCCTGCGAGAATATCCTACAGGACATATCCCTGCTGGAACATCCTAAAGGACACATCCCTGAAGGAACATCCTATAGGACATACCCTTGCGGGTAACATCCTACAGGACACGCCTTTGTGGGTAACATCCTACAGGACACATTCCTGCGGGAACATCCTGGCTAAGCCATGAAAGAAGAGCATCCTGCGCCACATCCTTCTTACGGTAATATGAGCGCATCCTGCCAGCGCTATCCCACGACCACACCCGCTTGCCTACACACCTGCTGGCCCACACACCTGCTGGCCCACACACCTGCTGGCCCACACACCTGCTGGCCTACACACCTGCTGGGCCATACACCTGCTGGCCCACACACCTGCTGGCCCACACACCTGCTGGCCCACACACCTGCTGGGCCATACACCTGCTGGCCCACACACCTGCTGGCCCACACACCTGCCGGCCTACACACCTACTGGTCCACACACCTGCTGGGCCATACACCTGCTGGCCCACACACCTGCTGGCCCACACACCTGCTGGCCCACACACCTGCTGGCCCACACACCTGCTGTCCCACACACCTGCTGGCCCACACACCTGCTGGCCTACAAACCTGCTGGCCCACACACCTGCTGGCCCACACACCTGCTGGCCTACACACCTGCTGGTCCACACACCTGCTGGGCCATACACCTGCTGGCCCACACACCTGCTGGCCCACACACCTGCTAGCCCACACACCTGCTGGCCTACAAACCTGCTGGCCCACACACCTGCTGGCCCACACACCTGCTGGCCTACACACCTGCTGGTCCACACACCTGCTGGGCCATACACCTGCTGGCCCACACACCTGCTGGCCCACACACCTGCTAGCCCACACACCTGCTGGCCTACAAACCTGCTGGCCCACACACCTGCTGGCCCACACACCTGCTGGCCTACACACCTGCTGGTCCACACACCTGCTGGGCCATACACCTGCTGGCCCACACACCTGCTGGCCCACACACCTGCTGGCCCACACACCTGCTGGCCTACACACCTGCTGGCCCACACACCTGCTGGCCCACACACCTGCTGGCCCACACACCTGCTGGCCCACACACCTGCTGGCCTACACACCTGCTGGCCTACACACCTGCTGGTCCACAAACCTGCTGGTCCACACACCTGCTGGTCCACACACCTGCTGGCCCACACACCTGCTGGCCCACATACCTGTGACGTCACAACTGTCACAACACACACCTGTTAGTGTGCAGTAATTGTTAATGATCCTCGAGAACATCACTCAGCTGCTCCCTCTCACAACAAACCTCTACAACATTATTACACTTATACCAATAATAATTAATAATAATAATATAAATAGTAATAATAATAGCAATAATTATAACAGTACCTCCCTGGATAATAGTACCTCCCTGGATGGTAGTACCTCCCTGGATAATAGTACCTCCCTGGATAATAGTACCTCCCTGGATGGTAGTACCTCCCTGGATAATAGTACCTCCCTGGATGGTAGTACCTCCCTGGATGGTAGTACCTCCCTGGATAATAGTACCTCCCTGGATAATAGTACCTCCCTGGATGGTAGTACCTCCCTGGATGGTAGTACCTCCCTGGATAATAGTGCCTCCCTGGATAATAGTACCTCCCTGGATGGTAGTACCTCCCTGGATGGTAGTACCTCCCTGGATAATAGTACCTCCCTGGATGGTAGTACCTCCCTGGATGGTAGTACCTCCCTGGATGGTAGTACCTCCCTGGATAATAGTACCTCCCTGGATGGTAGTACCTCCCTGGATGGTAGTACCTCCCTGGATGGTAGTACCTCCCTGGATAAAAGTACCTCCCTGGATAATAGTACCTCCCTGGATGGTAGTACCTCCCTGGATGGTAGTACCTCCCTGGATAATAGTACCTCCCTGGATAATAGTACCTCCCTGGATAATAGTACCTCCCTGGATGGTAGTACCTCCCTGGATAATAGTACCTCCCTGGATGGTAGCACCTCCCTGGATGGTAGTACCTCCCTGGATGGTAGTACCTCCCTGGATGGTAGTACCTCCCTGGATAATAGTACCTCCCTGGATGGTAGCACCTCCCTGGATGGTAGTACCTCCCTGGATAATAGTACCTCCCTGGATGGTAGTACCTCCCTGGATAATAGTACCTCCCTGGATGGTAGTACCTCCCTGGATGGTACTACCTCCCTGGATGTTAGTACCTCCCTGGATGGTAGTACCTCCCTGGATAATAGTACCTCCCTGGATGGTAGTACCTCCCTGGATGGTAGTACCTCCCTGGATGGTAGTACCTCCCTGGATGGTAGTACCTCCCTGGATAATAGTACCTCCCTGGATGGTAGTACCTCCCTGGATAATAGTACCTCCCTGGATGGTAGTACCTCCCTGGATAATAGTACCTCCCTGGATGGTAGTACCTCCCTGGATAATAGTACCTCCCTGGATGGTAGTACCTCCCTGGATAATAGTACCTCCCTGGATGGTAGTACCTCCCTGGATGGTACTACCTCCCTGGATAATAGTACCTCCCTGGATGGTAGTACCTCCCTGGATAATAGTACCTCCCTGGATGGTAGTACCTCCCTGGATAATAGTACCTCCCTGGATGGTAGTACCTCCCTGGATAATAGTACCTCCCTGGATGGTAGTACCTCCCTGGATAATAGTACCTCCCTGGATGGTAGTACCTCCCTGGATAATAGTACCTCCCTGGATGGTAGTACCTCCCTGGATGGTAGTACCTCCCTGGATGGTAGTACCTCCCTGGATGGTAGTACCTCCCTGGATAATAGTACCTCCCTGGATGGTAGTACCTCCCTGGATAATAGTACCTCCCTGGATGGTAGTACCTCCCTGGATGGTAGTACCTCCCTGGATGGTAGTACCTCCCTGGATGGTAGTACCTCCCTGGATAATAGTACCTCCCTGGATGGTAGTACCTCCCTGGATGGTAGTACCTCCCTGGATGGTAGTACTTCCCTGGATGGTAGTACCTCCCTGGATGGTAGTACCTCCCTGGATGGTAGTACCTCCCTGGATGGTAGTACCTCCCTGGATGGTAGTACCTCCCTGGATGGTAGTACCTCCCTGGATGGTAGTACCTCCCTGGATGGTAGTACCTCCCTGGATGGTACTACCTCCCTGGATAATAGTACCTCCCTGGATGGTAGTACCTCCCTGGATGGTAGTACCTCCCTGGATGGTAGTACCTCCCTGGATGGTAGTACCTCCCTGGATGGTAGTACCTCCCTGGATAATAGTACCTCCCTGGATGGTAGTACCTCCCTGGATGGTAGTACCTCCCTGGATGGTAGCACCTCCCTGGATGGTAGCACCTCCCTGGATGGTAGTACCTCCCTGGATGGTAGTACCTCCCTGGATGGTACTACCTCCCTGGATGGTACTACCTCCCTGGATGGTACTACCTCCCTGGATGGTACTACCTCCCTGGATGGTACTACCTCCCTGGATGGTACTACCTCCCTGGATGGTACTACCTCCCTGGATGGTAGTACCTCCCTGGATAATAGTACCTCCCTGGATGGTAGTACCTCCCTGGATGGTAGTACCTCCCTGGATGGTAGTACCTCCCTGGATAATAGTACCTCCCTGGATGGTAGTACCTCCCTGGATGGTACTACCTCCCTGGATGGTACTACCTCCCTGGATGGTACTACCTCCCTGGATGGTACTACCTCCCTGGATGGTACTACCTCCCTGGATGGTACTACCTCCCTGGATGGTACTACCTCCCTGGATGGTAGTACCTCCCTGGATGGTAGTACCTCCCTGGATGGTAGTACCTCCCTGGATGGTAGTACCTCCCTGGATGGTTGCTGTCTACCAACCTGACAAACAACATTCTCACTCTCTTCCTCACCACCACCACCACTACACAAGTCCCACTTACATCCACTGGTCGTTAGTGTCACATACGTGGAAGATAGTATGACGTACGTGGGAGGCAGGGTGACATACGTGAGCGGCATTGTGACGTACGTGGGAGGCAGTGTGATGTACGTGTGAGGCAGTGTGATGTACGTGTGAGGCAGTGTGATGCACGTGTGAGGCAGTGTGATGCACGTGTGAGGCAGTGTAAGAGGAAGTACTCGAAGCAGAGAACTTTCTGTTGCTGTCTACTACACTCCCTGTCCTTCCATGTTCTGAACTTTGTCTGTGTTGGTGCTGGTCTGTGTTGAGACCTTACCAGACCATGTGCTGATGCTGGTTTGTGTTGAGACCATACCAGACCATGTGTTGGTGCTGCTCTGTGTTGGGACCTTACCAGACCATGTGGTGCTGGTCTGTGTTGAGACCTTACCAGACCATGTGCTGATGCTGGTCTGTGTTGGGACCTTACCAGACCATGTGTTGGTGCTGCTCTGTGTTGGGACCTTACCAGACCATGTGCTGGTGCTGGTCTGTGTTGGGACCTTACCAGACCATGTGCTGGTGCCGGTCTGTGTTGGGACCTTACCAGAACTTGTGCTGATGCTGGTCTGTGTTGGGACCTTACCAGACCATGTGCTGGTCTGTGTTGAGACCTTACCAGACCATGTGCTGGTGCTGGTCTGTGTTGAGACCTTACCAGACCATGTGCTGGTGCTGGTCTGTATTGGGACCTTACCAGACCATGTGCTGGTCTGTGTTGGGACCTTACCAGACCATGTGCTGGTGCTGGTAATTCAAAGGCCATCCTGGGAGTAGTGGCCAGATGACGCACTTCTGGGACCAGAGTTTCAAATTACCTTCCGAAGAGAGAGAGAGAGAGAGAGAGAGAGAGAGAGAGACTCATCTGGGAGTGAGTGTGAGTGGCAGTAAGACAGACATGCTCGTAGTGTAACTCAACATTAACATAATCAGTGGAGGAAGAGAAAGATCGCTCGATCGCTAGCACTCTCAGCTCACACACTCAGGTCCGGGGTTCGAATCTCCTCCGGTACGGCGGAAAACATTAGGGACGTGCATAAGACACCTGCTGTCCCTGACCCTGTTCACCCGTCAGATCAAAATGGGTACCTGGATGTCAGGCGACTGGTGTGGGTCGCATCCTGGAACAAAACTGACCTAATTTGCGGGAAATGTTCAGCATAACAAGCGGCTTTCTATATAGTAGTATGTGACTGATGTCACCTATGATGTGTATACCTTGTACATGTACTTGTAGTATATAAAGGTACTATTATATTATAGAAGGGAAAATGAATGGAGAAATATGTGGAGTTAGAGGAGAACAGGAGAATAATAATTAGGGGAAAGGAGGAATAAAAACAGAAGAGGAAAAGAAAGAACAAGAGAACAAAAAGAAAGAACAATGGAAGGAAAAGGAAGAACAGGAGAACAAAAACGTTCACAAAGCCATTACAGAGACTTGAACAGGCATCTCTTGAACAAATTCACAGACTGTCTTAAGACAGAAACCTCATTACAGAGTGACCTAACGTCAAGCCTCGGCAGTTTCTTGTGAGTGGTTGGAGATGCCTCAGCTTGTGGACTGAAGCTCTCCTGAATGATGAATGTGGTCGAAAACTGAGAGAAAAACTGGGAGAATAAATAGCTAATGTCCTACGATACACCTTTGATATACCTTGGACGTATGTTAAGAGTTGCTCTACTTCCACAGCCCGGCCCTAGGCTAGAATTATGACCACCACAAGCACTAAGATGCGCCAGTTATCAACACTAGCAACACCATTAAGATAGCAACACCACAAACACTAAGATGCGCCAGTTATCAACACTAGCAACACCATTAAGATAGCAACACCACAAACACTAAGATGCGCCAGTTATCAACACTAGCAACACCATTAAGATAGCAACACCACAAACACTAAGATGCGCCAGTTATCAACACTAGCAACACCATTAAGATAGCAACACCACAAGCACTAAGATGCGCCAGTTATCAACACTAGCAACACCATTAAGATAGCAACACCACAAGCACTAAGATGCGCCAGTTATCAACACTAGCAACACCATTAAGATAGCAACACCACAAGCACTAAGATGCGCCAGTTATCAACACTAGCAACACCATTAAGATAGCAACACCAGGTCCAGTATTGGGACCACGCTTAAAGGACATGAAGCCTATATTGACGATATAAAAAAATGAGTGAAATACTGGTCTCGACATGACTGTGTTGGGTGAGCCATTAATCAGTGTGATGATAGCCACTCTGCACCTGGGCAGAGTGCATGGTCAGGCTATCAGCAGCTTCTTTCAAGTATAGTGGGTACAGAGGTACGTTAGAAACTGCATAGATATCAGCAGCGCTACGAGACTCATTCACTAACTTCAGAATTTCATTCATTTCTTTATTATCATGAGTGTAGGTCCCATGACATTTAAGGCCTATACAGGATGTGGTCTTTGCCCTGGTCTTGCATGAGACAACGTATTTGGGATATCTTCTAATTTCATTCATGGCTCTGTGCTGTCTCTGTCTTTCCTGGACACTCATGACTGTGCTGTCTCTGTCTCTCCTGGACACTCATGACTCTGTGCTGTCTCTGTCTCTCCTGGACACTCATGACTCTGTGCTGTCTCTGTCTCTCCTGGACACTCATGGCTCTGTGCTGTCTTTGTGTCTCCTGGACTCTGTGAGACATTCACTCAGAGCTCTAATCAGTTATCCTTCATGCTTCAGAGTCTGCTACTTTCATCTTCATTTGTAGAGGGAGCTCCTCTCTCCCTTTCTCAAGTCCACTAAGTATTTGTTATGTCATGATCATGTCTCCTCGACATAACTCGTGAAGAGGTATGTTGAGTGTGCTAGCATGTGCATGTGTGGTAATCTTGCCAATTGTCCGGTTATTGTGTAGCCTCCCCTCTCCCCAGGACACATAACCTCCCCTCTTCCCAGGACACATCATCAGCACGCTCTTTAAGCCAGTTTAAAGCTCCCTCCCTCCCCGGTGGAGTGATCGTGAGCCCTCCCTCCCGCTGGAGTGATCGTGAGCCCTCCCTCCCGGTGGAGTGATCTTGAGCCCTCCCTCCCGGTGGAGTGATCGTGAGCCCTCCCTCCCGGTGGAGTGATCGTGAGCCCTCCCTCCCGGTGGAGTGATCGTGAGCCCTCCCTCCCGGTGGAGTGATCGTGAGCCCTCCCTCCCCTGAGGGGTGATCGTGAGCCCTCCCTCCCCGGAGGGGTGATCGTAAGTCTTCCCACCAGTGCTACAGGACACGGCAGTCTTCACCACCAGTGCTACAGGACACAGCAGTCTTCACCACCAGTGCTACAGGACACAGCAGTCTTCACCACCAGTGCTACAGGACACAGCAGTCTTCACCACCAGTGCTACAGGACACAGCAGTCTTCACCACCAGTGCTACAGGACACAGCAGTCTTCACCACCAGTGCTACAGGACACAGCAGTCTTCACCACCAGTGCTACAGGACACAGCAGTCTTCACCACCAGTGCTACAGGACACAGCAGTCTTCACCACCAGTGCTACAGGACACAGCAGTCTTCACCACCAGTGCTACAGGACACAGCAGTCTTCACCACCAGTGCTACAGGACACAGCAGTCTTCACCACCAGTGCTACAGGACACAGCAGTCTTCACCACCAGTGCTACAGGACACAGCAGTCTTCACCACCAGTGCTACAGGACACAGCAGTCTTCACCACTAGTGCTACAGGACACAGCAGTCTTCACCACCAGTGCTACAGGACACAGCAGTCTTCACCACCAGTGCTACAGGACACAGCAGTCTTCACCACCAGTGCTACAGGACACAGCAGTCTTCACCACTAGTGCTACAGGACACAGCAGTCTTCACCACCAGTGCTACAGGACACAGCAGTCTTCACCACCAGTGCTACAGGACACAGCAGTCTTCACCTCAACACTGCCAACAGCTGCACATCCACTACATACCCCAGCTAGCCAGCTCCTCTCCTGATCCTGGGTGCACAAGTCTCTGTTCTCATCTATGTGTACTCATACTGCACTTAATTAAACCGGTGTATGGATCCTGGCTCTACTTTCGCTGCCAAGGTCATTTCACTTTGTGATCATTCTGAAGTTGAAGAAATATTTCCTAACATCCTGTGACCCAACTGTTGTTTTAATCTCTAGTGTTACCTTGTGTTTATGTTTCCCGCTTCTCTAACACACTCTCCCTGCCCACCCTATCAGGTCCTCTCAGTATTTTGAATGTCATTATGTTAGCTCTGGTCCTACTGTCCTCTAATGTCATCAGGTTCAGTTCCTGTACTATCTCCTCATACTACATACCCCTTAGCTTTGGGACTAGTCTTGTTGCAAACCTCTGTACTTCTAGCTTCTTGACATACCTGATCCGTTTGGGTTTCATACAGGTGCTGCATACTCCAATCTGGGCCTGAATGACTCCTTGTTGAGGTTCCTAGAAGGTAAACATTGATTTGTCAATTGCACATTTTCTGCAGAGGTTATTCAGTTGATGTGCACCTCAAGCAATATGTTGGGTAGTATGCTCACCCCGAGGTCCACCTTGAGCGAGGTCTGCAGTGTCTGTTTCCGGAGCCTGTAGTCTGTCTCTGATATTTTGTGCTCTGCTCCAGTTTTCTTAACATTACAAACGGTAGAGACGAATTCCAACAGTCCCTTGTTAGACCAACATTGTTTCATATCCAAGTCTTTCTTGTTTACACTATCCTCCAATGTTTACATTTTCATCTTTGGTTTTACATCATCTGTGAACAGGAATATATCAGATTATCTCCTCTGTCATGTTTACTTACATAAGAAACAGTACTGGTCCCAGTACCGACCCTTGTGGAACCCCACTTGTCACACCTGCCCATCTGACAATCTCTTTGTTTCCCCCATGTTATGTATTCTTTCATCCACTGTAGTGCCTTCCTTGTTATTGCCGGTTGTTCTTCTAGTTTCTGTCTATGTCTGTCTGTACTCGTCAACCTGTTATTGCGGGGGTTGAGTCTGCCTCCACCACTTCCTCTTCCAAATCATCTCTCTCGTCAACCACCCTGGAACTAAAATAATATAAGACTGACTCTCGCTACTGGATGATGCTAACCATTACCCTGGTTTTCCCCAGACAGGGTATTAGTTCTAATGGCGGATGCTGTGCCAACTACACTCAACTCCCATCCATCCTGAGAACTGCTTGTGTAATGTTCCGGAAGTGTGTGTGTGTGTGTGTGTACTCACCTAGTTGTACTCACCTAGTTGAGGTTGCGGGGGTCGAGTCCGAGCTCCTGGCCCCGCCTCTTCACTGATCGCTACTTGGTCACTCTCCCTGAACCGTGAGCTTTATCATACCTCTGCTTAAAGCTATGTATGGATCCTGCCTCCACTACATCGTTTCCCAAACTATTCCACTTACTGACTACTCTGTGGCTGAAGAAATACTTCCTAACATCCCTGTGATTCATCTGTGTCTTCAACTTCCAACTGTGTCCCCTTGTTACTGTGTCCAATCTCTGGAACATCCTGTCTTTGTCCACCTTGTCAATTCCTCTCAGTATTTTGTATGTCGTTATCATGTCCCCCCTATCTCTCCTGTCCTCCAGTGTCGTCAGGTTGATTTCCCTTAACCTCTCCTCGTAGGACATACCTCTTAGCTCTGGGACTAGTCTTGTTGCAAACCTTTGCACTTTCTCTAGTTTCTTTACGTGCTTGGCTAGGTGTGGGTTCCAAACTGGTGCCGCATACTCCAATATGGGCCTAACGTACACGGTGTACAGGGTCCTGAACGATTCCTTATTAAGATGTCGGAATGCTGTTCTGAGGTTTGCTAGGCGCCCATATGCTGCAGCAGTTATTTGGTTGATGTGCGCTTCAGGAGATGTGCCTGGTGTTATACTCACCCCAAGATCTTTTTCCTTGAGTGAGGTTTGTAGTCTCTGGCCCCCTAGACTGTACTCCGTCTGCGGTCTTCTTTGCCCTTCCCCAATCTTCATGACTTTGCACTAGGTGGGATTGAACTCCAGGAGCCAATTGCTGGACCAGGTCTGCAGCCTGTCCAGATCCCTTTGTCGTTCTGCCTGGTCTTCGATCGAGTGAATTCTTCTCATCAACTTCACGTCATCTGCAAACAGGGACACCTCAGAGTCTATTCCTTCCGTCATGTTATTCACAAATACCAGAAACAGCACTGGTCCTAGGACTGACCCCTGTGGGACCCCGCTGGTCACAGATGCCCACTCTGACACCTCGCCACGTACCATGACTCGCTGCTGTCTTCCTGACAAGTATTCCCTGATCCATTGTAGTGCCTTCCCTGTTATCCCTGCTTGGTCCTCCAGTTTTTGCACCAATCCACCCACCCCTCTCTCTCTTGTCTTACTGCTGTCACCATGTCATAGAACTCCAGTAGGTTTGTGACACAGGATTTCCCGTCCCTGAAACCATGTTGGCTGCTGTTGATGAGATCATTCCTTTCTAGGTGTTCCACCACTCTTCTCCTGATAATCTTCTCCATGATTTTGCATACTATACATGTCAGTGACACTGGTCTGTAGTTTAATGCTTCATGTCTGTCTCCTTTTTTAAAGACTGGGACTACATTTGCTGTCTTCCATGCCTCAGGCAATCTCCCTGTTTCGATAGATGTATTGAATATTGTTGTTAGGGGTACACATATCGCCTCTGCTCCCTCTCTCGTTATCATGTCTCCCCTGACCCTTGTCCTCCAGTGTCGTCAGTCCGATTTCCGTCAACCTTTCCTCGTACGACATTCCCCTGAGCTCTGGGACTAGCCTTGTTGCAAACCTTTGCACTTTCTCTAACTTCTTGACGTGCTTGACCAGGTGTGGGTTCCAGACTGGTGCTGCATACTCCAGTATGGGCCTAACATACACAGTGTACAGTGTCTTGAACGATTCCTTATTTAGGTATCGGAACGCTATTCTCAGGTTTGCCAGGCGCCCGTATGCTGCAGCAGTTATTTGGTTGATGTGTGCCTCCGGTGACGTGCTCGGTGTTATGGTCACCCCGAGGTGTTTCTCCCTGAGTTAGGTCTGTAGTCTTTGTCCACCTAGCCTATACTCTGTCTGCGGTCTTCTTTGCCCCTCCCCAATCTTCATGACTTTGCATTTGGCTGGATTGAATTCGAGAAGCCAGTTTCTGGACCACATGTCCAGCCTGTCCAGGTCTCTTTGCAGTCCTGCCTCATCCTCATCCGATTTAATTCTTCTCATCAACTTCACATCATCTGCGAATAGGGACACTTCAGAGTCTATTCCTTCCATCATGTCGTTCGCATATATCAAAAATAGCACTGGCCCTAGAACTGACCCCTGTGGGACCCCGCTCGTCACAGGCGCCCACTGTGATAACTCTTCACGTACCATGACTCGTTGCTGCCTCCGTCAGGTATTCCCTGATCCACTGCAGTGCCCTCCCTGTTACATGCGCCTGATCCTCCAGCTTCTGCACTAATCTCTTGTGGGGAACTGTGTCAAAGGCCTTCCTGCAGTCTAGGAAAACGCAATCAACCCACCCCTCTCTCTCGTGTCTTACTTCTGTTACCTTGTCATAAAACTCCAGGAGGTTTGTGATACAAGATTTGGCTTCCATGAACCCATGCTGGTTTTCATTTATAATCTTGTTCCGTTCCAGGTGTTCGACCACTCTCCTCCTGATAATCTTCTCCATGACTTTGCCCACAATACATGTCAGAGACACAGGTCTGTAGTTTAGCGCCTCGTTTCTGTTTCCTTTCTTAAACATGGGGACTACATTTGCTGTCTTCCATTTCTCAGGTAGTTGCCCAGTTTCAAGGGATGTGTTGAAGTGTGTGTATGTGTGTGTGTGTGTGTGTGTGTGTGTGTGTGTGTGTGTGTGTGTGAATATTTTTAAAACTAAATTCAGTTCATCCGCAGTGTGCTGGTATCCCACCCTCTATGATAATTACCTATACCTTTGACAGGTTTCGAGAGTTTTTCTACTTCCGCAGGACGGCTCTGGGCCAGGGGCATCCCACTGAATGGATTACATACATAATACCCACATTTCATACATGGGTTTCATACATGAAACCCATGTATGAAATGCGACAGCTTGAGCTGGGAGACATGAGTAAGTCACCAGGATTTCGTCAAGTTATTTCTCAGCGCTCAAAAACTCTGAGAGTGTATGAGAGTCCATCCGCTAGAAGGTCCTGCTCTGGGACCACCAGATTACAGTGACTCCATAAAACAAGTACAGGCAGACAACATAGGGGAACACTTTAGAGTAATGAAGAATCAGACATGTACCACATCTGGGTATCTTTCTTGTAGACGTTTCGCCCTCCATTGGTTTTATCAATACAAATGCAATGACATAATTAGAAGATTGCAGAACTATATACAAAAGTATAAGGTAATCAGTCCCTCGGCCTTGGAGTTAGTGAAGAATCTTCAGTCTTCACCACTACGATGCTGTTCACCAGCTTCAAGGCTGAGGGACTGATTACCTTATACTTTTGATATACCTTCGAAGAGTTTCGAGAGATTCACTACTCTCGGAGCCCGGCCATGGGCTAGGTTCGTCTGGTGCTTGCCTGGTCAACCAGGCTGTTGCTTGTGGAGGCCCGCTGCCCCACATATCCATCACAGCCTGGCTGATCTAACACCTGGTTAAGATTCTTGAAGGCTTCTACACTTGTTCCAACAGTGTTTCTGATACCTTCAGGTAAGATGCTGAATAGTCTGGGACCCAGGATGTTGATAGTGTTCCCTTATTGTTCCCACCGCACCCCTGCTCCTCACTGAGTTTATTTTACACTTCCTCCCATATCTCTCTCTCCAGTATGTTGTTATGGCAGTGTGCAGATTTGGGACCAGACCCTTGAGTACTTTCTAGGTATAAATTATCATGTATCTCTCTCTCCTTCGCTCCAGTGAGTACACGTTCAAGACTTGCAGGCGTTCCCAGTAGTTTAGATGCTTTACTGGCTCAATGTGAGTCAGTAACATCTTTGGTAGACGATATTTGAACCTGAATGAGAGTGACTGCCAATGACACAACAAACCTCCAAGATGATATAAACAAAGTCTCCTTGTGGTCTACTGATGATGTTCACTGATGACAAGCTTAAGTTACTCCGTTATGAAAAGACTGTAGAGGTAAAGACTAGATCGGAGTATAAAATACACTTGAATCACTTACTAGAATGTTAGAATAATGCGAGAGATTTAAGAGTGATTATGTCAGAAGATCTCAACGTCAAGGATCACAACAGTGTCACTGTCACAAACACAAGGAAAATGACAGGCCGGATAACTCGAACCTTCAAAACAAGGAATGAGAAGCCAGTGATGATACTCTTCAAGTCAACTGTTCACTACAGTCTGGAATACTACTGTATACTACGGCCTCTTTCAAGGCAGACTTACATACTGCTGTGTACTACGGCCTCCTTCAAGGCAAACGAGATTCCCGAGTTAGAAAACATACAGATAACGTAGACGAGAAAGGTACGTCATAATTTATACCTTGGAAAATCCTGGAGCGACCAGTTTTAAACCTGCACAACGAAATCATCCCAAACGAAAACAGGAGACTTGGCAGACGGTGCAGAATATGTCCAGTAAAAACCAGGGACGCGACGGATACACTAAGAGAGAACTCAGTGAGCATGACAGGTCCGGGACTGTTAACACCCTCTCTTCATGCATCAGGCAAATTATCAACAAACTTCAGTATATCTACAAGAAGAAACTGGATTTCTCAAACAAGTTCGTGACCAGCCGGGTTGTGGTGCATCAGTTGGACTGCGTGCGGCCAGCACCAACAGTATCATCAGTCAACCAGCAACCAAAAAGTCAGGTACGGGACCGGGTCGCGGGGGCGATGACCCCCGATAGCGACCAAGGTCCTGTGTTAGTAAGACAATGTTCTCCGCATTTCTCCAGTCCACCTATTTTTTTTTTCTGTAGACAAACCTATGAAGGAGACAGAGATAACTCTTCTCTCAACACTGGTTTAAAATCCCCTTTCCAACAGATTTAAGATTTTGTCGCCATAGCTAGTTAATTGTGCACTTTATATCCATCCTATGGAGGGCAGCGCAAGAGCATATGGATACACAAAAGGCCTAGTAACTTGGTCCCAAGAGACTTAACAGAAGTACAACTGGATTTATATCTACAGTTGACACGAAAATTTAGGAATTTTGCTTAATATGTCTGGTATCTTAACACATACCTCATACCTTCGAAGAGTTTCGAGAGTTTCATTACTCTCGAAGCCCGGCCATGGGCCAGGCTCGTCTGGTACTTGCCTGGTAAACCTGGCTGTTGCTGGAGGCCAGGCTGCCCCACATATCCATCAGAGCCTGGTTGATCTGGCACCTGATGAAGATACGTGTCCAGTTTCCTCTTGAAGGCTTCCACATTTGTTCCAGCAGTGTTTCTGATATTGTCTGGTAAGATGTTGAATAGTCTGGGACCCCTGATGTTGATACAGTGTTCCTTTATTGTCCCCACCGCACCCCTGCTTCTCACTGGGTTTATTTTACACTTCCTCCCATATCTCTCACTCCAGTATGTTGTTATGGCAGTGTGCAGATTAGGGACCAGGTTCTTGAGTACTTTCCAGGTGTATATTATCAAGTATCTTTCCTCCGCTCCAATGAGTACATGTTGAAGACTTGCAGGCGTTCCCAGTAGTTTAGGTGCTTCACTGGCTCAATGTGAGCCGTAAACGATCTCTGTATTTGTTCCAGCTCCGATATTTCTCCTGCCCTGAACGGGGCCGTCTGGAATCTTAACATAACATAGGTTATTGAACAGTCTATCTCTGTATTCCTCAAGAAGTGGACAATAGTGACTAAGGTTTGCCACATGTTTTGCATTTACGTTAATCATCATGTGTGTGTCTCCTAAACTGCCAGAAGTACTTGTAACCAAGCCTAAGTCTGACCACTACAACATCAGTCAGTACTTGTAACCAAGCCTAAGTCTGACCACTACAACATCAGTCAGTACTTGTAACCAAGCCTAAGTCTGACCACTACAACATCAGTCAGTACTTGTAACCAAGCCTAAGTCTGACCACTACAACATCAGTCAGTACTTGTAACCAAGCCTAAGTCTGACCACTACAACATCAGTCAGTACTTGTAACCAAGCCTAAGTCTGACCACTACAACATCAGTCAGTACTTGTAACAAAGCCTAAGCCTGGCCACTACAACATCAGTCAGTACTTGTAACCAAGCCTAAGCCTGGCCACTACAACATCAGTCAGTACTTGTAACCAAGCCTAAGCCTGGCCACTACAACATCAGTCAGTACTTGTAACCAAGCCTAAGTCTGACCACTACAACATCAGTCAGTACTTGTAACAAAGCCTAAGCCTGGCCACTACAACATCAGTCAGTACTTGTAACAAAGCCTAAGCCTGACCACTACAACATCAGTCAGTACTTGTAACAAAGCCTAAGCCTGGCCACTACAACATCAGTCAGTACTTGTAACCAAGCCTAAGTCTGACCACTACAACATCAGTCAGTACTTGTAACAAAGCCTAAGCCTGGCCACTACAACATCAGTCAGTACTTGTAACAAAGCCTAAGCCTGGCCACTACAACATCAGTCAGTACTTGTAACAAAGCCTAAGCCTGGCCACTACAACATCAGTCAGTACTTGTAACCAAGCCTAAGTCTGGCCACTACAACATCAGTCAGTACTTGTAACCAAGCCTAAGCCTGGCCACTACAACATCAGTCAGTACTTGTAACCAAGCCTAAGCCTGACCACTACAACATCAGTCAGTACTTGTAACCAAGCCTAAGCCTGACCACTACAACATCAGTCAGTACTTGTAACCAAGCCTAAGCCTGACCACTACAACATCAGTCAGTACTTGTAACCAAGCCTAAGTCTGACCACTACAACATCAGTCAGTACTTGTAACCAAGCCTAAGCCTGACCACTACAACATCAGTCAGTACTTGTAACCAAGCCTACGCCTGACCACTACAACATCAGTCAGTACTTGTAACCAAGCCTAAGCCTGACCACTACAACATCAGTCAGTACTTGTAACCAAGCCTAAGCCTGACCACTACAACATCAGTCAGTACTTGTAACCAAGCCTAAGCCTGGCCACTACAACATCAGTCAGTACTTGTAACCAAGCCTAAGCCTGACCACTACAACATCAGTCAGTACTTGTAACCAAGCCTAAGCCTGACCACTACAACATCAGTCAGTACTTGTAACCAAGCCTAAGCCTGACCACTACAACATCAGTCAGTACTTGTAACCAAGCCTAAGCCTGACCACTACAACATCAGTCAGTACTTGTAACCAAGCCTAAGTCTGACCACTACAACATCAGTCAGTACTTGTAACCAAGCCTAAGCCTGACCACTACAACATCAGTCAGTACTTGTAACCAAGCCTAAGTCTGACCACTACAACATCAGTCAGTACTTGTAACCAAGCCTAAGCCTGGCCACTACAACATCAGTCAGTACTTGTAACCAAGCCTAAGCCTGGCCACTACAACATCAGTCAGTACTTGTAACCAAGCCTAAGCCTGGCCACTACAACATCAGTCAGTACTTGTAACCAAGCCTAAGCCTGGCCACTACAACATCAGTCAGTACTTGTAACCAAGCCTAAGCCTGACCACTACAACATCAGTCAGTACTTGTAACCAAGCCTAAGCCTGACCACTACAACATCAGTCAGTACTTGTAACCAAGCCTAAGTCTGACCACTACAACATCAGTCAGTACTTGTAACCAAGCCTAAGTCTGACCACTACAACATCAGTCAGTACTTGTAACCAAGCCTAAGTCTGACCACTACAACATCAGTCAGTACTTGTAACCAAGCCTAAGTCTGACCACTACAACATCAGTCAGTACTTGTAACCAAGCCTAAGTCTGACCACTACAACATCAGTCAGTACTTGTAACCAAGCCTAAGCCTGGCCACTACAACATCAGTCAGTACTTGTAACCAAGCCTAAGCCTGGCCACTACAACATCAGTCAGTACTTGTAACCAAGCCTAAGCCTGACCACTACAACATCAGTCAGTACTTGTAACCAAGCCTAAGCCTGACCACTACAACATCAGTCAGTACTTGTAACCAAGCCTAAGTCTGACCACTACAACATCAGTCAGTACTTGTAACCAAGCCTAAGGCTGACCACTACAACATCAGTCAGTACTTGTAACCAAGCCTAAGTCTGACCACTACAACATCAGTCAGTACTTGTAACCAAGCCTAAGGCTGACCACTACAACATCAGTCAGTACTTGTAACCAAGCCTAAGTCTGACCACTACAACATCAGTCAGTACTTGTAACCAAGCCTAAGCCTGACCACTACAACATCAGTCAGTACTTGTAACCAAGCCTAAGCCTGGCCACTACAACATCAGTCAGTACTTGTAACCAAGCCTAAGCCTGACCACTACAACATCAGTCAGTACTTGTAACCAAGCCTAAGCCTGACCACTACAACATCAGTCAGTACTTGTAACCAAGCCTAAGTCTGACCACTACAACATCAGTCAGTACTTGTAACCAAGCCTAAGTCTGACCACTACAACATCAGTCAGTACTTGTAACCAAGCCTAAGCCTGACCACTACAACATCAGTCAGTACTTGTAACCAAGCCTAAGTCTGACCACTACAACATCAGTCAGTACTTGTAACCAAGCCTAAGCCTGACCACTACAACATCAGTCAGTACTTGTAACCAAGCCTAAGCCTGGCCACTACAACATCAGTCAGTACTTGTAACCAAGCCTAAGCCTGGCCACTACAACATCAGTCAGTACTTGTAACCAAGCCTAAGCCTGGCCACTACAACATCAGTCAGTACTTGTAACCAAGCCTAAGTCTGACCACTACAACATCAGTCAGTACTTGTAACCAAGCCTAAGCCTGACCACTACAACATCAGTCAGTACTTGTAACCAAGCCTAAGCCTGGCCACTACAACATCAGTCAGTACTTGTAACCAAGCCTAAGCCTGGCCACTACAACATCAGTCAGTACTTGTAACCAAGCCTAAGCCTGACCACTACAACATCAGTCAGTACTTGTAACCAAGCCTAAGCCTGACCACTACAACATCAGTCAGTACTTGTAACCAAGCCTAAGTCTGACCACTACAACATCAGTCAGTACTTGTAACCAAGCCTAAGCCTGGCCACTACAACATCAGTCAGTACTTGTAACCAAGCCTAAGCCTGGCCACTACAACATCAGTCAGTACTTGTAACCAAGCCTAAGCCTGGCCACTACAACATCAGTCAGTACTTGTAACCAAGCCTAAGCCTGGCCACTACAACATCAGTCAGTACTTGTAACCAAGCCTAAGCCTGGCCACTACAACATCAGTCAGTACTTGTAACCAAGCCTAAGCCTGGCCACTACAACATCAGTCAGTACTTGTAACCAAGCCTAAGCCTGACCACTACAACATCAGTCAGTACTTGTAACCAAGCCTAAGCCTGGCCACTACAACATCAGTCAGTACTTGTAACCAAGCCTAAGCCTGGCCACTACAACATCAGTCAGTACTTGTAACCAAGCCTAAGCCTGGCCACTACAACATCAGTCAGTACTTGTAACCAAGCCTAAGCCTGGCCACTACAACATCAGTCAGTACTTGTAACCAAGCCTAAGCCTGACCACTACAACATCAGTCAGTACTTGTAACCAAGCCTAAGCCTGACCACTACAACATCAGTCAGTACTTGTAACCAAGCCTAAGTCTGACCACTACAACATCAGTCAGTACTTGTAACCAAGCCTAAGTCTGACCACTACAACATCAGTCAGTACTTGTAACCAAGCCTAAGCCTGGCCACTACAACATCAGTCAGTTCACATTGCAAGTTGCTCCATATATGTACTTATTTACGTTTATGTTATTATAGTGAGTGACAGATCGACAAAGGCTTCTATCTACACTCCTATGACATCCACTTTCATTATTCACGTCATTACGCTATCACTCAGGAAAACCCTCACAAACAAACAAGGTGGGGTGGTGATCCTGGCCTCACCACTCAGGAAAGACCTCATAAACAAGGTGGGGTGGTGATCCTGGCCTCACCACTAAGCGCCCTCATAAACATAATAGCTTTCAGTAGGCTGAGTCTGGTACAGAAGGCAGAAGTGAGAGTGGTGGTACAAGTGATGGTGTGCACTGAGGACGAGACTCAGTACCGTGCTGTCAGTATCGTGCTGTCAGTACCGTGCTGTCAGTACCGTGCTGTCAGTACCGTGCTGTTAGTACCGTGCTGTCAGTACCGTGCTGTCAGTACCGTGCTGTCAGTACCGTGGAGGTTGAGCGCGACATTCAACTAGGCAAACGCAACTCAAAAGAGGGTAAGTTTACATTATCCTGGGTGCTTGATACACGCAATCACGCAAACAACAACATATATCATCACGCAAACTCGTGCAGTAACACACAAACTGCAGATACACGCACTCACGGAACTCAAGCAATTAAACACGCAAATTCCGACAGTCATACAAACTCACGCAATCACCCCTGACTGTCTTGAAGAGGGAACGTGGTATGTAATCTCATGCCAGTTCAGGATTAACTAGGCTGTGATATGTGCCCTGGATTGCGTGAAGCTAGCACCAACAACTAGACTGATCCGGCCATCAGTCAAGCCTGATCTACGACTGGGTTGCGGGGGGGAGGTGACTCCGAGAATTATCAAGTAAGCTTGGTCATCACGAGAAGGAAAAATTCCCCGCAGTAATTCTGTCAGACTTAATAATGTTGAAGTGTTGTGTGTGACACTGCAGGAGGTTAGTACCCAGGGTGTTGAGTGTCACAGGGGGCAGTGTACCTGTGTGTCACTGCTGCTGTTGCTGTCCATGACACTGCTGAGCACCAGTGTCACTGCTGCTACTGTCCATGATACTGCTGAGCACCAGTGTCACTGTTGCTGCTGTCCATGACACTGCTGAGCACCAGTGTCACTGTTGCTGCTGTCCATGACACTGCTGAGCACCAGTGTCACTGCTGCTGCTGTCCATGACACTGCTGAGCACCAGTGTCACTGCTGCTGCTGTCCATGACACTGCTGAGCACCAGTGTCACTGTTGCTGCTGTCCATGACACTGCTGAGCACCAGTGTCACTGTTGCTGCTGTCCATGACACTGCTCAGACTCAAGGATCGGCCCTGAGATCCACGGATCATCCCTCAAACCAAAAGATCAGCTTTCAGACCCAAGGATCAGCCCTCAGACCAAAGGATCAGCTCTCAGACCAAAGGTTCGGCCCTCGGATCCAAGTATCAGCTCTCAGACCCAAGGATCAGCCCTCATATCCAAGGATCGACCCCGAAATGCAAGGATCATCTCTCAGACCCAAGGATCTGCCCTCAGATCCGAGTATAAGCTCTCAGAACCCAAGCCCTGAGATCCAAGTATTAGTTCTCAGACTGAAGGATCAGGCCTCAGATCCAAGGATCAATCCTCAGATCCAAGTATCAGCTCTCAGACCAAAGGATCAGCCCTCAGACTCAAGAATCAATAATTATACCCAAGGATAAGTTCACATATCCGAGGATCAGTCCTGAGATCCAAGGTTCAGCCCAGAGATCCAAGCATCAACTCTCAGATCCAAAGATCAGCCCTCAGATCCAAGGATCAACCCTCAGATCCGAGCATTAGCTCGCAGAACCCAAGGATCAGTCCTCAAACCCAAGAATCAACCCCGAGTTCGAAGGATCAGCTCTCAGACCAAAGGATCAGCCCTCACATCCAAGTATCAATTCTCAGATCCAAGGATCAGTCCTCAGACCAAGGGATCAACCCTCAAATTCAAGTATCAGCTTTCAGACCCAAGGATCAATCCTCAGACCAAAGGATCAGCCCTAAGACCCAAGGATCAATCCTTAGACCCAAGGATCAATCCTAAGACCCAAGGATCAATCCTCAAACCCAAGGATCAATCCTCAGATCCAAGGATCAATCCTCAGATCCAAGGATCAATCCTCAGATCCAAGGATCAATCCTCAGATCCAAGGATCAATCCTCAGATCCAAGGATCAATCCTCAGATCCAAGGATCACTCCTCAGATCCAAGGATCAATCCTCTGATCCAAGGATCACTCCTCAGATCCAAGGATCACTCAGATCCAAGGATCACTCAGATCCAAGGATCACTCAGATCCAAGGATCACTCAGAACCAAGGATCACTCAGATCCAAGGATCAATCCTTAGATCCAAGGATCAATCCTCAGATCCAAGGATCAATCCTCAGATCCAAGGATCAATCCTCAGATCCAAGGATCAATCCTCAGATCCAAGGATCAATCCTCAGATCCAAGGATCAATCCTCAGATCCAAGGATCACTCAGATCCAAGGATCACTCAGATCCAAGGATCACACAGATCCAAGGATAACTCAGATCCAAGGATAACTCAGATCCAAGGATCACTCAGATCCAAGGATCACTCAGATCCAAGGATCACTCAGATCCAAGGATCACTCAGATCCAAGGATCACTCAGATCCAAGGATCACTCAGATCCAAGGATCACTCAGATCTAAGGAACACTCAGATCCAAGGATCACTCAGATCCAAGGATCAATCCTCTGATCCAAGGATCACTCCTCTGATCCAAGGATCACTCAGATCCAAGGATCACTCAGATCCAAGGATCACTCAGATCCAAGGATCACTCAGATCCAAGGATCACTCAGATCCAAGGATCACTCAGATCCAAGGATCACTCAGATCCAAGGATCACTCAGATCCATCCTGCTGACTGGGCAGGAAGAGATTCATTGTGTCAATGATGACAGCAGAGGCTGTTGATGATGATGATGATCATTGTACAAGTACAATGATCACTGTGAAACAAGTACAGTGATGACTGTACAAACACAGTGATCATTGTACAAGTACAATGATCACTGTAAAACAAGTACAGTGATGACAGTACAAACACAGTGATCATTGTACAAGTACAATGATCACTGTAAAACAAGTACAGTGATGACAGTACAAACACAGTGATCATTGTACAAGTACAATGGTCACTGCACAAGTACAATGATCCTTATTATGATCATTGTATAAGTGCAGTGTTCATAACCACCAGGACACAAGTCAGAACACCAGGACACAAGTCGGAACACCAGGACACAAGTCGGAACACCAGGACACAAGTCGGAACACCAGGACACAAGTCGGAACACCAGGACACAAGTCAGAACACCAGGACACAAGTCAGAACACCAGGACACAAGTCAGAACACCAGGACACAAGTCAGAACACCAGGACACAAGTCGGAACACCAGGACACAAGTCGGAACACCAGGACACAAGTCAGAACACCAGGACACAAGTCAGAACACCAGGACACAAGTCGGAACACCAGGACACAAGTCGGAACACCAGGACAAAAGTCAGAACACCAGGACACAAGTCAGAACACCAGAACACCAGGACATAAGTCAGAACACCAGGACACATGTCGGAACACCAGGACACAAGTCGGAACACCAGGACACAAGTTGGAACACCAGGACACAAGTCAGAACACCAGGACACAAGTCAGAACACCAGGACACAAGTCAGAACACCAGGACACTAAGTCAGAACACCAGGACACAAGTCAAAACACCAGGACACAAGTCAAAACACCAGGACACAAGTCAGCACACCAGGACACAAGTCGGAACACCAGGACACAAGTCGGAACACCAGGACACAAGTCGGAACACCAGGACACAAGTCGGAACACCAGGACACAAGTCGGAACACCAGGACACAAGTCAGAACACCAGGACACAAGTCGGAACACCAGGACACAAGTCGGAACACCAGGACACAAGTCGGAACACCAGGACACAAGTCAAAACACCAGGACACAAGTCAGAACACCAGGACACAAGTCAGCACACCAGGACACAAGTCAGCACACCAGGACACAAGTCAGAACACACAAGTCGGAACACGAGTACACAAGTCGGAACACCAGGACACAAGTCAGAACACCAAGTCAGCACACAACACAAGTCAGCACACCAGGACACAAGTCAGCACACCAGGACACAAGTCAGAACACCAGGACACAAG
This sequence comes from Cherax quadricarinatus, assembly GCF_038502225.1. Classification (NCBI taxonomy): domain Eukaryota; kingdom Metazoa; phylum Arthropoda; class Malacostraca; order Decapoda; family Parastacidae; genus Cherax; species Cherax quadricarinatus. Next base: position 26,435,615 of record NC_091330.1, on the reverse strand, counting down.
TCAGAACACCAGGACACAAGTCAGAACACCAGGACACAAGTCGGAACACCAGGACACAAGTCGGAACACCAGGACACAAGTCGGAACACCAGGACACAAGTCGGAACACCAGGACACAAGTCGGAACACCAGGACACAAGTCAGAACACCAGGACACAAGTCAGAACACCAGGACACAAGTCAGAACACCAGGACACAAGTCGGAACACCAGGACACAAGTCAGAACACCAGGACACAAGTCAGAACACCAGGACACAAGTCAGCACACCAGGACACAAGTCGGAACACCAGGACACAAGTCAGAACACCAGGACACAAATTGGAACACCAGGACACAAGTCGGAACACCAGGACACAAGTCGGAACACCAGGACACAAGTCAGCAAACCAGGACACAAGTCAGAACACCAGGACACAAGTCAGAACACCAGGACACAAGTCAGCACGCCAGGACACGTCAGCACGCCAGGACACAAGTCAGCACGCCAGGACACAAGTCAGCACGCCAGGACACAAGTCAGCACGCCAGGACACAAGTCAGCACGCCAGGACACAAGTCAGCGCGCCAGGATACAAGTCAGAACACCAGGACACAAGTTAGCACACCAAGACACAAGTCGGAACACAAGGAGGGAGTGATGAAGGTGAAGGAGGGAGTGATGAAGGCGGCGGCGGGAGTGATGAAGGTGAAGGAGGGAGTGATGAAGGTGAAGGAGGGAGTGATGAAGGTGAAGGAGGGAGTGATGAAGGTGGAGGAGGAAGGGAGAACATAGTAAAAGAGTGCAGAGCCTCAAGAGCTGTCAACACTGGAAGACACTGTACACAGAACTCATCATCAGCTTCTAGGAAGCATTACACGCACACAGGCTCCATACGTAGTTTCAAGAGCAGGTACGACAGCTTCCAAGAGACTACCTGGGAGAGAATCTGGCAAGCGACAAGTTAAGACTCAGATGAAACACACGGATGTTAGGAAGTATTTCTTGAGTCACAGAGTTCTCAGGAAATGGAACAGTCTGGAAAGTGGGGTAGTGGAGGCAGCATCCATACATAGCTTTAAGAAGAGGTATGATAAAGCTCATGGAGCAGGGAGAGAGTGACCTAGTGGGACCAGTGAAGAAGAGGGGCCAGAAGCTATGACTCGAAGCCTTCAACCACAACTGGGTGAGCAAACACACACACACACCTAGTAGTGGCCAGTGAAAAGGCGGAGCCAGGAGCTATGAATCGACCCCTGCAACCACAACTAGGCAAGTACAACTAGGTGAGTACACACACGTACACAGGCAGCAGTAAGACAACAGAGAGAGGGGTGGGTAGACTGCGTTTTCTTGGACTGATAGAAGGCTTTTGACACAATTCCACACAAGAGATTTGTGCAAAAGCTGGAGGACCAGGCAGGGATAACAGGGAAGGAACTACAATGGATCATGAATCAGAGAATACCTGACGGGAAGACAGCGAGTCATGGTACGTGATGAGGTGTCAGAGTGGGGGGCCTGTGACGAGAGGGGTTCCACAGGGGTCAGTCCTAGGACCGGTGCTGTTTCTGGCATATGAGAATGAAATGACGGAAGGAATAGATTCAGAAGTTTCCCCCTGTTTGCGGACGATGTAAAGGTAATGAGGAGAATTCAGTCGGGGGAGGATACGGCAGGACTACAGAGGGATCTGGACAGGCTGCAGGCCTAGTCCAGGAACTGGCTCCTAGAGTTCAAGCCTACCAAGTGCAAAGTCATGAAGATCGGAGAAGGGCTAAAAAGACCGCAAACAAAGTACACCTCCTGAGGTGCATGCCAACCAAA
>NC_091330.1:26426309-26428809 GCF_038502225.1 Cherax quadricarinatus | reverse complement strand
GCGGAAACTGAGAGAGATGGTACAAAGGCGAAAGGAGGAAAGAGAGGGGATGGAGAAGACAGACAGGAGATCCCAGACACAGGAAGATCAAATACAACCTCCCTCACAGCTTCCTATAGAAGCCTCCCAACCAGGTCAACCCCAGTGCAGCCAAACACTCTAAACCACAACACCCATGCCATATCCAATGCCCCCACCCACTACATTACAAACTCCACCCCCACAGCAACCACCCATAGTTCCTTATCAGGTCTCCCACTTCCCCAACCCCAATACACCTCCCAGACCACAGTCTTAGAAAAGAAGTTGAAGGTATGGTATACAAATGCAGATGGAATAACAAATAAGTATGAGGAGTGGCACGAAAGAATCAAGGAGACATCCCCAGACATAATAGCACTCACAGAAACAAAACTCACCAGAATAATAACAGATTCAATCTTTCCACCCGGATATCAAATCTTCAGGAAAGACAGAGGGAGGAGAGGGGGAGGAGGAGTTGCACTGCTCATTAAAAGCCAGTGGGGTTTTGAGAAAATGGAAGGAATGGATGGCACGGGTGAAAGGGACTACTTAGTAGGAACAATCCAGTCTGAGGGACATAAGGTGATAATTGCAGTAATGTACAACCCACCACAGAACTGCAGGAGACCAAGAGAAGAATACGATGAGAGCAACAGAGCCATGGTCGACACACTAGCCGAGGTGGCCAGGAGAGCACACGTGGGGGGAGCAAAGTTACTAGTTATGGGTGATTTCAATCACAAGGAGATTGACTGGGAAAACCTGGAGCCCCATGGGGGTTCCGAAACATGGAGAGCCAAGATGATGGATGTAGTACTGGAAAACCTCATGCATCAACATGTTAGAGACACTACCAGAGAGAGAGGAGAAGATGAACCAGCAAGACTGGACCTTGTATTCACCTTGAGTAGTTCAGACATCGAGGATATCTTGTATGAAAGGCCCCTGGGAGCTAGTGATCATGTGGTTCTGTGCTTCGACTACATAGTTGAGCTCCAAGTGGAGAGAGTAGCAGGAATAGGATGGGAAAAACCAAACTACAAAAGGGGGAACTACTCAGGCATGAGGAACTTCCTTCAAAACATTCAGTGGGAGAGGGAACTGACAGGAAAACCAGTACAAGAAATGATGGACTATGTGGCAACAAAATGCAAGGAGGCAGAGGAGAGGTTTGTTCCCAAGGGAAACAGAAATAATGGGAAGAACAGAACGAGTCCTTGGTTCACCCAAAGGTGTAGGGAGGCAAAAACTAGGTGTACTAGAGAATGGAAAAGGTACAGAAGACAGAGAACTCAGGAAAATAAAGAGATTAGCCGAAGAGCCAGAAATGAATATGCACAGATAAGAAGGGAGGCTCAGCGACAATATGAAAATGACATAGCATCGAAAGTCAAGACTGACCCGAAGCTGTTGTACAGCCACATCAGGAGGAAAACAACAGTCAAGGACCAGGTAATCAGACTGAGGAAGGGTGATGGGGAATTCACAAGCAACGACCGAGAGGTATGTCAGGAGCTCAACACGAGATTTAAAGAAGTATTTACAGTGGAAACCAGTAGGACTCCAGGAAATCAGAACAGGGGGGTACACCAGCAAGTGCTGGATGAGGTACATATAACCAAGGAGGAAGTGAAGAAGCTGCTATGCGAACTTGACACCTCAAAGGCGGTGGGACCAGACAACATCTCTCCGTGGGTCCTTAAAGAGGGAGCAGAGATATTGTGTGTGCCATTAACAAAGATCTTCAACACATCATTTGAAACTGGGCAACTCCCTGAGGTATGGAAGATGGCAAATGTAGTCCCAATTTTTAAAAAGGGAGACAGACATGAGGCACTAAACTACAGACCTGTATCACTAACGTGTATAGTATGCAAGGTCATGGAGAAGATCATCAGGAGGAGAGTGGTGGAGCACCTGGAAAGAAACAAGTGTATAATTGACAACCAGCATGGTTTCAGGGAAGGAAAATCCTGTGTCACAAACCTACTAGAGTTTTATGACAAGGTGACAGAAGTAAGACAAGAGAGAGAGGGGTGGATCGACTGCATTTTTTTGGACTGCAAAAAGGCCTTCGACACAGTTCCTCACAAGAGGTTACTGAAAAAGCTAGAAGATCAGGCACACATAACAGGAAAGGCACTGCAATGGATCAGAGAATACCTGACAGGGAGGCAACAACGAGTCATGGTACGTGACGAGGTGTCAGAGTGGGCGCTTGTGACAAGCGGGGTTCCACAGGGGTCAGTCCTAGGACCTGTGCTGTTCTTGGTATATGTGAACGACATAACGGAAGGGATAGACTCAGAAGTGTCCTTGTTTGCAGATGATGTGAAGTTAATGAGAAGAATCAAATCGGATGAGGATCAGGCAGGACTACAAAGAGACCTGGACAGGCTGCAAGCCTGGTCCAGCAACTGGCTCCTTGAGTTTAACCCTGCCAAATGCAAAGTCATGAAGATTGGGGAAGGGCAAA
>NC_091330.1:26353809-26421309 GCF_038502225.1 Cherax quadricarinatus | reverse complement strand
ACCGTGATGACTGTGATTGTGTTGACTGTGATGACTGTGATGACTGATTGTGTTGACTGTGATGACCGTGATGACTGTGATTGTGTTGACTGTATTGACTGTGATGACTGTGATTGTGTTGACTGTGATGACTGTGATGACTGTGATTGTGTTGACTGTGATGACTGTGACGACTGTGTTGACTGTGATGACTGTGACGACTGTGATGACTGTGATGACTGTGATGACCGTGATGACTGTGATGACTGTGATGACTGTGATGACCGTGATGACCGTGATGACTGTGATGACTGTGATGACTGTGTTGACTGTGACGACTGTGACGACTGTGATGACCGTGATGACTGCGTTGACTGTGATGACTGTGACGACTGTGACGACTGCGTTGACTGTGTTGACTGTGACGACTGTGATGACCGTGATGACTGCGTTGACTGTGACGACTGTGACGACTGCGTTGACTGTGACGAGTGTAATGACCGTGATGACTGCGTTGACTGTGATGACTGTGTTGACTGTGACGACTGTGACGACTGTGACGTCTGTGTTGACTGTGATGACTGTGTTGTCTGTGATGACTATGACGACTGTGTTGACTGTGACGACTGTGATGACTGTGTTGACTGTGACGACTGTGACGACTGTAATGACCGTGATGACTGCGTTGACTGTGATGACTGTGACGACTGTGACGTCTGTGCTGACTGTGATGACTGTGACGACTATATTGACTGTGTTGACTGTGATGACTGTGATGACTATATTGACTGTGATGACTGTGATGACTGATGATTGTGTTGACTGTGTTGACTGTGTTGACTGTGACGACTGTGACGTGTGTGTTGAGTGTGATGACTGTGACGACTGTGACGACTGTAATGACCGTGATGACTGCGTTGACTGTGATGACTGTGACGACTGTGACGTCTGTGCTGACTGTGATGACTATATTGACTGTGATGACCGTGATGACTGTGATGACTGTGATGACTGTGACGACTGTGATGACTGTGTTGACCGTATGACTATGATGACTGTGATGAATGTGTTTACTGTGATGAATGTGTTTACTGTGATGACTGTGTTGACTGTGATGAATGGATTGTGTTGACTGTGATGACTGTGTTGACTGTGTTGACTGTGACGACTGTGATGACTGTGTTGACTGTGATGACCGAGGGAGGGAGGAGCCTGTGATGACTATGATAACTTTGATGACACTGTAACGACTATGATGCATGAAGTCCGACATCGTTGTTAACCACCTGATCAACCAGGCTGTTACTACTTGCCGCATGTAAGCCTACACAGACAAGAAAATCTGAGAGAGAGAGAGAGAGAGAGAGAGAGAGAGAGAGCAGGTGGTGGTGCAGGCAGACAAGAGGAGACATTTTTAACCTCACGACAGTTTCTGTCAACCTGGGAGGGTCGGAAGAGCATCGTAATTGAAGGAGGGTTGTGGAGTGTGTGTGTGTGTGTGTGTGTGTGTGTGTGTGTGTGTGTGTGTGTGTACTCACCTATTTGTACTCACCTATTTGTGGTTGCAGGGGTCGAGTCCTAGCTCCTGGCCCCGCCTCTTCACCGGTTGCTACTAGACCCTCTCTCTCCCCGCTCCATGAGCTTTATCAAACCTCGTCTTAAAACTGTGTATGGTTCCTGCCTCCACTACGTCATTTTCTAGGCTATTCCACTGCCTTACAACTCTATGACTGAAGAAATACTTCCTACTATCTCTCTGACTCATTTGTGTCTTCAACTTCCAATTGTGGCCTCTTGTTTCTGTGTCCCCTCCCTGGAACATCCTGTCCTTGTCCACCTTGTCTATTCCACGCAGTATTTTATATGTCGTTATCATGTCTCCCCTGACCCTCCTGTCCTCCAGTGTCGTCAGGCCGATTTCCCTTAATCTTTCTTCATAGGACATTCCCCTTAGCTCTGGAACTAACCTTGTTGCAAACCTTTGTACTTTCTCTAGTGTGTGTGTGTGTGTGTGTGTGTGTGTGTGTGTGTGTGTGTGTGTGTGTGTGTGTGTGTGTGTGTGTACGTACTCAACTAATTGTTCTCACCTAACTGTAGTTGCAGGAGTCGAGACTCAGCTCCTGGCCCCGCCTCTTCACTGAACGCTACTAGGTCCTCTCTCTCCCTGCTCCATGAGCTTTATCATATCTCGTCTTAAAGCTATGTATGGTTCCTGCCTCCACTACTTCACTCGCCAGACTGTTCCACTTCCCGACAACTCTGTGACTGAAGAAATGCTTCCTAACATCCCTGTGACTCGTCTGAGTCTTCGATACTAGAATTTGTATGCGAGTGCCATCGGCAGAGGTCACGGTAAATCTCCAAGTGGATATAAACCAAGATTTCCAGTGGTTTGCAGAAAACAATGTGATGTTCAGTGAGGACAAATTTCAATTACTCTGTTATTAGAAACTTGAGAAAATAAAAGCTAGAAGGGAGTATAAAACAAATTCTAATTACACAATAGAATGAAAAACTAATTTGAAAGACTTGGGAGTGATAACGTCCGAGGATCTCACCATTAAGGATAACAACTGATATTATTACAACAGCGAGGATGATAGGACGGACAATGAGAACCTTCAAAACAAGGAATATACTCTAACAAGAGATATACTCTAACAAGAGATATACTCTAACAAGGGATATACTCTAACAAGGGATATACTCTAACAGCTCCTTTTAAGGCAGGCAAAATTGCTGATAAAAAAGGTACAGAGAACATTCAGTACTTGTTCAATATACGTTTAATCCCGGACCTTAATTTCTGGGAATGAGTGAAGTTCCTTTATCATGTGGGAGTTCGACACGTGGATTAGGTAAGAAATACTCACGTAGGCTGTTATTACGTATAATTGCAGATATGTGGAGAGAGCCCTTGCAACCGTACCTATCTCCTTGCTCACACTCGTAACACTAACTGACCGGCCGCCCACGTACCCATAGAGGGTCTAATGCCAGGTCAGCGCAATATGAGTTCAGATAGTGACTCAGGCAGAGACGGTTGGTCGTTGAGTCAACGGTACACTGGTTACTGGTAACTGGTTACTACTACTGAGACCTTGACTTGTACTTCCTCAAACACACGAAAGATACATCATAATCTACACCTGGAAAATTCTAAAAGGAATGGCTCAAATCTGCACACAGAAATCACTCACTGCGAAAGCAAAAAACTTGACAGGTGCAACATCAGCAACATCACCCCCAAGGTGCAACATCAGCAACATCACCCCCAAGGTGCAACATCAGCAACATCACCCCCAAGGTGCAACATCAGCAACATCACCCCCAAGGTGCAACATCAGCAACATCACCCCCAAGGTGCAACATCAGCAACATCACCCCCCAAGGTGCAACATCAGCAACATCACCCCCCAAGGTGCAACATCAGCAACATCACCCCCAAGGTGCAACATCAGCAACATCACCCCCCAAGGTGCAACATCAGCAACATCACCCCCCAAGGTGCAACATCAGTAACATCACCCCCCAAGGTGCAACATCAGCAACATCACCCCCAAGGTGCAACATCAGCAACATCACCCCCAAGGTGCAACATCAGCAACATCACCCCCCAAGGTGCAACATCAGCAACATCACCCCCCAAGGTGCAACATCAGCAACATCACCCCCCAAGGTGCAACATCAGCAACATCACCCCCAAGGTGCAACATCAGCAACATCACCCCCCAAGGTGCAACATCAGCAACATCACCCCCCAAGGTGCAACATCAGCAACATCACCCCATAAGGTGCAACATCAGCAACATCACCCCCCAAGGTGCAACATCAGCAACATCACCCCCCAAGGTGCAACATCACCCCCAAGGTGCAACATCAGCAACATCACCCCCCAAGGTGCAACATCAGCAATATCACCCCCCAAGGTGCAACATCAGCAACATCACCCCCCAAGGTGCAACATCAGCAACATCACCCCCCAAGGTGCAACATCAGCAACATCACCCCCCAAGGTGCAACATCACCCCCAAGGTGCAACATCAGCAACATCACCCCCCAAGGTGCAACATCACCCCCAAGGTGCAACATCAGCAACATCACCCCCCAAGGTGCATCAGCAACATCACCCCCCAAGGTGCAACATCAGCAACATCACCCCCCCCAAGGTGCAACATCAGCAACATCACCCCCAAGGTGCAACATCAGCAACATCACCCCCCAAGGTGCAACATCAGCAACATCACCCCCAAGGTGCAACATCAGCAACATCACCCCCAAGGTGCAACATCAGCAACATCACCCCCCAAGGTGCAACATCAGCAACATCACCCCCCAAGGTGCAACATCAGCAACATCACCCCCCAAGGTGCAACATCAGCAACATCACCCCCCAAGGTGCAACATCAGCAACATCACCCCCCAAGGTGCAACATCAGCAACATCACCCCCAAGGTGCAACATCAGCAACAACACCCCCAAGGTGCAACATCACCCCCCAAGGTGCAACATCAGCAACATCACCCCCCAAGGTGCAACATCAGCAACATCACCCCCCAAGGTGCAACATCAGCAACATCACCCCCCAAGGTGCAACATCAGCAACATCACCCCAAGGTGCAACATCAGCAACATCACCCCCCAAGGTGCAACATCACCCCCCAAGGTGCAACATCAGCAACATCACCCCCCAAGGTGCAACATCAGCATCACCCCCCAAGGTGCAACATCAGCAACATCACCCCCAAGGTGCAACATCAGCAACATCACCCCCCAAGGTGCAACATCAGCAACATCACCCCCCAAGGTGCAACATCAGCAACATCACCCCCCAAGGTGCAACATCAGCAACATCACCCCCCAAGGTGCAACATCAGCAACATCACCCCCCAAGGTGCAACATCAGCAACATCACCCCCCAAGGTGCAACATCAGCAACATCACCCCCCAAGGTGCAACACCAGCAACATCACCCCCAAGGTGCAACATCAGCAACATCACCCCCCAAGGTGCAACATCAGCAACATCACCCCCCAAGGTGCAACATCAGCAACATCACCCCCAAGGTGCAACATCAGCAACATCACCCCCAAGGTGCAACATCAGCAGCATCACCCCCCACGGTGCAAAATCAGCAACATCACCCCCCCCCCCATCCCCAGAGAAAAAAACAGGGGCGCTAAGAGCACACTAAGAGATAACACAAGAAGTGTTAGCGACCCAAGACTGTACAATATACGGGTCGTCGTAAGATTAAGAAACGCGTGAGAACTGCTCAAGGATAGTGATTAAACATAATGGAAGTGTGTTTAAAATGTGGCATCGCATGTGGGCTCTAAGTATGTTGTGGAGAAGGAGCAGAGACATAGGTGAGATTCCACAGTCACTAAACACAACGGATACAGTCACACTCCATGAAGATGGCAGCAAAGAAACAGCTTAGAATTATAATAACTTTAACGTCCCACATCATAAAAATCTTTGAAAAAGATCTAAGAAACAGGATTGCACACCACTTGGATTCCCAACAATTGCACAATCCAGGGCAACATGGGTTGAGAGCAGGTCACTCCAGGGCAACATGGGTTGAGAGCAGGTCACTCCAGGGCAACATGGGTTGAGAGCAGGTCACTCCTGCCTCTCGCAACCACTGGATCACTGTGATATGGTCTTGGATGAAAACAAATTCAACTGCTCCGTTCTGGAAAACTGGAGGAAATAAGAGCTAGAACTGAGTATACTACAAACTCTAATTACATAATAGAGTGGAAAAGTAATGTGAAGGACCTGGGAGTGGTAATGTCCGAAGACCTCACCTTCAAGGATCACAACAATGGCACTATCACATTTGAGAGGAAATTAATAGGATGGATAATGAGAACATTCAAGACAAGAGATGCCAAGCCATTGATGATCCTTTTTAAATCACTTGTTCTCTCTAGGCTGGAATACTGCTGTACATTAACATCTCCATTCAAAGCAGGTGAAATTGCAGAGCTAGAGAATGTACAGAGAACCTTTAATGCACATATAAGTTCCATCAAACTACTGGGAACGCTTGGAAGCACTTGACTTGTACTCACTGGAGCGCAAGCGAAAGAGATGCATCATAATCTACACCTGGAAGATTCTGGAGGGACTGGTCCCTTATATGCACACAGAAATCACTCCATACGAAAGCAACAGACTTGGCAGGCGATGCAACATACCCCCAGTGAAAAGTAGGAGCGCGTTTAGTACACTAAGAGAAAACACTAAGTGTCCGGGGTCCAAGACTGTTCAACAGCCTCCCACTAGCCATAAGGGGAATTACTAATAGACCCTTGGTTGTCTTCACAAGGAAGCTGGACAGATACCTAAAGTCAGTACCGGATCAGCCGGGCTGTGGCTCGCACGTTGGACTGCGTGCGGGCAGCAGTAACAGCCTGGTTGATCAATGAACTAGCCGCGGAGGCGTTAACCCCCGAAAAACCCTCCAGGTAGTGTCAAATGCTTCCTTGCAGACCAGGAAGCAGCAGCTCACCCTGCCTGTCGCTGCTGCTGTACCTCAGTAACTGTCACGCAACTCCTGTATGTTCACCAGACAGGATCTCCCGTCCCTGAGTCCACGATGTTCATCCTCTCAGTAATCTCCTCACTACAATGTTCTCCACTACAGTGGATGTCACACTATATCCCTGCTTCCTCTCTCTCTCTCTCTCTCATTACTACAACAGTCAGAGATGCTCTAATTAACAGACGGTAGTAAGTAGCTACAAATAAGCAATGCACAAAATATATATTGTTACCATAATTGTTGATTTAGACTTTTCGCTTGGGGCGATTTTATCATTGCAATATCGTAGCACGATCCCTGGCTCATCTTTCACGCTTATTGTCTGTTCTTATCTACCGATGTTTACCCAGTTAGTGAGGTACGTGTGACATGCCACGTGCTGACAGTAAGGCACGTGTGACATGCCACGTGCTGACAGTAAGGCACGTGTGACATGCCACGTGCTGACAGTAAGGCACGTGTGACATGCCACGTGCTGACAGTAAGGCACGTGTGACATGCCACGTGCTGACAGTAAGGCACGTGTGACATGCCACGTGCTGACAGTAAGGCACGTGTGACATGCCACGTGCTGACAGTAAGGCACGTTAGTGTGACATGCCACGTGTTGAGAGTCAGGCACGTGTGACATGCCACGTGCTGACAGTAAGACACATGTGACATGCCACGTGCTGACAGGCACGTGTGACATGCCAGGTGCTGACAGTCAGGCACGTGTGACATGCCACGTGCTGACAGTAAGGCACGTGTGACATGCCACGTGCTGACAGTTCTGTGGACATGACAGTCAATCCAGAGCGAGACTGAGATGAAGGGATGACATGAATGTCATCCAAGATGACGTCAAATGGATGTCATCCAAGATGACGTCAAGTGGATGTCATCCAAGATGACGTCAAGTGGATGTCATCCAAGATGACGTCAAGTGGATGTCATTCAAGATGACGTCAAGTGGATGTCATCCAAGATGACGTCAAGTGGATGTCATCCAAGATGACGTCAAGTGGATGTCATCCAAGATGACGTCAAGTGGATGTCATCCAAGATGACGTCAAATGGATGTCATCCAAGATGACGTCAAGTGGATGTCATCCAAGATGACGTCAAGTGGATGTCATCCAAGATGACGTCAAGTGGATGTCATCCAAGATGACGTCAAGTGGATGTCCTCCAAGATGACGTCAAGTGGATGTCATCCAAGATGACGTCAAGTGGATGTCATCCAAGATGACGTCAAGTGGATGTCATCCATGACGTCAAGTGGATGTCATCCAAGATGACGTCAAGTGGATGTCATCCAAGATGACGTCAAGTGGATGTCATCCAAGATGGAGTGACGTCGATGAAGTTTTCTTAGTTTTCTTGTTGAGTTGACCCGTGTGTAGCAGTGAGTTGACCCGTGTGTAGCAGTGAATTGACCCGTGTGTAGTAGTGAGTTGACCCGTGTGTAGCAGTGAGTTGACCCGTGTGTAGCAGTGAGTTGACCCGTGTGTAGCAGTGAGTTGACCCGTGTGTAGCAGTGAGTTGACCCGTGTGTAGTAGTGAGTTGACCCGTGTGTAGTAGTGAGTTGACCCGTGTGTAGCAGTGAGTTGACCCGTGTGTAGCAGTGAGTTGACCCGTGTGTAGCAGTGAGTTGACCCGTGTGTAGCAGTGAGTTGACCCGTGTGTAGCAGTGAGTTGACCCGTGTGTAGCAGTGAGTTGACCCGTGTGTAGCAGTGAGTTGACCCGTGTGTAGTAGTGAGTTGACCCGTGTGTAGTGAGTTGACCCGTGTGTAGTAGTGAGTTGACCCGTGTGTAGCAGTGAGTTGACCCGTGTGTAGCAGTGAGTTGACCCGTGTGTAGTAGTGAGTTGACCCGTGTGTAGTAGTGAGTTGACCCGTGTGTAGCAGTGAGTTGACCCGTGTGTAGCAGTGAGTTGGCCCGTGTGTAGCAGTGAATTGACCCGTGTGTAGCAGTGAGTTGACCCGTGTGTAGCAGTGAATTGACCCGTGTGTAGCAGTGAGTTGACCCGTGTGTAGCAGTGAATTGACCCGTGTGTAGCAGTGAGTTGACCCGTGTGTAGCAGTGAGTTGACCCGTGTGTAGCAGTGAGTTGACCCGTGTGTAGCAGTGAGTTGACCCGTGTGTAGCAGTGAGTTGACCCGTGTGTAGCAGTGAGTTGACCCGTGTGTAGCAGTGAGTTGACCCGTGTGTAGCAGTGAATTGACCCGTGTGTAGCAGTGAATTGACCCGTGTGTAGTAGTGAGTTGACCCGTGTGTAGCAGTGAGTTGACCCGTGTGTAGCAGTGAGTTGACCCGTGTGTAGCAGTGAGTTGACCCGTGTGTAGCAGTGAGTTGACCCGTGTGTAGCAGTGAATTGACCCGTGTGTAGCAGTGAATTGACCCGTGTGTAGTAGTGAGTTGACCCGTGTGTAGCAGTGAGTTGACCCGTGTGTAGCAGTGAGTTGACCCGTGTGTAGCAGTGAGTTGACCCGTGTGTAGCAGTGAGTTGACCCGTGTGTAGTAGTGAGTTGACCCGTGTGTAGCAGTGAGTTGACCCGTGTGTAGCAGTGAATTGACCCGTGTGTAGCAGTGAGTTGACCCGTGTGTAGTAGTGAGTTGACCCGTGTGTAGCAGTGAGTTGACCCGTGTGTAGTAGTGAGTTGACCCGTGTGTAGTAGTGAGTTGACCCGTGTGTAGTAGTGAGTTGACCCGTGTGTAGCAGTGAGTTGACCCGTGTGTAGCAGTGAGTTGACCCGTGTGTAGTAGTGAGTTGACCCGTGTGTAGTAGTGAGTTGACCCGTGTGTAGCAGTGAGTTGACCCGTGTGTAGCAGTGAGTTGGCCCGTGTGTAGTAGTGAGTTGACCCGTGTGTAGCAGTGATTTGGCTAGTGTGTAGTAGCGAGTTGACCCGTGTGTAGTAGTGAGTTGACCCGTGTGTAGCAGTGAGTTGACCCGTGTGTAGTAGTGAGTTGACCCGTGTGTAGTAGTGAGTTGACCCGTGTGTAGTAGTGAGTTGACCCGTGTGTAGTAGTGAGTTGACCCGTGTGTAGTAGTGAGTTGACCCGTGTGTAGTAGTGAGTTGACCCGTGTGTAGTAGTGAGTTGACCCGTGTGTAGTAGTGAGTTGACTCGTGTGTAGTAGTGAGTTGGCCCGTGTGTAGGAGTGAGTTGACCCGTGTGTAGCAGTGAGTTGGCCCGCGTGTAGTAGTGAGTTGGCCCGCGTGTAGTAGTGAGTTGGCCCGTGTGTAGCAGTGAGTTGGCCCGTGTGTAGCAGTGAGTTGGCCCGCGTGTAGTAGTGAGTTGGCCCGCGTGTAGTAGTGAGTTGGCCCGTGTGTAGCAGTGAGTAGGCCCGCGTGTAGTAGTGAGTTGGCCCGTGTGTAGCAGTGAGTTGGCCCGCGTGTAGTAGTGAGTTGGCCCGTGTGTAGCAGTGAGTTGACCCGTGTGTAGCATTGAGTTGACCCGTGTGTAGCAGTGAGTTGACCCGTGTGTAGCAGTGAGTTGACCCGTGTGTAGCAGTGAGTTGACCCGTGTGTAGTAGTGAGTTGACCCGTGTGTAGTAGTGAGTTGACCCGTGTGTAGTAGTGAGTTGACCCGTGTGTAGCAGTGAGTTGACCCGTGTGTAGTAGTGAGTTGACCCGTGTGTAGTAGTGAGTTGACCCGTGTGTAGCAGTGAGTTGACCCGTGTGTAGTAGTGAGTTGACCCGTGTGTAGCAGTGAGTTGGCTAGTGTGTAGTAGCGAGTTGACCCGTGTGTAGTAGTGAGTTGGCCCGCGTGTAGCAGTGAGTTGACCCGTGTGTAGCAGTGAGTTGACCCGTGTGTAGTAGTGAGTTGATCCGTGTGTAGTAGTGAGTTGACCCGTGTGTAGTAGTGAGTTGACCCGTGTGTAGTAGTGAGTTGACCCGTGTGTAGTAGTGAGTTGACCCGTGTGTAGTAGTGAGTTGACCCGTGTGTAGAAGTGAGTTGACTCGTGTGTAGTAGTGAGTTGGCCAGTGTGTAGTAGTGAGTTGGCCCGTGTGTAGCAGTGAGTTGGCCCGCGTGTAGTAGTGAGTTGGCCCGCGTGTAGTAGTGAGTTGGCCCGTGTGTAGCAGTGAGTTGGCCCGTGTGTAGCAGTGAGTTGGCCCGCGTGTAGTAGTGAGTTGGCCCGCGTGTAGTAGTGAGTTGGCCCGTGTGTAGCAGTGAGTAGGCCCGCGTGTAGTAGTGAGTTGGCCCGTGTGTAGCAGTGAGTTGGCCCGCGTGTAGTAGTGAGTTGGCCCGTGTGTAGCAGTGAGTTGACCCGCGTGTAGTAGTGAGTTGACACGTGTGTAGTAGTGAGTTGACCCGTGTGTAGTAGTGAGTTGACCCGTGTGTACTAGTGAGTTGACCCGTGTGTACTAGTGAGTTGACCCGTGTGTAGTAGTGAGTGGGCCCGTGTGTAGTAGTGAGGTGACCCGTGTGTAGTAGTGAGTTGACCCGTGTGTAGTAGCGAGTTGATTCGTGTTTAGTAGTGAGTTGACTCGTGTTTAGTAGTGAGTTGATTCGTGTTTAGTAGTGAGTTGATTCGTGTTTAGTAGTGAGTTGATTCGTGTTCAGTAGTGAGTTGATTCGTGTTCAGTAGTGAGTTGATTCGTGTTTAGTAGTGAGTTGATTCGTGTTTAGTAGTGAGTTGATTCGTGTTTAGTAGTGAGTTGATTCGTGTTTAGTAGTGAGTTGATTCGTGTTTTGTAGTGAGTTGATTCGTGTTTAGTAGTGAGTTATCCTGTGTTAGGGTAGTGAGTTGACCTGTGTTAGGGTAGTGAGTTGACCCGTGTTGGGATGGTGAGTTGACCTGTGTTGGGGTGGTGAGTTGACTGTGTTGGGGTAGTGATTTGACCTGTGTTAGGGTGTTGAGTTGACCTGTGTTGGGGTAGTAAGTTGACCTGTGTTGGGGTAGTAAGTTGACCTGTGTTGGGGTAGTAAGTTGACCTGTGTTGGGGTAGTAAGTTGACCTGTGTTGGGGTAGTAAGTTGACCTGTGTTGGGGTAGTAAGTTGACCTGTGTTGGGGTAGTAAGTTGACCTGTGTTGGGGTAGTAAGTTGACCTGTGTTGGGGTAGTAAGTTGACCTGTGTTGGGGTAGTAAGTTGACCTGTGTTGGGGTAGTAAGTTGACCTGTGTTGGGGTAGTAAGTTGACCTGTGTTGGGGTAGTAAGTTGACCTGTGTTGGGGTAGTAAGTTGACCTGTGTACACCAGTGACTTAAGGTAACATAATCAACGATATACTTTATTTAGGCTGCCAGAGCTCGCCAGGTGCTTTATCCAGGTCATTTTTCTTTATCCAGGTCATTGTTCTTTATTTAGGTCACTGTTCTTTATCCAGGTCATTGTTCTTTATCTAGGTCATTGTTCTTTATCCAGGTCATTCTTTATTCAGGTCATTGTTCTTTACCCAGGTCATTGTTCTTTATCCAGGTCAGTGTTCTTAACGCAGGTCAGTGTTCTCATCCAGGTCATTGTTCTTCATCCAGGTCATTGTTCTTTATCCAGGTCATTGTTTTTATCTAGGTGGTTGTTCTTTATCCAGGTCAGTGTTCTTTACCCAGGTCATTGTTATTTATCCAGGTCAGTGTTCTTTACCCAGGTCAGTGTTCTTTACCCAGGTCAGTGTTTTTTTACCCAGGTCAGTGTTCTTTATCCAGGTCAGTGTTCTTCATCCAGGTCAGTGTTCTTTACCCAGGACAGTGTTCTTTACCCAGGTCAGTGTTCTTTACCCAGGTCATTGTTCTTTATCCAGGTCAGTGTTCTTTACTCAGGTCATTGTTCTTTACCCAGGTCAGTGTTCTTTATCCAGGTCATTGTTCTTTAACCAGGTCAGTGTTCTTTATCCAGGTCATTGTTCTTTATCCAGGTCAGTGTTCTTTATCCAGGTCAGTGTTCTTTACCCAGGTCAGTGTTCTTTACCCAGGTCAGTGTTCTTTACCCAGGTCAGTGTTCTTTACCCAGGTCAGTGTCCTTTACCCAGGTCAGTGTTCTTTACCCAGGTCAGTGTTCTTTATCCAGGTCAGTGTTCTTTACTCAGGTCAGTGTTCTTTACCCAGGTCAGTGTTCTTTATCCAGGTCATTGTTCTTTAACCAGGTCAGTGTTCTTTATCCAGGTCATTGTTCTTTATCCAGGTCAGTGTTCTTTATCCAGGTCAGTGTTCTTTACCCAGGTCAGTGTTCTTTACCCAGGTCAGTGTTCTTTACCCAGGTCAGTGTTCTTTACCCAGGTAAGTGTTCTTTACCCAGGTCAGTGTTCTTTACCCAGGTCAGTGTTCTTTATCCAGGTCAGTGTTCTTTACCCAGGTCAGTGTTCTTTACCCAGGTCAGTGTTCTCTACCCAGGTCAGTGTTCTTTATCCAGGTCAGTGTTCTTTACCCAGGTCAGTGTTCTTTACCCAGGTCAGTGTTCTTTACCCAGGTCAGTGTCCTTTACCCAGGTCAGTGTTCTTTACCCAGGTCAGTGTTCTTTATCCAGGTCAGTGTTCTTTACTCAGGTAAGTGTTCTTTACCCAGGTCAGTGTTCTTTATCCAGGTTATTGTTCTTTATCCAGGTCAGTGTTCTTTATCCAGGTCATTGTTCTTTATTCAGGTCATTGTTCTTTATTCAGGTCATTGTTCTTTATTCAGGTCAGTGTTCTTCATCCAGGTCAGTGTTCTTTATTCAGGTCATTGTTCTTTATCCAGGTCATTGTTCTTTATCCAGGTCAGTGTTCTTTATCCAGGTCAGTGTTCTTTAACCAGGTCAGTGTTCCTTACCCAGGTCAGTGTTCTTTACCCAGGTCAGTGTTTTTTACCCAGGTCAGTGTTTTTTACCCAGGTCAGTGTTCTTTATCCAGGTCAGTGTTCTTTAACCAGGTCAGTGTTCTTTATCCAGGTCATTGTTCTTTATTCAGGTCAGTGTTCTTTATTCAGGTCAGTGTTCTTTACCCAGGTCATTGTTCTTTACCCAGGTCAGTGTTCTTTATCCAGGTCAGTGTTCTTTAACCAGGTCAGTGTTCTTTATCCAGGTCATTGTTCTTTATTCAGGTCAGTGTTCTTTATCCAGGTCAGTGTTCTTTATCCAGGTCAGTGTTCTTCACCCAGGTAAGTGTTCTTTACCCAGGTCAGTGTTCTTTATCCAGGTCAGTGTTCTTTAACCAGGTCAGTGTTCTTTATCCAGGTCATTGTTCTTTATTCAGGTAAGTGTTCTTTATCCAGGTCAGTGTTCTTTATCCAGGTCAGTGTTCTTCACCCAGGTAAGTGTTCTTTACCCAGGTAAGTGTTCTTTATTCAGGTCATTGTTCTTTATCCAGGTCAGTGTTCTTTATCCAGGTCAGTGTTCTTTACCCAGGTCAGTGTTCTTTACCCAGGTCAGTGTTCTTTACCCAGGTCAGTGTTCTTTACCCAGGTCAGTGTTCTTTACCCAGGTCAGTGTTCTTTATTCAGGTCAGTATTCTTTACAGAGATAAGTGTAGTCAACAGGTAATGATTCAGGGCTCGTGGTAAAGTTACGAGAAAGAGTCGATAATAAAGTTTGACAGTGAAAGATTGTAAAGCAGATTTATACAACACAGATATACACAGTATTAAAATATACTGTAAATGTTCTCCCGAGTAAAGTTATTTGATGTTTGTCTTCACACAAGAAGACGTAATAATTTGCCAGCAATAATTATTCAGGAGGTGAAAACAACAAGCGAGGTAATGTGACAGTCACTGGTGACTCGGTTATCAAACAAGTGGACAGTCATCTAGACCGAGGGACTGACCACCTCATTAGAGTCACTGGTGACTCGGTTATCGAACAAGTGGACAGTCATCTAGACCGAGGGACTGACCACCTCATTAGTCACTGGTGACTCGGTTATCGAACAAGTGGAGTCATCTAGACCGAGGGACTGACCACCTCATTAGTCACTGGTGACTCGGTTATCGAACAAGTGGACCGAGTAAAGTAAGTCTCCGGGTCCCAAGAACTGTGCTCGAATAAATGGGTTAGAAAACCAACAAGTTGATATATGAGAAAATTATTTGGGTCACTTCATTGTGGAAACGTTTCACCAGCCAGTGGCTTCTTCAGTCCGATGCAGAGAAAGGTGGAAGGTGAGGCGAAATTTGAAGTAATCAGTGACCATGAGCTGTGTTCATGGTCACTTAGTGCTGGATGGAACTTAACAATGATGTACGTTCGCAATACATCATTGCAACTCGTGTTGTGTCGGAGACGTGCAAGATTTCAAGACTGATGGGCATAACTTCGATGAGTTTCAAGAGTGAACACATCGACGACAAGCTGAAGGACTCATTACCTCAAATTCCTCATCTTTCTCCGTTCTCCGTATTGGACTGAAGAAGTCACTGTGTGTCGAAACGTTTCCTCAATAATAATTCCCAAATGCTGCACAAGTGTCTCATTCTTCAACTTGTCATTTTTTTTAAACCATTTACAACACGAGATCTCTAATGAAATTCCTATTGTTTTAATTAGGGTTACATCTCTGCCGTTAAATAACCGGCCAACCAGCTGGACCTCAATATTAAGGTCAATAACAGTTGATGTATTAAGAAGCCACTTTGATGAACATAGTTTGATTAATGAATCTCAACAAGGTGTCACAAAAAGCTTAACTTACCTGACAAATTTACTGACCTCCTTCAGCAAAACATTCGAAGCAGTGGAACAAGATAAAGAACGTGACGTTATTTACTGGCATTTTAGCAAGGAATATCATGAGTGCCACAGAGAACACTATTAAAGACGGTGGCAGCACATGGTGTCGGAGGAACACTTCTTTAATTGAGCAACACCCACCAGAGGTTCCTTGAGCAAGGATCACCAGATCCCTGTCAGATTTGGAGGCCTGGTCAAAGACCGGGCCGCAGAGGCGTTGACCCCCGGAACTCTCTCCAGGCAAACTCCAGGTGATTCTCCCACTTACCACTTGAGTCTTTCTCTCAGTTACCCCACTGAGAGAGAGCTCAGTCTCGGAGGTTACAATACCACCTGATATCCAGGACATAACTACTAAGATATCTATAGTGTGGAGAACAGCATCTCACGTAGTGATTATGCTACTTCCCTCTCTCTCTCTCCTCCACCAACCTGGGTACTGTTGTTGTGGTTGAGACAAGACCAGACACTGACCTGTAAAGAAAAAAGTTAGTCGTTAATCAGGAGCCTTAAAGCTGTTGTATATACCTGATAGCACTGACACTCAGAACCACAGTGATCTGTGCTGACACTCAGAACAGCAGTGATCCATGTTCACACTCAGAGACTTACATCAGATCAGACCAGAAAGGAGCTACAGTGGCACTGAGACACACACACACACACACACACACACAAGCACACACACACACACACACACACACACACATACACACACACAGTCACTAAGGACGCAACAGGTGCTAAACAGAGAAAATCAGAGAAAAACATGATAAATGCAGAAACTGAATTTTAATGTTATTACTGACATCCTAGACTCACTCGCCATTGATTCAAAGCCCACCCGTTTCGTGGTCTGATTCCTATAGTGTTATTACGAATTCGTGAGTTATTCTAGAAGGTGTATACAGACACTTACACCAGGAGAGTGACTTGTCAGGAAAAGTGCAGAGTGTGACGTAAGGAAACATACAAGGAGACACATGGAGATACCCTGTATCCTGCCTTGTCCAGTGTGAAGGACACAGTGTGTGTGCCCACCACTGGTGTTCTTTGATGTTTGCTAATACATACAATAAGCGCACACACCCTCTCTCTCTCTCTCTCTCTCTTTCTCTCTATTGTTTACCGCTCTTCCCTCTCCCCCCTTTTCATTCTTTCCCTCTTTCCCTCCTCTCCATCTCATCATGTTCTACCTTACTTCCTTCTCTGTTTTCCTATTCTCTCTCCCTTCTCTACCTTCCATCCATCTCCCTCCCTTCCTTCACTTAATCTCTTCCCTCCTAACGTCCCCTCCTCCTTTCCCTGTGTTCCTTCTCTCCCTTCCTTCCTCCCTCACACACACACACACACACACACACACACACACACACACACACACACACACACACACACACACACACACACACACACACACACGCACGCACACACACACACACACACACATACACATAAGCAACGGTTCACAGATCAGTATGTGACGGTAACAAGATCAGTGCCTGGTAGTGCCTGGAAGTACATGGTAGTACCTGGGCGTGTCTGGTAGTGCCAGTGTGTGCTTGGAAGTTGCTGCTAGTGCCAAAGAAATGTGTGGTATTGCCTGACAGTGCCTGGTAGAGGAGGCTAGTGTCTGGTAGCGACTGGTAGTAGCCGGTATGGACTGGTAGTGCAGGGTAGTTACTGGTAGTGACTGGTAATGACTGGTAGTGACTGGTAATGCAGGGTAGTTACTGGTAGTGATTGGTAATGAGTGGTAGTGATTGGTAGTGCAGTGTAGTTCCTGGTAGTGACTGGTGATTACTGGTAGTGCCTGGTAGTGACTGGTGGTGCCTGGTAGTGATTGACAGTGCCTGGTAGTGACAGGTAGTGCCTGGTAATGACAGGTAGTGCCCGGTAGTGACTGGTAGTGCCTGGTAGTGAGTGGTGATGAAGGGTAGTTAGTGGTAGTGCCATGCAGTGATTGCTAGTGCCTAGTAGTGCCTGGCAGTGCCTGGCGGTGCCTAGCAGTGCCTTGTAATAAATTACAGTGCCGGGTAGTGACTGGTAATGCCTAGTAGTGCTTGATAGTGACGTGCAGTGCTTAGTAGTGCAGGGTAGTGACTGATAGTGCATCGTAGTGCCTGGCAGTGCCGTGTAGCGTCTGGTAGTGCTGGCAGTGTCGTGTATTGTCTGATAATGCTAGGTAGCGCCATGGAGTGCCTGGTTGTGACTGGTAGTACCGTGTAGTGCCTGGTAGTGCCTGGCAGTGTTCCACAAACACAAGCTAATACTGATGACGTATTTTCTTGTTTGTCTCTGTTTTGCTGGCAGGACAAACATGTTCGATTGTGTGTGTGTGTGTGTGTGTGTGTGTGTGTGTGTGTGTGTGTGTGTGTGTGTGTGTGTGTGTGTGTGTGTGAAGATTTATAGTACATCTGCTACTCTTCCAGGAGAGAGATTAACCGGGCTCACCGCCATCGAGGTATTTAGTTCATCTAGCAGTTTCTTCACCTCCTCCTCGGTTGTGTGCTGTGTGTCCAGCACTTGTCGGTGCACCTTACCACCTCGGTTTTCTGGGAGCCTGTCTGTCTCCACTGTGAATGCCTCACTAAATCTTGAGTTGAGCTCTTCCCATACTTCCTGGTTTTTCTCTGTGAGCTTCCCTCTTTCCTTCCTTCCTTCCTTCCTTCCTCAACCTGATTACATAGTCCTTGACTTTTCCTCCTGATGTGGCTGTATAACAAATTTGTCAGATTTGGCTTTCGATGCTATGTCATTCTCGTACTGACGCTGGGTCTCTCTTTATCCATGCATATTTATTTCTGGATCTTCAGCTTAACTCCACGTTTTCCCTAGTGCTTTGCCTTCTATACTTTTTCCATACTCTAGCACACTTGGCTTTGGCCTCTACACACCACCTGATAAACCAGGGGCTCACTCTGGTCTTCCCCTTGTTTCTGTTGCCCCTTGGTACAAACTTCTCTATTGCCTCCCTCCACTTTGTGGTCACGTGTTCCATCATTTCGTTTACTGTCCTTCCCTCTAAGCTCGCTTACCCACTGAACCTCATGCAGAGAATTACCTCATACTTGTGTACTTCCCTTTCTTGAAGTTTGGTTTCTCTCATCCTTCCTGTGCTGTCTCACTCTACTAAGTATTCAAAACTCAAGAGCCCCTTGATCGCTAGCGCTGAGGGAAATTTCCTGTGTGATATCTCCTATGTCTGAAGTGTTTAAGGTTAATACAAGGCCAAGCCTTGCTGGTTCATCGTCTCCTCTCTGTTCGGTTGTGTCCTTAACATGTTGGTACAGGAAGCTTTCCAGTACCACCTCCAGCATCTTGGCTTTCCACGTCTCCGGTCCCCCGTGTGTACTAACAGTTGTACTCACCTAGTTGTGGTTGCTGGGGTCGATTCACAGCTCCTGGCCCGCCTCTTCACTTGTCGCTATTATATGTCACTCTTCCTGATCCATGAGCTTTATCATACCTCTTCTTAAAACTATGTATGGATCCTGCCTCCACTATATCACTTTCCAGACCATTCTACTTCCTAACAAGTTTGTGACTAAAGTAATACTTCCTAACATCCCTGTGATTCATTTGAGTCTTCAACTTCAAATTGTGACCCCTTGTTGCTGTGCCCCATCTCTGGAACATCCTGTCTCTGTCCACCTTGTCAACTCCTCTCAGTATTTTATATGTCATGATCATAACATCCCCTATCTCTCCTGTCCTCCTCGTAGGACATGCCCCTAGCTCCAGAACTAGTCTTTTTGCACTTTCTCTAATTTCCTTACATGCCTGGCTAGGTGTGGGTTCCAAAATGGTGCTGCATACTCCAATATAGGCCTGATATACACGGTGAACAGGGTCTTGAACGATTCCTTATTGAGATGTCGGAATGCTATTCTTAGGTTTGCTAAGTGCCTATGTGCTGCAGCAGTTATGTGGTTAATGTGCACCTCAGGAGATGTGCCTGGTGTCATACCCCAAGATCCTTTTCCTTGAGTGAGGTTTGTAGTCTCTAGACCCCCAGACTGTACTCCGACTTCAATCTTCTTTGTCCTTCCCCAATCTATATGACTTTGCACTTGGTGGGGTTGAACTGCAGCATGTCCAGATCCCTTTGTAGTTATGACTGGTCTTCGTCTGATTGAATTCTTCTCAACTTCACATAATCTGCAAACAGGGACACTTCTGAGTCTATTCCTTTCGTCATGTCGCTCACATATACCAGAAACAGCCTGTGGAACCCCACTCGTCAAAGGCGCCTACTCTGACACCTTGTCACGTACCATGAGTAGCTGCTGTCTTTCCGACAGGTATTCCCTGATCCACTGCAGTGCCTTCCCTGTTATACCTGTCTGGTCCTCCAGCTTATGCGTTAATCTCCTGTGTGGAATTGTGTCAAAAGCCTTCTTACAGTCCAAGAAAATGCAATCTACCCACCCCTCTCTCTCTTGTCTTACTGCTGTCACCCTTTCATAAAACTCCAGTAGGTTTGTGACACAGGATTTCCCATCCCTGAAACCATGCTTGTTGTCGTTGATAAGTTCACTGCTTTCTAGGTGCTCCACCGCTCTTCTCTTGACAATCTTCTCCATGACTTTGCATACAATACATGTCCGTGACACTGGTCTGTAGTTTAATGTTTCGTGTCTATCCCTTTTTTTAAAAATTGGGACTACATTTGCTGTCTTCCATACCTCAGGTAGTCGCCCTGTTTCGACAGATGTGTTGAAAATTGTTGTTAGTGGCACACATAATACGTCTGGTCCCTCTCTCAGGACCCATGGAAAGATGTTATCCGGCCTCATCGCCTTTGAGGTATCTAGCTCGCTTAGCAGCCTCTTCACTTCCTTAGTTGTATGTATTGTGTCTAACGCTTGACGTACTCCACCTCTCCGTCTTTCCGGAGTCCCTTCTCTTTCTACTGTGAAAACGACTTTGAATCTCAAGTTGAGTTCCTCACATACTTCTCGGTCGTTTCTTGTGACGACCCCTCCTTCCTTCCTCAGCATGATTACCTGGTCCTTGACTGTTGTTTTCCTCCTGATGTGGCTGTACAACAGCTTCCGGTCAGATTTGGTTTTTGTTGCTGTCACTTTCGTACTGTCATTGGGTCTCCCTTCTTACCTGTGCATATTCATTTCTGGCTCTACGACTTCTCTCCTTATTCTCCTGGGTCCTTTGCCTTCTATACATCTTCCATTCTCTAGCACACTTGGTTTTGGTCTCTCTACACCTTTGGGTGAACCAAGGGCTCATCCTGGCCTACTCGTTATTTTTGATAACCTTGGGTACAAACCTCTCCTCAGCTTCCTTGCATATTGTTGTCACATATTCCACCATCTCATTTACTGACTTCCCTGCCAGTGATCTGTCTCACTGAAACTCGTGTAGGAAATTCTTCATGCCTGTGTAGTCTCCTCTCTTGTAGTTTGCCTTCATTCGTCCTGCCCTTCGAGCTTCCCTTTTCACTTGTAACTCTATGTATTCGAAGCTCAGAAGCACGTGATCACTGGCCCAGTGTGTGTGTGTGTGTGTGTGTGTGTGTGTGTGTGTGTGTGTGTGTGTGTGTGTGTGTGTGTGTGTGTGTGTGTGTGTATATGTATGTGTGTGTGTATATGTATGTGTGTGTGTATATGTATGTGTGTGTGTATATATGTATGTGTGTGTGTATGTGTGTGTGTGTGTGAGTGTGTGTGTGTGTGTGTGTGTGTGTGTGTGCGTATGTGTGTGTGTATGTGTATGTATGTGTGTGTGTGTGTGTGTATGTGTATGTATGTGTGTGTGTGTGTGTGTATGTGTCTGCGTGTGTGTGTGTGTGTGTGTGTGTGTGTGTGTGTGTGTACTTGTGTCGCATGCTCATGTGTTGTACGTACGTGCTTTACAAGTAAATAACTTCCACTCCAGTACCAGTTTTATTATACTAGCTAGGCTGTGGGACCGACCACCTCATCTAGGCTGTGGGACCGACCACCTCATCTAGGCTGTGGGACCGACCACCTCATCTAGGCTGTGGGACCGACCACCTCATCTAGGCTGTGGGACCGACCACCTCATCTAGGCTGTGGGACCGACCACCTCATCTAGGCTGTGGGACCGACCACCTCATCTAGGCTGTGGGACCGACCACCTCATCTAGGCTGTGGGACCGACCACCTCATCTAGGCTGTGGGACCGACCACCTCATCTAGGCTGTGGGACCGACCACCTCATCTAGGCTGTTGGACCGACCACCTCATCTAGGCTGTGGGACCGACCACCTCATCTAGGCTGTGGGACCGACCACCTCATCTAGGCTGTGGGACCGACCACCTCATCTAGGCTGTGGGACCGACCACCTCATCTAGGCTGTGGGACCGACCACCTCATCTAGGCTGTGGGACCGACCACCTCATCTAGGCTGTGGGACCGACCACCTCATCTAGGCTGTGGGACCGACCACCTCATCTAGGCTGAAGGATCGACCACTTCATCTGGGCGGAGGGACTGGCCACCTATCTAGGCTGTGGAACTGACCACCTCATCTAGGCTGTGGGACCGACCACCTCATCTAGGCTGTGGGACCGACCACATCATCCATTCTGAGGGACTGACCACCTCATCTAGGCTGTGGGACTGACCACCTCATCCAGGCTGTGGGACTGACCACCTTATCCATTCTGAGGGACTGACCACCTCATCTAGGCTGTGGGACTGACCACCTCATCCAGGCTGTGGGACTGACCACCTTATGTAGGCTGAGGGACTGACCACCTCATCCGGGCTGAAAGACTGACCACCTCATCTGGGCTGAGGGACTGACTACCTCACTCGTTCTGAGGGACTGACTACCTCATCTTTGCTGAGGGACTGACCTCCTTATGTAGGCTGAGGGACTGACCACCTCATCTGCCCTGAGGGACCGACCACCTCATCTGGGCTGAGGGACTGACTACCTCATCTAGGCTGAGGAACTGACCACTTCTACTAGGCTGAGAAACTGACCTCCTTATGTAGGCTGAGGGACTGACCACCTCATCCAGGCTGAGGGACTGACCACTTCTTCCACCGAGTCGAGCTCTGTAACACTGACGGACTCCTGCCACGATGGTCTCAGACTATGACCGCTAAATGACCGGAAGGAAGGAAGGAGAGGGAGGGAGAGGAAGGAGAGTTAGGGATGGAAGGTGGGAAGCATCCTGCTAATGTCTTGCTAAAACCTGTGTTGCTGCCTGCTTCACCTGCTTGTCACACCTGCTTCACCTGCTTGTCACACCTGCTTCACCTGCTTGTCACACATCCTTCACCTGCTTGTCACATCTGCTCCACCTGCTTGTCACATCTGCTCCACCTGTTTGTCACACCTCCTTCACCTGCTTGTCACACCTGCTCCACCTGCTTGTCACACCTGCTCCACCTGCTTGTCACACCTGCTTGTCACATCTGCTCCATCTGCTTGTCACATCTGCTCCACCTGCTTGTCACATCTGCTCCACCTGCTTGTCACACCTGCTTGTCACATCTGCTCCACCTGCTTGTCACACCTGCTTGTCACATCTGCTCCACCTGCTTGTCACATCTGCTCCATCTGCTTGTCACACCTACTTCACCTGCTTGTCACACCTGCTTCACCTGCTTGTCACACCTCCTTCACCTGCTTGTCACACCTCCTTCACCTGCTTGTCACATCTCCACCTGCTTGTCACATCTGCTCCACCTGCTTGTCACACCTGCTTCACCTGCTTGTCACACCTTCACCTGCTTGTCACACCTGCTCCACCTGCTTGTCACATCTGCTCCACCTGCTTCACCTGCTTGTCACACCTGCTTCACCTGCTTGTCACACCTGCTTCACCTGCTTGTCACATCTGCTCCACCTGCTTGTCACATCTGCTCCACCTGCTTGTCACACCTGCTTGTCACATCTGCTCCACCTGCTTGTCACATCTGCTCCATCTGCTTGTCACACCTGCTTCACCTGCTTGTCACACCTGCTTCACCTGCTTGTCACACCTGCTTCACCTGCTTGTCACACCTTCACCTGCTTGTCACATATGCTCCACCTGCTTGTCACATCTGCTCCATCTGCTTGTCACATCTGCTCCACCTGCTTGTCACATCTGCTCCACATGCTTGTCACACCTGCTTGTCACATCTGCTCCACCTGCTTGTCACATCTGCTCCATATGCTTGTCACACCTGCTTCACCTGCTTGTCACACCTGCTTCACCTGCTTGTCACACCTGCTTCACCTGCTTGTCACACCTCCTTCACCTGCTTGTCACATCTGCTCCACCTGCTTGTCACATCTGCTCCACCTGCTTGTCACACCTGCTTCACCTGCTTGTCACACCTGCTCCACCTGCTTGTCACACCTGCTTGTCACATCTGCTCCACCTGCTTGTCACACCTGCTTCACCTGCTTGTCACACCTGCTTCACCTGCTTGTCACATCTGCTCCACCTGCTTGTCACATCTGCTCCACCTGCTTGTCACATCTGCTCCACCTGCTTGTCACATCTGCTCCACCTGCTTGTCACATCTGCTCCATCTGCTTGTCACACCTGCTTCACCTGCTTGTCACACCTGCTTCACCTGCTTGTCACACCTGCTTGTCACACCTCCTTCACCTGCTTGTCACACCTCCTTCACCTGCTTGTCACATCTGCTCCACCTGCTTGTCACACCTGCTCCACCTGCTTGTCACATCTGCTCCACCTGCTTGTCACATCTGCTCCACCTGCTTGTCACACCTGCTCCACCTGCTTGTCACACCTGCTTCACCTGCTTGTCACACCTGCTCCACCTGCTTGTCACACCTGCTCCACCTGCTTGTCACACCTGCTCCACCTGCTTGTCACACCTGCTCCACCTGCTTGTCACACCTGCTCCACCTGCTTGTCACATCTGCTCCACCTGCTTGTCACACCTGCTCCACCTGCTTGTCACACCTGCTCCACCTGCTTGTCACATCTGCTCCACCTGCTTGTCACACCTGCTTGTCACACCTGCTCCACCTGCTTGTCACATCTGCTCCACCTGCTTGTCACATCTGCTCCACCTGCTTGTCACATCTGCTCCACCTGCTTGTCACACCTGCTCCACCTGCTTGTCACACTTGCTTCACCTGCTTGTCACACCTGCTCCACCTGCTTGTCACACCTGCTCCACCTGCTTGTCACACCTGCTCCACCTGCTTGTCACATCTGCTCCACCTGCTTGTCACATCTACTCCACCTGCTTGTCACATCTGCTCCACCTGCTTGTCACATCTGCTCCACCTGCTTGTCACACCTGCTCCACCTGCTTGTCACACCTGCTCCACCTGCTTGTCACACCTGCTCCACCTGCTTGTCACACCTGCTCCACCTGCTTGTCACACCTGCTTGACACACCTGCTCCACCTGCTTGTCACACCTGCTCCACCTGCTTGTCACATCTGCTCCACCTGCTTGTCACATCTGCTCCACCTGCTTGTCACATCTGCTCCACCTGCTTGTCACACCTGCTTCACCTGCTTGTCACACCTGCTCCACCTGCTTGTCACACCTGCTCCACCTGCTTGTCACACCTGCTCCACCTGCTTGTCACACCTGCTCCACCTGCTTGTCACATCTGCTCCACCTGCTTGTCACATCTGATCCACCTGCTTGTCACACCTGCTCCACCTGCTTGTCACACCTGCTCCACCTGCTTGTCACATCTGCTCCACCTGCTTGTCACATCTGCTCCACCTGCTTGTCACACCTGCTCCACCTGCTTGTCACATCTGCTCCACCTGCTTGTCACATCTGCTCCACCTGCTTGTCACATCTGCTCCACCTGCTTGTCACATCTGCTCCACCTGCTTGTCACACCTGCTCCACCTGCTTGTCACACCTGCTCCACCTGCTTGTCACACCTGCTCCACCTGCTTGTCACACCTGCTTGTCACACCTGCTCCACCTGCTTGTCACATCTGCTCCACCTGCTTGCCACACCTGCTCCACCTGCTTGTCACACCTGCTCCACCTGCTTGTCACACCTGCTCCACCTGCTTGTCACACCTGCTCCACCTGCTTGCCACACCTGCTCCACCTGCTTGTCACACCTGCTCCACCTGCTTGTCACACCTGCTCCACCTGCTTGTCACACCTGCTCCACCTGCTTGTCACATCTGCTCCACCTGCTTGTCACACCTGCTCCACCTGCTTGTCACACCTGCTCCACCTGCTTGTCACACCTGCTCCACCTGCTTGTCACACCTGCTCCACCTGCTTGCCACACCTGCTCCACCTGCTTGTCACACCTGCTCCACCTGCTTGTCACACCTGCTCCACCTGCTTGTCACACCTGCTCCACCTGCTTGCCACACCTGCTCCACCTGCTTGTCACACCTGCTCCACCTGCTTGCCACACCTGCTCCACCTGCTTGCCACACCTGCTCCACCTGCTTGTCACACCTGCTCCACCTGCTTGTCACACCTGCTCCACCTGCTTGTCACACCTGCTCCACCTGCTTGTCACACCTGCTCCACCTGCTTGTCACACCTGCTCCACCTGCTTGTCACACCTGCTCCACCTGCTTGTCACACCTGCTCCACCTGCTTGCCACACCTGCTCCACCTGCTTGTCACACCTGCTTGCCACACCTGCTCCACCTGCTTGCCACACCTGCTCCACCTGCTTGCCACACCTGCTCCACCTGCTTGTCACACCTGCTCCACCTGCTTGTCACACCTGCTCCACCTGCTTGTCACACCTGCTCCACCTGCTTGTCACATCTGCTCCACCTACTTGTCACACCTGCTCCACCTGCTTGTCACACCTGCTCCACCTGCTTGTCACACCTGCTCCACCTGCTTGTCACATCTGCTCCACCTGCTTGTCACACCTGCTCCACCTGCTTGTGCTCACACCTGCTCCACCTGCTTGCCACACTGCTCCACCTGCTTGTCACACCTGCTCCACCTGCTTGCCACACCTGCTCCACCTGCTTGTCACACCTGCTCCACCTGCTTGTCACACCTGCTTGTCACACCTGCTCCACCTGCTTGTCACATCTGCTCCACCTGCTTGCCACACCTGCTCCACCTGCTTGTCACACCTGCTCCACCTGCTTGTCACATCTGCTCCACCTGCTTGCCACACCTGCTCCACCTGCTTGTCACACCTGCTCCACCTGCTTGTCACACCTGCTTGTAACATCTGCTCCACCTGCTTGCCACACCTGCTCCACCTGCTTGTCACACCTGCTCCACCTGCTTGTCACATCTGCTCCACCTGCTTGCCACACCTGCTCCACCTGCTTGTCACACCTGCTCCACCTGCTTGTCACACCTGCTCCACCTGCTTGCCACACCTGCTCCACCTGCTTGTCACAGCTGCTCCACCTGCTTGCCACACCTGCTCCACCTGCTTGCCACACCTGCTCCACCTGCTTGTCACATCTGCTCCACCTGCTTGCCACACCTGCTCCACCTGCTTGTCACACCTGCTCCACCTGCTTGTCACACCTGCTCCACCTGCTTGTCACACCTGCTCCACCTGCTTGTCACACCTGCTCCACCTGCTTGCCACACCTGCTCCACCTGCTTGTCACACCTGCTCCACCTTCTTGTCACACCTGCTCCACCTGCTTGCCACACCTGCTCCACCTGCTTGTCACACCTGCTCCACCTGCTTGTCACACCTGCTCCACCTGCTTGTCACACCTGCTCCACCTGCTTGTCACACCTGCTCCACCTGCTTGTCACATCTGCTCCACCTGCTTGCCACACCTGCTCCACCTGCTTGCCACACCTGCTCCACCTGCTTGTCACATCTGCTCCACCTGCTTGCCACACCTGCTCCACCTGCTTGTCACACCTGCTCCACCTGCTTGTCACACCTGCTCCACCTGCTTGTCACACCTGCTCCACCTGCTTGTCACACCTGCTCCACCTGCTTGCCACACCTGCTCCACCTGCTTGTCACACCTGCTCCACCTGCTTGTCACACCTGCTCCACCTGCTTGCCACACCTGCTCCACCTGCTTGTCACACCTGCTCCACCTGCTTGTCACACCTGCTCCACCTGCTTGTCACACCTGCTCCACCTGCTTGCCACACCTGCTCCACCTGCTTGTCACATCTGCTCCACCTGCTTGCCACACCTGCTCCACCTGCTTGTCACACCTGCTCCACCTGCTTGTCACACCTGCTCCACCTGCTTGTCACACCTGCTCCACCTGCTTGTCACACCTGCTCCACCTGCTTGTCACACCTGCTCCACCTGCTTGTCACACCTGCTCCACCTGCTTGTCACACCTGCTCCACCTGCTTGCCACACCTGCTCCACCTGCTTGTCACACCTGCTCCACCTGCTTGTCACACCTGCTCCACCTGCTTGTCACACCTGCTCCACCTGCTTGTCACACCTGCTCCACCTGCTTGTCACACCTGCTCCACCTGCTTGTCACACCTGCTTGTCACACCTGCTCCACCTGCTTGTCACACCTGCTCCACCTGCTTGTCACACCTGCTTGTCACACCTGCTCCACCTGCTTGTCACACCTGCTCCACCTGCTTGTCACACCTGCTTGTCACACCTGCTCCACCTGCTTGTCACACCTGCTCCACCTGCTTGTCACACCTGCTCCACCTGCTTGTCACACCTGCTCCACCTGCTTGTCACACCTGCTCCACCTGCTTGTCACACCTGCTCCACCTGCTTGCCACACCATGTAATCTTATCATTGAGGTTATATACATTAATTTATTCAATAATTACTATCAGCATTAACATTAAAATTAATTTTTGTTATGATAATTATAACTGTATGTAAGACCAGGTTAGAACACAAAGAATGAAACACACTGCAACACTAGATGCAAGACTTCATAGTTGAAGGAGCCTCAGAGCTGCAACACTAGATGCAACACGTCATAGTTGAAGGAGCCTCAGAGCTGCAACACTAGATGCAACACGTCATAGTTGAAGGAGCCTCTGAGCTGCAACACAAGATGCAACACGTCATAGTTGAAGGAGCCTCAGAGCTGCAACACTAGATGCAACACGTCATAGTTGAAGGAGCCTCTGAGCTGCAACACAAGATGCAACACGTCATAGTTGAAGGAGCCTCTGAGCTGCAACACAAGATGCAACACGTCATAGTTGAAGGAGCCTCAGAGCTGCAACACTAGATGCAACACGTCATAGTTGAAGGAGCCTCTGAGCTGCAACACAAGATGCAACACGTCATAGTTGAAGGAGCCTCTGAGCTGCAACACTAGATGCAACACGTCATAGTTGAAGGAGCCTCTGAGCTGCAACACAAGATGCAACACTTCATAGTTGAAGGAGCCTCTGAGCTGCAACACAAGATGCAACACGTCATAGTTGAAGGAGCCTCAGAGCTGCAACACTAGATGCAACACGTCATAGTTGAAGGAGCCTCTGAGCTGCAACACAAGATGCAACACGTCATAGTTGAAGGAGCCTCTGAGCTGCAACACTAGATGCAACACGTCATAGTTGAAGGAGCCTCTGAGCTGCAACACAAGATGCAACACGTCATAGTTGAAGGAGCCTCTGAGCTGCAACACTAGATGCAACACGTCATAGTTGAAGGAGCCTCTGAGCTGCAACACAAGATGCAACACGTCATAGTTGAAGGAGCCTCTGAGCTGCAACACAAGATGCAACACGTCATAGTTGAAGGAGCCTCAGAGCTGCAACACTAGATGCAACACGTCATAGTTGAAGGAGCCTCTGAGCTGCAACACAAGATGCAACACGTCATAGTTGAAGGAGCCTCAGAGCTGCAACACTAGATGCAACACGTCATAGTTGAAGGAGCCTCTGAGCTGCAACACAAGATGCAACACGTCATAGTTGAAGGAGCCTCTGAGCTGCAACACTAGATGCAACACGTCATAGTTGAAGGAGCCTCTGAGCTGCAACACAAGCTGCAACACGTCATAGTTGAAGGAGCCTCTGAGCTGCAACACAAGATGCAACACGTCATAGTTGAAGGAGCCTCTGAGCTGCAACACAAGATGCAACACGTCATAGTTGAAGGAGCCTCTGAGCTGCAACACAAGATGCAACACGTCATAGTTGAAGGAGCCTCTGAGCTGCAACACAAGATGCAACACGTCATAGTTGAAGGAGCCTCTGAGCTGCAACACAAGATGCAACACGTCATAGTTGAAGGAGCCTCTGAGCTGCAACACAAGATGCAACACGTCATAGTTGAAGGAGCCTCTGAGCTGCAACACAAGATGCAACACGTCATAGTTGAAGGAGCCTCTGAGCTGCAACACAAGATGCAACACGTCATAGTTGAAGGAGCCTCTGAGCTGCAACACAAGATGCAACACGTCATAGTTGAAGGAGCCTCTGAGCTGCAACACAAGATGCAACACGTCATAGTTGAAGGAGCCTCTGAGCTGCAACACAAGATGCAACACGTCATAGTTGAAGGAGCCTCTGAGCTGCAACACAAGATGCAACACGTCATAGTTGAAGGAGCCTCTGAGCTGCAACACAAGATGCAACACGTCATAGTTGAAGGAGCCTCAGAGCTGCAACACTAGATGCAACACGTCATAGTTGAAGGAGCCTCTGAGCTGCAACACAAGATGCAACACGTCATAGTTGAAGGAGCCTCTGAGCTGCAACACAAGATGCAACACGTCATAGTTGAAGGAGCCTCTGAGCTGCAACACAAGATGCAAGACTTCATAGTTGAAGGAGCCTCTGAGCTGCAACACAAGCTGCAACACGTCACAGTTAAAGGAGCCTCTGAGCTACAACACAAGTGTAAGATGCACGTCACAGAGAGTTGAACACTCTACAGAGGAAGAATCACTAAACTTCACAAAAGTCTCTCACTTTCTCACGGGCGCAGCGAGATACTGAGCTGAGAGACTGAAAACACTGAGACAAAAGTGAATGCAACAGAGACCTGGAGAGACACAGGAAGCCAGAAACAGTTCATTAATGAAAAGAAACTGACAAAAATTGCTCTCATATGCGAGATCCAGGACAGCAACTGCATCCAGTATGAAGCTCTTGCTTCAAGGAGATGGAGCTTAAAGCTTCAAGATGAAGCGTACACTGATGACAATGAAACTAGAGAAATGTTGAATGAAATCGCAATACGACTCAGTGTTCAGTGAGCCATTAATCTGTCTGAAGGTTAACACAAATATGTGTTAAATCCTTCCGCCATCTTTAGAATTTCTGACTCTTTGATCGCGGGTTCTAACGCCGCCCGAGGTATAGTTTCTCCTACAGGTCTTGACTCGTGCAGCTCTATATTTACCAAAAATTGAAAACAAAAAACACTTACATAAGCCTCAAATATCTGATGGAGACAGTGTATGTGTGCAAGTGTCATCGCTGAGGCACTGAAGGCCACTGACACTCCCACTCCACAAAGCTGGCAGAAAACTTATCTAGTGATATAAGCGACGTCCCTCATTATCAAGATCTTAGCACAACCCGCACGTAGGAGAGAGAAGCTTATGATGACGTTTCGATCCGACTTGGACCATTTACAAGTCACACTGACATGGCCCGAAACGTCGTCGTAAGCTCCTCTCTCCTATGTGCTGGTTATTTGTCTATTGTTCCAGTCATGGTATTGTGCTTTCATGTTCTTTATGAAGATCTTTGAGTCTTCAGAAATAATAACTAATCAACACCTGCCCAACCCAGGGCAGCACAGGTCGCTCCTGCCTCTCACAGTTCCTGGACCATTACGACACATGTCTTGATTGCAGTGGAAGACCAAGTTGATACAGATATAGTTAACTCAAGACTTTGTCAAGGACTTCTACAGGTGTCATCATGGTATATCACATAAAAAAAAATGCTTGCAAAAATGGATGACTGGAAAAGTGTGCAGATGGATATTTAACTCCCTGATAAACAGGATTTTGAAATTTATGAGCAATGGGATGCAAAAATTAATAATGAATAGCGTAAAATCGGAAGCTGCCATAGTAAAAAGGTTATGTTCCTGAGGGCACAGTACTAGCATCAGATCTTTGTCTCATTCTCATATTAGACACAGACAAGATAAATATACCATACCAGAGTATCACTCTCTATGTATAATAGAAATTGTATAGTGACAATACACGTCCAAGGTGATATAAACTAAGTCTTCCAGTGGGCCACTGACAACATTCGAGTTCTTTATTACGAAGTAGTGGAGTAAGTGAGAAGGCGGCAGGACTGTCAACCTGTTACCTGTCTACAGGTAAACTGGTAGTAGGCCTACTGGCTCATGTTTGGCAATTTAGTGTACTCGTTGTACTCAGCTGCAACGAGTACACTAAGAGAGGGACGACGACCCTGGCGGAGAAAATGATGAAAGACTGAAGGAACTGAGTGGGACGACCCTGGAGGAGAGGACGAGGACTGAAAGAACTAAGAGGGACGATCCTGGAGGAGAGACTGAAGGAAGAACTGAGTGGTGACGACCCTGGAAGAGAGACTTAAGAAAGAACTGAGAGGGACGACCCTGAATGAAAGGAAGAATCAACTTCCGCTGAACGAGGTAAAAGCTTCCGTAATTTAGACGGAGATATTACGGCAGAGTTTAATGCTCATCGCGGGAGTCTTGTGTCTGTTACTTTGCGTTTTGTGTTTAATTTTAACTTTGAATTCCTACTTTTGACCATGAAAAAAAGAAGGACGAGTTCTCGTATCTCTAGTAAACTGAAAATTACTTGAAGAGAATCTGGGGGTCACCGTCCCCAACTACCAGGCTTCCTGGCTGACGGCCTGATAATCCAGGCTGTTGGTGCTGGCTGCATGCAGTCCAACAAAAGGCATCAAAGCCCGTTTAGTCAGGGACTATCTTGAGGAACTTATTAAGTTCCATCTTGAAGACAGCCAGGGGTCTGTTGCCAATTTTCCTGATGTATGAAGGGAGGGTGTTCAAAAGTCTTGGTCCCTTTACACTTATTAACTTCTCAGTGTACTCTCTGCACCCCGTGACTCATGTAACCGTAATAACACGATTGCAAACAAGTCATAGATCGGGTGGGGGATCGAACCCCTGGCAAGCAAGTCCTAAAACTCACAGGCCAGTGTGTTAACCACTCGGCCAAGTGACTAATAAGATTCATCCAACTATGTACAGCATTTTCCAGCATATAAGGCGAACAACTGAAGTATCATAACAATTAATCACTAATCATATTTAGGGGTTAATTACCCTCTTACTTTACTAAAACCTAACACAAAGCTACACTTGGCCCTGACCTTGAGATCAAGGTCAAGTGTAGCTTTGTGTTAGACTTTGTGCGCCTTATATGCCGGAAAATAGTGTATTTCTATACACCATAAGGTTAGCATTTGTGGTCAAAATGGGGCCTTGATTCTTTGATATACCTTTGATGAGTTTCGAGTCTTTCTACTTCCGGAGCCCGGTCATGGGTCAGGATCGTCTGGTGCTAGGCTACGTCAACCAGGCTGTTGCTGCTGGAGGCCCGATGTCCCATACATCCATCACAGAATGGTTGATCTGGTAGTAACGCTTGCTGAATTTTTCTTAGTGTAAATTATGATTCAAATGTCTTGTCTACGTTCCAAGATGGTGAACCTCCTCAGAAGTTAGAAGTAACATCGCCAACACTGCTCATTATTGAGTTGCAGTCTCTTACAGGTGTGTTGCATACTGCTGTAGTGACCAATGTAACTGAGGCATCGCAACACCCACACAGTGTTCAACGCTGCCACAAACATTACCCACCCTGCCACTCACACAGTGTTCAACGCTGCCACAAACATTACACACCCTGCCACTCACACAGTGTTCAACGCTGCCACAAACATTACACACCCTGCCACTCACACAGTGTTCAACGCTGCCACAAACATTACCCACCCTGCCACTCACACAGAGTTCAACGCTGCCACAAACATTACACACCCTGCCACTCACACAGTGTTCAACGCTGCCACAAACATTACACACCCTGCCACTCACACAGTGTTCAACGCTGCCACAAACATTACCCACCCTGCCACTCACACAGTGTTCAACGCTGCCACAAACATTACCCACCCTGCCACTCACACAGTGTTCAACGCTGCCACAAACATTACCCACCCTGCCACTCACACAGTGTTCAACGCTGCCACAAACATTACCCACCCTGCCACTCACACAGTGTTCAACGCTGCCACAAACATTACCCACCCTGCCACTCACACAGAGTTCAACGCTGCCACAAACATTACCCACCCTGCCACTCACACAGTGTTCAACGCTGCCACAAACATTACCCACCCTGCCACTCACACAGTGTTCAACGCTGCCACAAACATTACCCACCCTGCCACTCACACAGTGTTCAACGCTGCCACAAACATTACCCACCCTGCCACTCACACAGTGTTCAACGCTGCCACAAACATTCCCCACCCTGCCACTCACACAGTGTTCAACGCTGCCACAAACATTACCCACCCTGCCACTCACACAGTGTTCAACGCTGCCACAAACATTACCCACCCTGCCACTCACACAGTGTTCAACGCTGCCACAAACATTACCCACCATGCCACTCACACAGTGTTCAACGCTGCCACAAACATTACCCACCCTGCCACGCACACAGTGTTCAACGCTGCCACAAACATTACACACCCTGCCACTCACACAGTGTTCAACGCTGCCACAAACATTACCCACCCTGCCACTCACACAGTGTTCAACGCTGCCACAAACATTACCCACCCTGCCACTCACACAGTGTTCAACGCTGCCACAAACATTACACACCCTGCCACTCACAGTCTTCAACGCTGCCACAAACATTACCCACCCTGCCACTCACACAGTGTTCAACGCTGCCACAAACATTACCCACCCTGCCACTCACACAGTGTTCAACGCTGCCACAAACATTACCCACCCTGCCACTCACACAGTGTTCAACGCTGCCACAAACATTACCCACCCTGCCACTCACACAGTGTTCAACGCTGCCACAAACATTACCCACCCTGCCACTCACACAGTGTTCAACGCTGCCACAAACATTACCCACCCTGCCACTCACACAGTGTTCAACGCTACCACAAACATTACCCACCCTGCCACTCACACAGAGTTCAACGCTGCCACAAACATTACCCACCCTGCCACTCACACAGTGTTCAACGCTGCCACAAACATTACCCACCCTGCCACTCACACAGTGTTCAACGCTGCCACAAACATTACCCACCCTGCCACTCACACAGTGTTCAACGCTGCCACAAACATTACCCACCCTGCCACTCACACAGTGTTCAACGCTGCCACAAACATTCCCCACCCTGCCACTCACACAGTGTTCAACGCTGCCACA
This sequence comes from Cherax quadricarinatus, assembly GCF_038502225.1. NCBI lineage: Eukaryota > Metazoa > Arthropoda > Malacostraca > Decapoda > Parastacidae > Cherax > Cherax quadricarinatus. The sequence goes on along the minus strand of NC_091330.1, from coordinate 26,386,844 downwards.
AACATTACCCACCCTGCCACTCACACAGTGTTCAACGCTGCCACAAACATTACCCACCCTGCCACTCACACAGTGTTCAACGCTGCCACAAACATTACCCACCATGCCACTCACACAGTGTTCAACGCTGCCACAAACATTACCCACCCTGCCACTCACACAGTGTTCAACGCTGCCACAAACATTACACACCCTGCCACTCACACAGTGTTCAACGCTGCCACAAACATTACCCACCCTGCCACTCACACAGTGTTCAACGCTGCCACAAACATTACCCACCCTGCCACTCACACAGTGTTCAACGCTGCCACAAACATTACACACCCTGCCACTCACACAGTCTTCAACGCTGCCACAAACATTACCCACCCTGCCACTCACACAGTCTTCAACGCTGCCACAAACATTACCCACCCTGCCACTCACACAGTGCTCAACGCTGCCACAAACATTACCCACCCTGCCACTCACACAGTGTTCAACGCACCCACAAACATTACCCACCCTGCCACTCACACAGTGTTCAACGCTGCCACAAACATTACACACCCTGCCACTCACACAGTGTTCAACGCTGCCACAAACATTACCCACCCTGCCACTCACACAGTGTTCACCCTGCCACTCACACAGTGTTCAACGCTGCCAAAAACATTACCCACCCTGCCACTCACACAGTGTTCAACGCTGCCACAAACATTACACACCCTGCCACTCACACAGTGTTCAACGCTGCCACAAACATTACCCACCCTGCCACTCACACAGTGTTCAACGCTGCCACAAACATTACCCACCCTGCCACTCACACAGTGTTCAACGCTGCCACAAACATTACCCACCCTGCCACTCACAGTGTTCAACGCTGCCACAAACATTACCCACCCTGCCACTCACACAGTGTTCAACGCTGCCACAAACATTACCCACCCTGCCACTCACACAGTGTTCAACGCTGCCACAAACATTACACACCCTGCCACTCACACAGTGTTCAACGCTGCCACAAACATTACCCACCCTGCCACTCACACAGTGTTCAACGCTGCCACAAACATTACCCACCCTGCCACTCACACAGTGTTCAACGCTGCCACAAACATTACCCACCCTGCCACTCACACAGAGTTCAACGCTGCCACAAACATTACCCACCCTGCCACTCACACAGTGTTCAACGCTGCCACAAACATTACCCACCCTGCCACTCACACAGTGTTCAACGCTGCCACAAACATTACCCACCCTGCCACTCACACAGTGTTCAACGCTGCCACAAACATTACCCACCCTGCCACTCACACAGTGTTCAACGTTGCCACAAACATTTCCCACCCTGCCACTCACAGTGTTCAACGCTGCCACAAACATTACCCACCCTGCCACTCACACAGTGTTCAACGCTGCCACAAACATTACCCACCCTGCCACTCACACAGTGTTCAACGCTGCCACAAACATTACCCACCCTGCCACTCACACAGTGTTCAACGCTGCCACAAACATTACCCACCCTGCCACTCACACAGTGTTCAACGCTGCCACAAACATTACACACCCTGCCACTCACACAGTGTTCAACGCTGCCACAAACATTACCCACCCTGCCACTCACACAGTGTTCAACGCTACCACAAACATTACCCACCCTGCCACTCACACAGTGTTCAACACTGCCACAAACATTACACACCCTGCCACTCACACAGTCTTCAACGCTGCCACAAACATTACCCACCCTGCCACTCACACAGTGTTCAACGCTGCCACAAACATTACCCACCCTGCCACTCACACAGTGTTCAACGCTGCCACAAACATTACCCACCCTGCCACTCACACAGTGTTCAACGCTGCCACAAACATTACCCACCCTGCCACTCACACAGTGTTCAACGCTGCCACAAACATTACACACCCTGCCACTCACACAGTGTTCAACGCTGCCACAAACATTACCCACCCTGCCACTCACACAGTGTTCACCCTGCCACTCACACAGTGTTCAACGCTGCCACAAACATTACCCACCCTGCCACTCACACAGTGTTCAACGCTGCCACAAACATTACCCACCCTGCCACTCACACAGTGTTCAACGCTGCCACAAACATTACACACCCTGCCACTCACACAGTGTTCAACGCTGCCACAAACATTACACACCCTGCCACTCACACAGTGTTCAACGTTGCCACAAACATTCCCCACCCTGCCACTCACACAGTGTTCAACGCTGCCACAAACATTCCCCACCCTGCCACTCACACAGTGTTCAACGCTGCCACAAACATTACCCACCCTGCCACTCACACAGTGTTCAACGCTGCCACAAACATTACCCACCCTGCCACTCACACAGTGTTCAACGCTGCCACAAACATTACACACCCTGCCACTCACACAGTGTTCAACGCTGCCACAAACATTACACACCCTGCCACTCACACAGTGTTCAACGCTGCCACAAACATTACACACCCTGCCACTCACACAGTGTTCAACGCTGCCACAAACATTACCCACCCTGCCACTCACACAGTTTTCAACGCTGCCACAAACATTACCCACCCTGCCACTCACACAGTGTTCAACGCTGCCACAAACATTACCCACCCTGCCACTCACACAGTGTTCAACGCTGCCACAAACATTACCCACCCTGCCACTCACACAGTGTTCAACGCTGCCACAAACATTACCCACCCTGCCACTCACACAGTGTTCAACGCTGCCACAAACATTACCCACCCTGCCACTCACACAGTGTTCAACGCTGCCACAAACATTACCCACCCTGCCACTCACACAGTGTTCAACGCTGCCACAAACATTCCCCACCCTGCCACTCACAGTGTTCAACGCTGCCACAAACATTACCCACCCTGCCACTCACACAGTGTTCAACGCTGCCACAAACATTACCCACCCTGCCACTCACACAGTGTTCAACGCTGCCACAAACATTACCCACCCTGCCACTCACAGTGTTCAACGCTGCCACAAACATTACCCACCCTGCCACTCACACAGTGTTCAACGCTGCCACAAACATTACCCACCCTGCCACTCACACAGTGTTCAACGCTGCCACAAACATTACACACCCTGCCACTCACACAGTGTTCAACGCTGCCACAAACATTACCCACCCTGCCACTCACACAGTGTTCAACGCTGCCACAAACATTACCCACCCTGCCACTCACACAGTGTTCAACGCTGCCACAAACATTACCCACCCTGCCACTCACACAGTGTTCAACGCTGCCACAAACATTACCCACCCTGCCACTCACACAGTGTTCAACGCTGCCACAAACATTACCCACCCTGCCACTCACACAGTGTTCAACGCTGCCACAAACATTACCCACCCTGCCACTCACACAGTGTTCAACGCTGCCACAAACATTACCCACCCTGCCACTCACACAGTGTTCAACGCTGCCACAAACATTACCCACCCTGCCACTCACACAGTGTTCAACGCTGCCACAAACATTACCCACCCTGCCACTCACACAGAGTTCAACGCTGCCACAAACATTACACACCCTGCCACTCACACAGTGTTCAACGCTGCCACAAACATTACCCACCCTGCCACTCACACAGTGTTCAACGCTGCCACAAACATTACCCACCCTGCCACTCACACAGTGTTCAACGCTGCCACAAACATTACCCACCCTGCCACTCACACAGTGTTCAACGCTGCCACAAACATTACCCACCCTGCCACTCACACAGTGCTCAACGCTGCCACAAACATTACCCACCCTGCCACTCACACAGTGCTCAACGCTGCCACAAACATTACCCACCCTGCCACTCACACAGTGTTCAACGCTGCCACAAACATTACCCACCCTGCCACTCACAGTGTTCAACGCTGCCACAAACATTACCCACCCTGCCACTCACACAGTGTTCAACGCTGCCACAAACATTACCCACCCTGCCACTCACACAGTGTTCAACGCTGCCACAAACATTACCCACCCTGCCACTCACACAGTGTTCAACGCTGCCACAAACATTACCCACCCTGCCACTCACACAGAGTTCAACGCTGCCACAAACATTACACACCCTGCCACTCACACAGTGTTCAACGCTGCCACAAACATTACCCACCCTGCCACTCACACAGTGTTCAACGCTGCCACAAACATTACCCACCCTGCCACTCACACAGTGTTCAACGCTGCCACAAACATTACCCACCCTGCCACTCACACAGTGTTCAACGCTGCCACAAACATTACCCACCCTGCCACTCACACAGTGCTCAACGCTGCCACAAACATTACCCACCCTGCCACTCACACAGTGTTCAACGCTGCCACAAACATTACCCACCCTGCCACTCACACAGTGCTCAACGCTGCCACAAACATTACCCACCCTGCCACTCACACAGAGTTCAACGCTGCCACAAACATTACCCACCCTGCCACTCACACAGTGTTCAACGCTGCCACAAACACAAACCGTCGTTGCTGCTTCACTTCAAACGATGTTTACGACCCTTCCATCTGCCATCTTCCCCTTCCGTCACAATCCCACTCATCTTGGAACCCTCTCACTATTCTACTGCCCTCTCTCCCTCCCACCAACACTACTCCCATCACACATCTGCCTAACCCACCCTACCTCTCACTTCCACGCATCCACATCTCTCCCTCTCCACCTCACCTTCATTATCCACCTACACATCTTTCTCCTTCTCCACCTCACCTTCATTATCCACCTACATATCTTTCTCCTTCTCCACCTCACCTTCATTATCCACCTACATATCTTTCTCCTTCTCCACCTCACCTTCATTATCCACCTACATATCTTTCTCCTTCTCCACCTCACCTTCATTATCCACCTACCATATCTTTCTCCTTCTCCACCTCACCTTCACTATTCACCTACCATATCTTTCTCTCTCCCTCACCTTCAGCTATCCACCTACAATATGTCTCTCCGTCTCCACCTCATCTTCACCATCATCTTCCCTCACTCTCAGCCGCTGTGTGCTGCTGCTGTGCAGCTCACTGGTCAAAACTGTTTTTCACTGGCATGTTCTATTTTACGACCACCTGGTCGAGAGAAACATTTGGGTCAGGTTTCAGGCACTCATGGTGCCCCTACCTCCCTTCCCCCCCCAATAACAGTAGGTACCTGTGTGTAGGTACCTGTGTGTAGGTACCTGTTGTGAGTCGCATCCGGGAAATGTGTAATGGTACTACAGTACCTGCTGCAATGTTAAATCTTGAGTAACAATACCATAGAAGAAACACTGCTGGAACAGTCTTCAAAAGAAAACTGGAGAAGTATCTTCACCAGGTTCCAGATCAACCAAGCTGTGATGGCTATGTGGGCCAGCGGGCCACCAGCAGCAACCACCTGGTTGACCAGGCAAGCACCAAACGAGCCTGGCCCAAAGCCGGGCTCTGGAAGTAGAAAAACTCTTGAAACTCATCAAAGGTATATCAAAGGTGCAAAATTTTATAACCTGCATGAACTGTATCACAGCAGACAACAACAGTATCTCACTCCTCCGAGGAAAATGTGTTTATTTAATATCACATACCTGCAAGTCCCTCCCAAGAAGCTTATTGCTGTGCAAGAATGGTATGTAATACCGACGAGATGAAATTAAGACACAGGTGCAACATCTGGGTATCTTTATTGTAGACGTTTCGCCATCCAGTGGCTTTATCAATACAAATTCCAGGACATAACTTGAAGACAGTAGAACTATGTACAGAAGATGAGGTAATCAGTCCCTCAACCTTGGAGTTGGTGCGAAGAACACCATAGTCGTGGAGATACTCAAGTTTTGTCCTAGAATTTGTATTGATAAAGCCACTGGATGGCGAAACGTCTACAATAAAGATACCCAGATGTTGCACCTGTGTCTTAATTTCAAGCTTATTGCTAGTAATACCTTCCTTAAATCACTTGTAAAAGCAACTGCTCAAGAATATATTTCTCGCTTAATCAATAGTAATAACATACAACAAGTTGAAAACTTAGACACATGTGCAACATCTGGGTATCTTTATTGTAGACGTTTCGCCATCCAGTGGCTTTATCAATCCAGATTCCTTGCCTGTGCTCCAGACTCTTCGCGACTACGGTGATCTTCACACTAACTCCAAGGCTGAGGGACTGATTACCTCATCTTCTGTACATAGTTCTGTCTTCAAATTATGTCCTGGAATTTGTATTGATGAAACCACTGGATGGCGAAACGTCTACAGTAAAGATACCCAGATGTTGCACATGTGTCTCAGCTTTCATCTTGTCGGTATAGGTACCAAAATCAAAAATCAGAGTAAGAGGAACTAATGTACAACTGTTATGGATTCCATCACACAATGAATTATTCCGTTATGATAAACTTGGTAAGTTAGCCAAGTACCCTGAATGAACATGCAGTACGTCACCTTGACGTATCTGTGTCCAGCATTGGGAAAAATATTAGGAGAGAAATAATGAAAGTGAATGTTATAGGAATGCAGTTAGAAGCCTGAGTAGATCTATAATCCACTATAACATGAACGTAGAGAAGTACGTTTATGGAGCAACTTGCAATGTGAACAGACTGACTGACTGATGTAATAGCCAGGCTTAGGCTTGGTTACAAGTACTTCTGGCAGTTTGGGAGACACACAGATTATGATCAAACCAAATGACCATAGGGCCAGCCCTATGGTCACTATCTTCAACACTATGCCTTGTACCGACCACTCATTGAGGAATATCGATAGACAATATAACCTTAGTGATATGTTATATTATTTATGAAAATACATCAGACATATTAAGATAGCAGACATATTAAGCAAATTTCCTAAATTTGCTTGTAACAGATAAGTCAGCTGTAGATATAAATCCAGATGTACTCCTGTAAACCCTTTTGGGGCCTAGTTCCTAGGCCTTGTATATCCATATGCTCTTGCACTATTGTCCACAAGATGGATATGAGGTACACAATGAACTAGCCACTACCATCCACAGGATGGATATGAGGTACACAATAAACTAGCCACTACCATCCACAGGATGGATATGAGGTACACAAACTAGCCACTACCATCCCCAGGATGGATATGAGGTACACAATAAACTAGCCACTACCATCCACAGGATGGATATGAGGTACACAATAAACTAGCCACTACCACCGAAAGAATCGCACCCGGTAATCTATCTCGTGACCTTTCGGGTTGGAGAGAATGATACCCGGCGAGAGAACTGGCCGCCAATACGACGCTCCGGCGCCAAATTTACCGACATTTCCCGCGAAAATAGCCAAATTACCTTGACTTCAGAATACGCGAAACTCCGAGACTGTCAATACTGTGTTAGGTGAGGCAGCTCCCTGCGTCGTGAGGGCAAGGCAGCTCCCTGCATAGTAAGGGCAAGGCAGCTTCCTGCATCGTGAGGGCAAGGCAGCTCCCTGCATCGTGAGGGCAAGGCAGCTCCCTGCATCGTGAGGGCAAGGCAGCTCCCTGCATCGTGTGAGTAAAGGCAGCTCCACGTAGAGAGAAAGGCAGTAGCAAGGAACACATCTAGCTGCTCTGAAGGTGATACATTAACACAATCATCACCACTGGTGTGAAGGTGATGCAATAACAGTCAAGTAAACCAAGTCCTAACCGATATAAGCTGGGAAGATATACTAAGCAACACAGACCCCAACTTATGCCTAGAACAGATTAACTCGGTGGCACTCGATGTATGCACAAGGCTTATTCCTCTAAGAAAAATGAGGAGTAGATGTAAAATAGAAAGAGACAGGCGCTCCCTTTACAGGCGACGGAAAAGAATAACAGAGCGGCTAAAAGAGGTCAATATATCTGAAATGCGTAGGGAGACACTGGTCAGAGAAATAGCAAGCATCGAACTTAAGCTAAAAGAATCCTTTAGGAGTCAGGAATCGCGGGAAGAACTAAAAGCCATAAATGAAATCGAAAGAAACCCAAAGTATTTCTTCTCCTATGCCAAATCAAAATCGAGAACAACGTCCAGTATTGGGCCCCTACTTAAACAAGATGGGTCCTACACAGATGACAGCAAGGAAATGAGTGAGCTACTCAAGTCCCAATATGACTCAGTTTTTAGCAAGCCGCTAACCAGACTGAGAGTCGAAGATCAAAATGAATTCGAAGATCAAAATGAATTTTTTATGAGAGAGCCACAAAATTTGATTAACACAAGCCTATCCGATGTTATCCTGACGCCAAATGACTTCGAACAGGCGATAAATGACATGCCCATGCACTCTGCCCCAGGGCCAGACTCATGGAACTCCGTGTTCATCAAGAACTGCAAGAAGCCCCTATCACGAGCCTTTTCCATCCTATGGAGAGGGAGCATGGACACGGGGGTCGTCCCACAGTTACTAAAAACAACAGACATAGCCCCACTCCACAAAGGGGGCAGTAAAGCAACAGCAAAGAACTACAGACCAATAGCACTAACATCCCATATCATAAAAATCTTTGAAAGGGTCCTAAGAAGCAAGATCACCACCCATCTAGAAACCCATCAGTTACACAACCCAGGGCAACATGGGTTTAGAACAGGTCGCTCCTGTCTGTCTCAACTATTGGATCACTACGACAAGGTCCTAAATGCACTAGAAGACAAAAAGAATGCAGATGTAATATATACAGACTTTGCAAAAGCCTTCGACAAGTGTGACCATGGCGTAATAGCGCACAAAATGCGTGCTAAAGAAATAACAGGAAAAGTCGGTCGATGGATCTATAATTTCCTCACTAACAGAACACAGAGAGTAGTCGTCAACAGAGTAAAGTCCGAGGCAGCTACGGTGAAAAGCTCTGTTCCACAAGGCACAGTACTCGCTCCCATCTTGTTCCTCATCCTCATATCCGACATAGACAAGGATGTCAGCCACAGCACCGTGTCTTCCTTTGCAGATGACACCCGAATCTGCATGACAGTGTCTTCCATTGCAGACACTGCAAGGCTCCAGGCGGACATCAACAAAATCTTTCAGTGGGCTGCAGAAAACAATATGAAGTTCAACGATGAGAAATTTCAATTACTCAGATATGGTAAACATGAGGAAATTAAATCTTCATCAGAGTACAAAACAAATTCTGGCCACAAAATAGAGCGAAACACCAACGTCAAAGACCTGGGAGTGATTATGTCGGAGGATCTCACCTTCAAGGACCATAACATTGTATCAATCGCATCTGCTAGAAAAATGACAGGATGGATAATGAGAACCTTCAAAACTAGGGAGGCCAAGCCCATGATGACACTCTTCAGGTCACTTGTTCTATCTAGGCTGGAATATTGCTGCACACTAACTGCACCTTTCAAGGCAGGTGAAATTGCCGACCTAGAAAATGTACAGAGAACTTTCACGGCGCGCATAACGGAGATAAAACATCTCAATTACTGGGAGCGCTTGAGGTTCCTAAACCTGTATTCCCTGGAACGCAGGAGGGAGAGATACATGATTATATACACCTGGAAAATCCTAGAGGGACTAGTACCGAACTTGCACACGAAAATCACTCACTATGAAAGCAAAAGACTTGGCAGACGATGCACCATCCCCCCAATGAAAAGCAGGGGTGTCACTAGCACGTTAAGAGACAATACAATAAGTGTCAGGGGCCCGAGACTGTTCAACTGCCTCCCAGTACACATAAGGGGGATTACCAACAGACCCCTGGAAGTCTTCAAGCTGGCACTGGACAAGCACCTAAAGTCAGTTCCTGATCAGCCGGGCTGTGGCTCGTACGTTGGTTTGCGTGCAGCCAGCAGCAACAGCCTGGTTGATCAGGCTCTGATCCACCAGGAGGCCTGGTCACAGACCGGGCCGCGGGGGCGTTGACCCCCGGAACTCTCTCCAGGTAAACTCCAGGTAAAACCACTGGTGTGAAGGTGATACAATAACACAGTCACACCACTGGTGTGAAGGTGATACAATAAAACAATCACCACCACTGGTGTGAAGGTGATACAATAACAGTCACCACCACTGGTGTGAAGGTGATACAATAACACAGTCACAACCACTGGTGTGAAGGTGATACAATAACACAGTCACAACCACTGGTGTGAAGGTGATACAATAACACAGCCACCACCACTGGTGTGAAGGTGATACAATAACACAGTCACAACCACTGGTGTGAAGGTGATACAATAACACAGTCACAACCACTGGTGTGAAGGTGATACAATAACACAGCCACCACCACTGGTGTGAAGGTGATACAATAACACAGCCACCACTGGCGTGAAGGTGATACAATAACACAGCCACCACCACTGGTGTGAAGGTGATACAATAACACAGCCACCACTGGTGTGAAGGTGATACAATAACACAGCCACCACCACTGGTGTGAAGGTGATACAATAACACAGTCACAACCACTTGTGTGAAGGTGATACAATAACACAGTCACAACCACTGGTGTGAAGGTGATACAATAACACAGTCACAACCACTGGTGTGAAGGTGATACAATAACACAGCCACCACCACTGGTGTGAAGGTGATACAATAACACAGTCACAACCACTGGTGTGAAGGTGATACAATAACACAGTCGCAACCACTGTTGTGAAGGTGATACAATAACAGTCACCACCACTGGTGTGAAGGTGATACAATAACACAGTCACCACTGGTGTGAAGGTGATACAATAACAGTCACCACCACTGGTGTGAAGGTGATACAATAACAGTCACAACCACTGGTGTGAAGGTGATACAATAACAGTCACCACCACTTGTGTGAAGGTGATACAATAACACAGTCACAACCACTGGTGTGAAGGTGATACAATAACAGTCACCACCACTGGCGTGAAGGTGATACAATAACACAGTCACAACCACTGGTGTGAAGGTGATACAATAACAGTCACCACCACTGGCGTGAAGGTGATACAATAACACAGTCACAACCACTTGTGTGAAGGTGATACAATAACACAGTCACAACCACTGGTGTGAAGGTGATACAATAACAGTTACCACCACTGGCGTGAAGGTGATACAATAACACAGTCACAACCACTGGTGTGAAGGTGATATAATAACACAGTCACAACCACTGGTGTGAAGGTGATACAATAACAGTCACAACCACTGGTGTGAAGGTGATACAATAACACAGTCACAACCACTTGTGTGAAGGTGATACAATAACACAGTCACAACCACTGGTGTGAAGGTGATACAATAACAGTCACCACCACTGGTGTGAAGGTGATACAATAACACAGCCACCACCACTGGTGTGAAGGTGATACAATAACACAGCCACCACCACTGGTGTGAAGGTGATACAATAACACAGCCACCACCACTGGTGTGAAGGTGATACAATAACACAGCCACCACCACTGGTGTGAAGGTGATACTATAACACAGTCACCACCACTGGTGTGAAGGTGATACTATAACACAGTCACCACCACTAGCAGTAGTCCCCAGGCTACATGTGGAGATATCTGACCTTCACCTCCCGGCGCTGCGACCTCCGACAACCCTTCCATCTTAATTCAAAACTCAATGTTTTCATTTGTACACCATGGTGGAGGAAAGTGGTCTCCCCACACTTGACTCCCTCCCACCTCTCTCCTCCCCAACACGCCCACACGAACAAGTGTGCACACGCATGCACGCACGCCCTCACGCCCGCACGCACGCCCTTCCCAGGGTCCTTCCCAGAGCCCTTCCCAGGGTCCTTCCCAGAGCCCTTCCCAGGGTCCTTCCCAGGTATCATGTGGGGGTTCGAACACGTGGATAGGGTAAAGTAATACTCACGTAGGCTGGAAGTACGTATATTACGGATAATGTGGGAAGCGCCCAAACAGCCGTGACCTACCTCCTTGCTCACTCTCGAATAACTGACCGCCCACAGTACCCATATGTGAGGGGGTCTTTGAATACTGCTGTGGTCAGCACAATATGAATACAGACTGACTCAGGCAGAGACGGTTGGTAGTTGAAGATTGAGACACTTATGCAGCATATGGAAATCTTTATTCAGAAAACGTTTCGCCACACAGTGGCTTCATCAGTCCAATACAAAGAGGAAGGCGTAAGGAGAGGAGGAGAATGAGGTAATCAGTCCCTCAACCTGGAGTCGATGTGTTCAGTCCATCAATCTTGTAGAATGTACAGCATAGGGCCGTAGACGTGGCTTATATACTGTAGTGAGGTGAGTTGAAGCAGGTGGAGGCGGGGTCATAGTGGTACCATCCACTAGTCGAAGTAGGTCTTCGTCCAAAGGTTGAACAAGTGTTGAAGAATTCTTTGTAACAAGATCCCATGATGCTGCAGTGTCTGACAGTTGTGATGAATGGTTTGAAAAACCGACAAGTTGAAGATTGAGACACTTATGCAGCATATGGAAATCTTTATTCAGGAAACGTTTCGCCTCCATCTGCTTCACGTCACCTCACTACAGTATATAAGCCACGTCTACGGCCCTATGCTGTACATTCTACAAGATTGATGGACTGAACACATCGACTCCAGGTTGAGGGACTGATTACCTCATTCTCCTCCTCTCCTTACGCCTTCCTCTTTGTATTGGACTGATGAAGCCACTGTGTGGCGAAACGTTTCCTGAATAAAGATTTCCATATGCTGCATAAGTGTCTCAATCTTCAACTTGTCGGTTTTTCAAACCATTCATCACAACGATTGGTAGTGAGTCATCTACTGGTACACTGGTTACTGGTAACTGGTTACTACTACTGAGACAGGGTCCTTCCCAGAGCCCTTCCCAGGGTCCTTCCCAGAGTCCTTCCCAGGGTCCTTCCCAGAGCCCTTCCCAGGGTCCTTCCCAGAGCCCTTCCCAGGGTCCTTCCCAGAACCCTTCCCAGAGCCCTTCCCAGGGTCCTTCCCAGAGCCCTTCCCAGGGTCCTTCCCAGAGTCATTCCCAGTGCCCTTCCCAGTGCCTTTCCAAAAGTCCTTCCCAGGGTCCTTCCAAGAGTCCTTCGCAGTGGCTTTCCCAGAGCCCTTCCCCAGAGTTCTTCCCAGGGTCCTTCCCAGAGTCCTTAACAGAGCTCTTCCCAGAGTCCTTCCCAGGGTCCTTCCCAGTGCCCTTCCCAGAGTCCTTCCCAGGGTCCTTTCCAGAGCCCTTCCCAGTGCCCTTCCCAGAGTCCTTAACAGAGTCCTTCCCAAGGTCCTTCCCAGAGCCCTTTCCAGAGTCCTTCCCAGGGTCCTTCCAGAGCACTCCCCTGGGTCCTCTTAGGGTCTTTCCCAGGGTCCTCCCCGCTGATCTATGCCCTGACTTCCGGCGCGACAGCTGACTTAACGGTACGTGTTTATCGTGATCTCTCCTCCCCACACTATTATATCCCCACCCCTCACCTCCCCACCCCAGCGTCTCTACTTCCTCCCCTCCTAACTCTTCCAGCGCTTGATTCTCCACGAAGGTTTCAGAAACTAATGGTAAGACCGGTAACAGAGTACAGTCTGGGAGGAGAGACAGGTATGTAAGTAAACATGACACCGAACATATCACTGGAGGACCTCAGAACTCACAATTCTGACTGCCCATGTGGTTCAGCGTCTCTGTCCACCTTTTATATACCTTTGATGAGTTCTGAGTTTTTCTGCTCCCAGAGCCCGGCCATGGACCAGGCTCGTCTGGTGCTTGCCTGGTCAACCAGATTGTTGCTGCTGGTGGCCCAACGACCCACATATCCATCACAGCCTGGTTGATCTGAAATTTACTTGAAGCCTACCTAGAGGATGTTCTGGGGGCCAATGCCCCCGCGTTCCGGTCCATAACCAGGCCTCCCGGTGGATCAGGGCCTGACCAACCAGACTGTTACTGCTGGCCGCACGCAATCCAACGAACGAACCACAGCCCGGCTGGTCAAGTATTGACTTCAGGTGCCTGTCCAGCTTCCTCTTGGACCCTTACACTTAAAGTGTTACCTTAGTGGACTCGTAGTACCCCGGCTCGGCACTGGGAACATGTTGCACAGCCTGCCGAGTGTTTTACTTTCGTAGGGAGTGATTCCAGTGTGCAGGTGAAGGACTAGTCCTATTTATGATGTATCCTTCTCGCCTGCTTTCCAAGGAGTACTGGTCAAGGGACTTCAAAGGGTAGTAGTAACTGAGTTGCTGGAGTGTACTTATACAAGCAGTGAAAGTTCTCTGTATATTCTCCAGATCTGCAGTATCTCCTGCCTTGAGAAGGGCCATTAGTAGACAGCAGTACTCATTGGCCTGGCATCCCTTGTTTTGAAGGTTCTTATTATCCACACTATTATTGTCTTAGCAGATGTGATAATGACATTGTTGTGATCTCTGAAAGTCAGATCCTCTGAAATTAGCATATTTTTATGCTCTATTGTGTGGTTAGAATTTGTTTTATACTGTGGTTCGCACGTTGGGTTACGTGCGGCTAGCAGTAACAGCCTGGTTGATCAGGCCCTGATCCATCATGAGGCCTGGTCACAGACCGGGCCGCGGGGGCGTTGACCTCTCCAGATATACTCCGATACAGCTTTCATTTCCTCAAGTTTTCCATAGAAGAGTAATTGAAATTTGTTCTCACTGAACATCGTATTGTTTTCTGTGGTCCACCGGAAGCCTCGGTTTATTTCCAGTTGGAGGCTTCAAAACTCTAGTACCGTCAGCAACGACACAGTACTATGGTTTACATCTTTGTTTATGTCAGATATAAGAATAAGTAAAAGGGTGAGAGAAAGTACTGTACCTTGTGGAACACTGGGAACAAGTACTGTACCTTGTGGAACACTGGGAACAAGTACTGTACCTTGTGGAACACTGGGAACAAGTACTGTACCTTGTGGAACACTGGGAGCAAGTACTGTACCTTGTGGAACACTGGGAACAAGTACTGTACCTTGTGGAACACTGGGAACAAGTACTGTACCTTGTGGAACACTGGGAACAAGTACTGTACCTTGTGGAGCACTGGGAGCAAGTACTGTACCTTGTGGAACACTGGGAAGTACTGTACCTTGTGGAACACTGGAAGCAAGTACTGTACCTTGTGGAACAATGTTTTTTACTGTACAAGCCTCTGACTTTACTCTGTTTACTCTTACTCTTCGTGTTCTATTTGTTAGAAAGTTAAAGATCCATCTATCCATTTACCCCGTTATTTATCAGGCATTTGTGTGCTATTACACAATGATCGACTTGTCGAAAGCTTTCGCAAAGTCTGTGCATTCTGTTTGTCCTGTGCATCCAGGACCATGTCATAGTGGTGCAGTAGTTGTGAGAGGCAGGAGCGACCTGCTCTAAACCTATGATGCTCTGGGTTGTGCAAATGCTGGGCATCCAAGTAGTTGGTGATCTTGCTTCTTAGAACCCTTTCAAAGATTTTCATAATGTGGGATGTATGTGCTATCGGTCTATGGTTGTTTGCTACTACTTAACTGCCACCTTTGTGGAGTGGGGCTATATCCATTGTCTTTAGTGACTGTGGGATGACCAGCGTGTCTAGTCTCCCTCTCCTTAAGGCACGCGAAATGTGTTTCTTCCATTGAACACGGCGTTCTTGATAAACACGGGGTTCCAGGAGTTGAGCTTGGGGTAGGGTACACGGGCATGACGTTAATTTTTTTTCCAAAGTCCAGTGGTGCTAGGGTTATTGTTAGAAATTTTGGAGATATTAACAAAATTCTGAGTCTCGTTCTATAAAAAAAAATTCGTTTAGATTGTCAACTCTTAAGTGATTAGCAGTTTACCAAAAAAAAAAACTACATCATACCGAGACTTCAGTAGCTCACTCATTTCTTTGCTGTCATCATTGTAAGTCCACATCTCGTTTAAGCAAGGACTCAATACTGGAAGCTCTACATTTAGTATAGGAAAAGAAATATTCAGGACGTCTTTCAGTGTCCAAACTAGTCCCACACCTGAGAGGGGAATCACTATTAGTAGAGAAAGTGATTATTACAACTCTGTAAGAAAGGAGGATTAGAAGAGATATGAACAGGATATGCAAGATACTTCAAGAAATTAATACATTAAAAATGGAGAAGGTTTGAAGCGAAAGAACGAAAAGTAAGCGAAATGAAGTGAACTGAGTGTGATGGAAGGAAAAATCCTTACACATTTTAAAAATAGGTATTATAGGCCTTAAACTGGCTGCAGATCAGTAATGTCGGTGGAGGAAGATTAAAAAGAGGCGAGCAGCCAAGACTACTCCAGTAAACACACACATACACACACACAATGATAACGTTCAAAATATTAAGAGGAATTTACAGCAGAATTGCATAATACAGATAATTGAAAGACAGAAGTGTATGTATATTAAGAACACTGGTAAGACTGGCCTGTGAGACCTGGTCGTAATGGGAATATGAAACAGACAAACCTCAACACCAGACTATAATGTAAATTTGCCTTCACCAGATATATACAGGCATGTACAATATACACAGGTAGAAATGGTAAATGTACATCACAAAGCAGAAGCCAGAGAGTGTGCACCATGCTCAACCAGCAGCTCAGGCAAGTCTGCTAATTCGCTTACCACAGGTGAACTATGTTGCTTCAGCTTTGGCAGGCTTGCCTGTGATTGGTCAATGAACCAAGTTACTGATTTAACGACGGGTACCCTATTGATCGTTAAACCGGTTCACTGGTTGGGAAGCAGCCTATATGGGAGTATGACATACTCTTTGCATGCCACAATGTACAAGTTAGGGAACTGGAAGGCAGAAATGAATAAGAGAAGACAGAATTGTGCAATAAAGGAGGGAGGTAAGAGAGTCAGTGCCAAGAGACAAAGGAAAGATTCCAAGCAAACATGAAAAAAAAGAAACAATTAAAAGATAAAGGCGCCATGTTGCAATGATGATGTTGAGAATCCAAGAACACCTGCAAGAACACTGAGAAATATAACACATATCAAACATCAGAACACCAGAACACAAATCTAAACACCAGGACACAAATCTGAACACCAGGACACAAATCTGAACACCAGGACACAATTCTGAACACCAGGACACAAATCTGAATACCAGGACACAAATCTAAACACCATGACACAAATCTGAACACCAGGACACAAATTTGAACACCAGGACACAAATCTAAACACCAGGACACAAATCTGAACACCAGGACACAAATCTGAACACCATGACACAAATCTGAACACCAGGACACAAATCTGAACACCAGGACACAAATCTGAACACCAGGACACAAATCAGAACACCAGGACACAAATCAAAAATTAAAACACCAGAATACAAATCTAAACACCAGGACACAAATCTAAACATCAGGACACAAATCTGAACACCAGGACACAAATCTGAACACCAGGACACAAATCAGAACACCAGGACACAAATCAAAAATTAAAACACCAGAACACAAATCAGAACACCAGAAAACAAATCTGAACACCAGGACACAAATCTGAACACCAGGACACAAATCTGAACACCAGGACACAAATCTGAACACCAGGATACAAATCAAAAATTAAAACACCAGGACACAAATCAGAACACCAGAACACAAATCTAAACACCAGGACACAAATCTGAACACCAGGACACAAATCTGAACACCAGGACACAAATCAGAACACCAGGACACAAATCAAAAATTAAAACACCAGGAGACAAATCAGAACACCTGAATATAAATCAGAACACCAGGACACAAATCAGAACACCAGAACACAAACCTAAATACCAGGACGCAAATCTAAACACCAGGACACAAATCAAAAATTAAAACACCAGGAGACAAATCAGAAAACCAGCACACAAATCAAAATTAAAACATCAGGACACAAATCAGAACACCAGGACACAATCAGAACACCAGGACACAATCAGAACACCAGGACACAATCAGAACACCAGGACACAATCAGAACACCAGGACACATCAGAACACCAGGACACATCAGAACACCAGGACACATCAGAACACAAGGACACAATCAGAACACCAGGACACAATCAGAACACCAGGACACAATCAGAACACCAGGACACAATCAGAACACCAGGACACAATCAGAACACCAGGACACAATCAGAACACCATGACAGCTGGAACAACATGCAAGAATAAAAGACATCTCTGAGAGACAGTTGGAAAATGACACAACAAAGGTCAAACTTGATCCCAAACTGGAGAAGAAACATATAGTTGAGTGAGATTGTTAGCAAGTAGTGTGTATGAGGGATGACATGAGTGATGTAGCAGTGTATGAGGCATGACATGAGTGTGACATGAGTGATGTAGCAGTGTATGAGGGATGACATGAGTGTGACATGAGTGATGTAGTGTATGAGGGATGACATGAGTGATGTAGTAGTGTATGAGGGATGACATGAGTGAGACATGAGTGATGTAGCAGTGTATGAGGGATGACATGAGTGTGACATGAGTGATGTAGTAGTGTATGAGAGATGACACGAGTGTGACATGAGTGAAGTGTATGAGGGATGACACGAGTGTGACATAAGTGAAGTGTATGAGGGATGACATGAGTGATATAGTGTATGAGGGATGACATGAGTGATGTAGTGCATGAGGGATGACACGAGTGTGACATGAGTGTAGTGTATGAGGGATGACATGAGTGATATAGTAGTGTATGAGGGATGACATGAGTGTGACATGAGTAATGTAGTGTATGAGGGATGGCATGAGTGTGACATGATATACCTTTACCATTGAGAGTATATCTACTCTCTGAGCCCGGCCATGGGCCAGGCTCGTCTAGTGCTCGCCTGGTCAACCAGGCTGTTGCTGCTGGAGGCCCGCTGCCCCACATATCCATCACAGCCTGGTTGATCTGGGGTGAAGATACTTGTCTAGTTTCCTCTTGATGGCTTCAACACTTGTTCCAGCAGTGTTTCTGATATCTTCTGGTAAGATGTTGAAAAGTCTGGGACCCCGGATGTTGATACAGTGTTCCCTTATTGTCCCCACCGCACCCCTGCTCCTCACTGGGTTTATTTTACACTTCGTCCCATATCTCTCACTCCAGTATGTTGTTATGGCAGTGTGCAGATTTGGGAAAAAGCCTTCGAGTACCTTCCAGGTATATATTATCATGTACCTCTCTCTCCTCCGCTCTAATGAGTACATGTTCAAGACTTGCAGGTGTTCCCAGTAGTTTAGGTGCTTTACTGGCTCAATGTGAGCCGTAAACGATCTCTGTATTTGTTCCAGCTCCGATATTTCTCCTGCCCTGAACGGGGCCGTCAGCACTGAGCAATATTCTAAGTGAGAGAGCACTAGTGATTTGAAGAGTGTCACCATCGGCATTGTTTCCCTTGTTTTGAAAGTTCTCAGTACCCACCCCGTCATCTTCCTGGCTGTCGTGATCTTTGTCTTGTTATGGTCTTTAAAAGAAAGGTCCGCTTACATAATTATTCCTAGGTCTTTTACGTGTTCCTTACGTTCTATTTGGTGACCCTCTTGAGTTTTGTATATAGTGCTCCTTTTGAGTTCTTCATTCTTTCCATACCTAAGCAGCTGGAACTTATCACCATTGAACGTCATGTTGTTTTCCACTGCCCACTGGAAAACCCTGTTTATGTCTTCCTGTACTTTTTCAGTGTCAACTACCGTAGTGACTTTCATGCTTATTTTAGTGTCATCTGCAAATGATGATACAAAAGTGTGCCGGGTGTTTCTGTCTATGTCTGCCATGAGGATGAGAAACAGCAGAGGTGCCAGGACAGTGCCTTGGGGCACTGAGCTTTTGACCTCGCTGATGCTGGATCTTGCTCTGTTCACTACTACTTTTTGTGTTCTGTGTGTTAGGAAACCGAAAATCCATCTGCCTACCTTCCCGGTAATGCCCATGGCCTTCATTTTGTGCGCTATCACTCCATGATCGCATTTGTCAAACGCCTTTCCAAAATCTGTGTAAATCACATCTGCGTTTTGGTCGTCTTCCAGTGCCTCCGTAATTCTGTCATAATGGTTCAGCAGCTGTGACAGTCATGATCGTCCTGCTCTAAAACCATGCTGGTTCGGATTATGCTGGTTGTGCTGCTCCATGAAATTTGTAACCTGCCGTCTCATCACTCTTTCGAAGATTTTTATGATGTGAGAAGTTAGGGCTACTGGTCTGTAATTTTTAGCTAGTGCTCTACTACCTCCCTTGTGCAAAGGAGCTGTGTCTGCACTCTTTAAGGCCTCCGGTATTTCACCTAGATCTAAGCTCTTTCTCCAAAGAATCATGAGGGCTCGTGCTAGTGGTACTTGCACTTCTTTACAAATAGAGCATTTCATGAATCTGGTCCATGTGCTGAATTAGAGGGCATGTTTCTCATTTCTTTTTCGAAAACTATGGGATTTGTACTAATGTCAGTTAGTTGGTCTGCGCGGCCTTCTTCTGTAGTGAAAAATATTTCTGCATTTTCTACCTTGCTGTGATGTAATAGTGTATGAGGGAAGACATGAGTGATGTATGAGGGATGACATGAATGATGTATGAGGGATGACATGAGTGATGTATGAGGGATGACATGAGTGATGTATGAGGGATGACATGAGTGATATAGTAGTGTATGAGGGATGGCATGAGTGATATAGTAGTGTATGAGGGATGACATGAGTGATGTATGAGGGATGACATGAGTGATGTAGTAGTGTATGAGGGATGACATGAGTGATATAGTAGTGTATGAGGGATGACATGAGTGATATAGTAGTGTATGAGGGATGACATGAGTGATATAGTAGTGTATGAGGGATAACATGAGTGATGTAGTAGTGCATGAGGGATGACATGAGATGACATGAGTGACATGAATGATATAGTAGTGTATGAGGGATGACTTGAGTGACATGAATGATATAGTAGTGTATGAGGGATGACTTGAGTGATGTAGTAGTGCATGAGGGATGACATGAGATGACATGAGTGACATGAATGATATAGTAGTGTATGAGGGATGACTTGAGTGATATAGTAGTGTATGAGGGATGACAAGTGTGACATGAGTGATGTGTATGAGGGATGACATGATGTGACATGAGTGATGTAGTGTATGAGGGATGATATGAGTGATGTAGTGTATGAGGGATGATATGAGTGATGTAGTGTATGAGGGATGGCATGAGTGATGTAGTAGTGTATGAGAGATGACATGAGTGTGACATGAGTGATGTAGTGTATGAGGGATGACATGAGTGATGTAGTGCATGAGATGACATGAGTGATGTAGTAGTGTATGAGGGATGATATGATTGTGACATGAGTGTAGTGTATGAGGGATGATATGATTGTGACACGAGTGTAGTAGTGTATGAGAGATGACGTGAGTGATATAGTAGTGTATGAGGGATGACATGAGTGATGTAGTAGTGTATGAGGGATGACATGAGTGATGTAGTAGTGTATGAGGGATGACATGAGTGATGTAGTAGTGTATGAGGGATGACGTGAGTGATATAGTAGTGTATGAGGGATGACATGAGTGATGTAGTAGTGTATGAGGGATGACATGAGTGATGTAGTAGTGTATGAGGGATGACGTGAGTGATATAGTAGTGTATGAGGGATGACATGAGTGATGTAGTAGTGTATGAGGGATGACGTGAGTGATATAGTAGTGTATGAGGGATGACATGAGTGATGTAGTAGTGTATGAGGGATGACATGAGTGATGTAGTAGTGTATGAGGGATGACGTGAGTGATATAGTAGTGTATGAGGGATGACATGAGTGATGTAGTAGTGTATGAGGGATGACATGAGTGATGTAGTAGTGTATGAGGGATGACGTGAGTGATATAGTAGTGTATGAGGGATGACATGAGTGATGTAGTAGTGTATGAGGGATGACGTGAGTGATATAGTAGTGTATGAGGGATGACATGAGTGATGTAGTAGTGTATGAGGGATGACATGAGTGATGTAGTAGTGTATGAGGGATGACGTGAGTGATATAGTAGTGTATGAGGGATGACATGAGTGATGTAGTAGTGTATGAGGGATGACATGAGTGATGTAGTAGTGTATGAGGGATGACATGAGTGATGTAGTAGTGTATGAGGGATGACATGAGTGATGTAGTAGTGTATGAGGGATGACGTGAGTGATATAGTAGTGTATGAGGGATGACATGAGTGATGTAGTAGTGTATGAGGGATGACATGAGTGATATAGTAGTGTATGAGGGATGACGTGAGTGATGTAGTAGTGTATGAGGGATGACATGAGTGATATAGTAGTGTATGAGGGATGACATGAGTGATGTAGTTTATGAGGGATGACATGAGTGATATAGTAGTGTATGAGGGATGACATGAGTGATGTAGTTTATGAGGGATGACATGAGTGATATAGTAGTGTATGAGGGATGACATGAGTGATGTAGTTTATGAGGGATGACATGAGTGATATAGTAGTGTATGAGGGATGACATGAGTGATGTAGTTTATGAGGGATGACATGAGTGATATAGTAGTGTATGAGGGATGACATGAGTGATGTAGTTTATGAGGGATGACATGAGTGATATAGTAGTGTATGAGGGATGACATGAGTGATGTAGTTTATGAGGGATGACATGAGTGATATAGTAGTGTATGAGGGATGACGTGAGTGATGTAGTAGTTTATGAGGGATGACATGAGTGATATAGTAGTGTATGAGGGAAGACATGAGATTGACGTGAGTGACAGTGATGACGTGGGAAGACGTCGGCCAGGGAAAAATATAGAGGATATGGCAGGGGAAAAATAACAATGAAAGTGGCAGGGAAAAAAAATAAGAAATAAGAGAGCGGGAGATAATAATGAGGACGGAGGAGGAGGCAGGGAAAAAACACGACCGAAGCGGAAGATAAAACGATACGTCAGAAGCGACAGGGAAAAAATACTACAGATGAGGAAGGGGAAAAATACTGCAGATGAGGTAGGGAAAAAAATACAGCAAAGGTGGACACCTGAAGGATGTTTCCGGGGGTCAACGCCCCCGCGGCCGGGCCCAGACCAGGCCTCTTGATCAACCAGGCTGTTACTGTTGACCGCACGCAGTCCACAGCCGGGCTGGTCAGGCACTGCTCTAAGGAACTTACCAAGTTTTCTTGAAAACAGCCAGAGGTTTCTTGGTGATTCTACTTATGCATGAAGGGAGGGCGTTGAAGAGTCGGGGACTTCTGACACTCGTTGAGTTCTCTCTTAGTGTACTCGTCGCGTCCTGCTTTTTAGTAAAGGTAATTAGCACTGTCTGCCAAGTCCCTTGATGATATACAAAGAGATACAGTGTTCAGGTTTGGCACCAGTCCTTCCAGGATTTTCCAGGTGTAAATTATGTTGCACCTTTCTCGCATACATTACAAGGAATACAGCTGAAGGGACTTCAAGTATTACCAGTAATTTAAATTTCTGACTGAGTGCATATGAGCAGCGAAAGTTCTCTGTTTTCCAGCTCGGCAATCTCGCCTGCTTGAGTGTGAAGGTCAGCATACAGCAGTATCCCAGCCTGGGGAGAACAAGTGACTTAAAGTCACTTGTCATGTTTGTGTCCTGGTGTCTTAAAGTGTATCGTCTTGGAAGCTCCAGTAATCAAACTTTTCGTTTTCTTTGCTGCTGTAAGTAAAATGAGTGTGAGATCCTCTGACATCATCACTCTACAGAATGATTAGATTTTGTCTCGTATTTCGTTAGTCTTCATTTCATCCATTTTTTCAACAGTGGAGCAACTGAAACTTGTCCTCGATAAACATCACATTGTCGTCTGAGGTCCACTGGAAGACTTGACTGTCGTTTGAGGCCCACTGGAAGACTTGACTGTCGTTTGAGGCCCACTGGAAGACTTGACTGTCGTCTGAGGTCCACTGGAAGACTTGATTTATATGTGCCTGAAATGATCTTGTTGCTTGGCGATTTCAATTTATGTAGCAGAGACTATAAAAGCAACAAAGAAGTCCCAGAAACAAGTTCAGATAAACAGTCGGACTACTAAGACTATGCAACTCGCCTTAAGCCAGCAAATAACAGAGCCAATCAGACTAGAAAATACTCTTGACCTTATATTTATTAGCAATGAGGCTCTGGTACGGAACATAATGGTATCAAATGATAATTAAGTCAGACCACAACTTAATCGAGGTTCAGACCTACACACACACACACACACACACACACACACACACACACACACACACACACACACACACAGGTCTTAGGCAGGAAAATATAACCAGTCATGAGGGTGTATTCAACGAACTGAATTTCAGCAACTAAAACGTTAACTAGGAGCAAATAAATCAAGACATTGGTGAAATATTCCTGGTAGAAAATATGACAGACAGGAACTGTGAACCAGTAACTGGAGAGGATGAGCTGAGGATCTCTAAACGAATCCTACAGACACTTGTCATTAAGAAAAAACATATGCAAGCCAGGGAGAGAGAGGTTCTCCCTCTACTGGCGAAGACGAAGAATTACAGAACTTCTCAGTGGCTGCAGACTTTCCGAAGAAGGAAAAGAAACACTAGTAAGTGAAACAGAAAAAAACCGAGCTCAAATTGAACACTTGATGCAAGAACCAGGAGAGGCACAGGAAACAAAAAAATCTTGAAAGAAATTGAGAGAAATCGTAAATACAAAATCTGGGACAAAAACCACATAGAATATTGAACCTTCGCTTAAAGCTGAATCCTACACTGACGACAGCAACGATATGAGTGAAATATTGAAGCAGCAGTTAGACCCCTGTGTTCAGTGAACCATTATCCAGTCTAAAGACTGACGATTCAAATTATTTTCTTGCAGGGATGAGACTCTAAACTCTGCTGACATCTCCATAATTTGTGACATAACTCTAACTCCAGTTGACTTCAGGAAAAAAAAAAAACATCAATTGCATGCCCCTGCAATCTGCCCCAGAACCCGACTCGTGGAACTCCATATTCGTCAAGAAGTGTAATAAACCATTATCAAATGCTTTGAATATTCTATGGCCGGGGATCCTGATACATCCTAGTCCTTAACGACCCCTGACAGCCCAATTCCAAATAAAGGACACTAAAACAATTAGAATGAAACAATAGACCGAAAGCACTCTTGTCCCAAGTCATCAAAATCTTTGAAAGCCTTAAAAAGCAACATTGTTACTAATAGGGAATCTCAACAATGACAACCCAGGGCAGCTTGGGCTTCCAGCAGGTCGTTCTTGTCTCTCACACGTCCCTGACCGTTGAGACATAATCTTAGTGAAATACAAGCAAAATGCAGGGAACCATGTCTAAAATGAAATATATTGGGAAGATATCTTAAATAACATGGATCCAAACCAGTGTCTTGAAAGGATCAACTTCCTGGCAGTTGAAATATGTTCATAAGAGAAGAAGTAAACTGGAGAAAGACGCTCCCTCTACAGAAGACGACGAAGAATCACTTAGCTCCTCAAGAACGCTAGATTATCTGATACACGGAAGGAAGCGTTGACAAGGGAAGTGGAAATTATCGAACTTAAGTTAAAGGATTCATACAGGATGCAGGAGAGACAGGAGGAGCTAAAAGCAATTAGTGAAATTGAAAGAAATTTAAAATATTTCTTTTCATATGCCAAAAACAAGGCAAATACCACATCTAGTATCGGGCCCCTGCTCAGACAGGATGGGACTTACACAGATGACAACAAGGAAATGAGTGAAATATTGAAATCCCAGTACGACTCTGTGTTTAGTGAACCACTAATCGGTCTGAGGATCGACGACCCAAATGATTTCATGAATGAGCCTCAAAAGTCCATAAATGTATGCCAGATTTCCGACATTACCCTAACTCCAATAGTCTTTGAGAAAGCCAGTGACAACATGCCCATGCACTCAGCCCCAGACCCAGACTAGGGGAATTCTGTGTTCATCAAGAACTGCAAGAAACCGCTTTTGCGTGCCCTATGGAAAAGGAGTTTAGACATGGGTGAAATTCCACAGTCACTTAAAACATCGGATATAGCCCCACATCATAAAGGTGGCAGCAAAGCATTAGCTAAGAACTTTGAAAGAGTGCTATGAAGCAGGATTGCAAACCACTTGAAGTCCCCAAAAACTACACAATCCAGGGCAACATGGGTTCAGGGCAGGTCGCTCCTGCCTCTCGCAACTACTGGATCACTATATGGTCTTTGATACACTGGAAGAAAAACAGAATGCAGATGCAATATACACAGATTTTACAAAAGCCTTTGACAGGTGCGATCATGGGTAATAACACACAAAATAAGTGCTAAATGAATAACTAGCAAAGTGGGGAGATGGATCTTCAACTTTCTAAACAATCGAAGACAAAGAGTAATGGTCAACAGAGTTAAATTGGAAGCTGCCATAGTGAAAACCTCTGTTCCACAAGGCACAGTACTCGCCCCCATCCTGTTCCTCATCCTCATATCAGACATAGACAGATATGTAAACCACAGCACAGTGTCATCCTTTGCAGACGATACTAGGATCTGCATGAGACTGTCCTTATAGAGGACGCGGTTAACATCCAAAAAAGTTATAAACCAAGTTTTCCAATGTTCAATGAAGACAAATTCCAACTACCGGAGATAATAACTAGAACTGAGTATACTACAGACTCTGGCCATACAATAGAGCGAAAAAATAATGTGAGAGACCTGGGAGTAGTAATGTCTGAGGATCTCACTTTCAAGGATCACAACAGTGCCACGATCACAAGTGCGAAGAAAATTATAGGATGGATAATGAGAACGTTCAAAACAAGAGATGCCAAGCCAATGGCATGGAATACTGCTGTACATTAACATCTACGTTCACTTGTACTCACTGGAGTGCATGTGAGAGATATAATCTACACTTGGAAAATCCTAGGACTGGTCCCGAATCTGCACACAGAAATCACTCCCTACGAAAGTAAAAGACTGGGCAGGCGATGCAAAATACCCCCAGTGAAAAGTAGGGGCACCAGTGGTACACTAAGAGAAAACACCGTAAGTGTCCGGGGCCCAAGACTGTTCAACAGCCTCCCACCAAGCATAAGGGGAATTACCAATAGGCCCCTGGCTGCCTTCAAGAGGGAGCTGGACAGTCGGATCAGCCGGGCTGTGGTTCGTACGTTGGACTACGTGTGGCCAGCAGTAACAGCCTGGTTGATCAGGCCCTGATCCACCGGGAGGCCTGCTCGTGGACCGGGCCGCGGGGGCGTTGATCCCCGGAATACCCTCCAGTGCAAGAGTAAACAAAGCGAAATCAGGGACGGGCACAGTGAAAAGGTCTGTTCCCCAAGGCACAGTACTGGACCCTGCTCTATTTCACATTATCATATCCAATATAGACAAACGTAAATCACAGCACCTTCGCAGAAAATATTATAATCTGCACGAGAGTACCATCCACTGAAGACACGGCAAACTTTCCAGTTTAAGTTACTCTCTTATGGAAGGACTGTGGAAATAAAGATATTTACGGAGTATACAAATCTGAATCACTCAATAGAATGTAAGATTGATGTGAGAAACCTGGGAGTTATCATGTCTGAAGATCTCACCTTCAAGGATCACAACAGTGTTACTATCGTAACCACAAAGAAAACGATAGACTGGATAACTATAATCTTCAAACAAGAGATGTCAAGACAATGATGATACTCTTCAAGTCACTTGTTCTATTTTGGTTGGAGAACTCATGTACTCTAACAGCTCCGTTCAAGGCAAGTGAGACTGCGGACCTGGAGAATGTACAGAGAGCTTTCACTGCTCGCGTAAATTTAGTCACACACCTAAATTAATGGGAACGTTTGAAGTCCCTCGATCTGTATTACCTGGAACGTAGACGAGATACATTATAATGTACACTTGGGAAATTACAGAAGGATTGGTCCCGAATCTGCAAACGCAAATCATTCCCTATAAAAGTAAGAGGCTTAGTAGACGGTGCAAAGTTCCCCCCCCCCATGAAAAGCAGAAGTGAAATGAGTACACTAAGGCAAACTCAATAAGTGTAAAGAGACCAAGACTTTTCAATACCCTTTCATATATCTCGGGGGATTACCAACAGACCCTTGGTTGTCTTCAAGAAGGAACTGGTCAACCTCTTCAAACCAGTTCCTGATATGCTGGGCTATAGTACATAAGTTGGACTTCGTACGACTAGCAGCAACAACCTGGTTAATCAGGGGAGGGGGCGTCGGGCGTCGACCCAGTGGAACATTCTCTAAGTAAATCCCATGTAGGTCTATAAAGGATGGTGCTATGATTATGTATCTGTCTATGTCAGATATGAGGGTGAGGGTAGACTCCAGGTAGGTAGATTAATGTGCCTGGTGAGGGTAGACTCCAGGTAGGTAGAGTACTGTGCCTGGTGAGGGTAGACTCTAGGTAGGTAGAGTACTGTGCCTGGTGAGGGTAGACTCCAGGTAGGCAGAGTACTGTGCCTGGTGGAGGTAGACTCCAGGTAGGTAGATTAATGTGCCTGGTGAGGGTAGACTCCAGGTAGGTAGATTAATGTGCCTGGTGAGGGTAGACTCCAGGTAGGTAGAGTACTGTGCCTGGTGAGGGTAGACTCCAGGTAGGTAGAGTACTGTGCCTGGTGAGGGTAGACTCCAGGCAGGTAGAGTACCGTGCCTGGTGAGGGTAGACTCCAGGTAGGTAGAGTACTGTGCCTGGTGAGGGTAGACTCCAGGCAGGTAGAGTACTGTGCCTGGTGAAGGTAGACTCCAGGCAGGTAGAGTACTGTGCCTGGTGAGGGTAGACTCCAGGTAGGTAGAGTACTGTGCCTGATGAGGGTAGACTCCAGGTAGGTAGAGTACTGTGCCTGGTAGAACACACATTTTCGTTTTGGCTGCCTCCGACTTAACTCTGTGTACTATTAATTTAAGCTCTTCAAAGGAGAGTGAGTGCTCGTGCTGCTGGTATTCTGCAATTCTTTCAAAATTATAAATATTACGACAGCTTAAGTTTTTGTTGTACCTTGGTAAATCTCTCACTCAAGACTGTCTTTCCTTCACTCTCACATATTCACGTTTTCAAGCAGTTTATTAACACTCTTTCTTCCTTCTCTTTCTATATTTAATCTTCTTTTAGCCTTTCTTAGTGGTATATATTTTATACAGACTTTGTTTGCTTCTGTGTTAAGATATTCAAGCAGAGGCGAGTGTTGAATGTGTTAATAACTCTGCCAGGGTTATGTCTCATAGTTCTATGTTCATATTGTCCCAGGATAGGTAAGGTTATGTAAAGTTTGGTTAGGTCAGGTAACCTTAGGATAGGTTAGTTTAGGTCAGGTAACGTTAGGTTAGGTTAGCTGAGGTAGGTTAGGTTAGGTAACGTTAGGTAAGGTTACGTTAGGTTAGATAAGATTAAGTGAGGTTAGGTTACGTTAGGCTAGGTAAGGTTAGGTTTGGTCTTTGTCAAAGTACAATTACTAACTTACTGTTGAACACTTTAATATCTAGAGTAGAGAAAGTCCAGACACTATCATGTGTGTGTGTACTCACCTATTTGTACTCACCTATTTGTGGTTGCAGGGGTCGAGTCACAGCTCCTGGCCCCGCCTCTTCACTGATTGCTACTAGGTCCTCTCTCTCCCTGCTCCATGAGCTTTATCATACCTCGCCTTGAAACTATGTATGGTTCCCGCCTCCACTACTTCACTTTCTAGACTATTCCACGACTTGACTACTCTATGACTGAAGAAATACTTCCTAACATCCCTTCGATTCATCTGAGTCTTCAACTTCCAATTGTGACCTCTTGTGTCTGTGTCCCATCTCTGGAACATTCTGTCTTTGTCCACCTTGTCTATTCCGCGCAGTATTTTATATGTCGTTATCATGTCTCCCCTGACCCTCCTGGCCTCCAGTGTCGTCAGGCCGATTTCCCTCAACCTTTCTTAGTAGGACAATCCCCGTAGCTCTGGGACTAGTCTTGTTGCAAACCTTTGCACTTTCTCTAATTTCTTGACGTGCTTGACTAGGTGTGGATTCCAAACTGGTGCTGCATACTCCAGTATGGGCCTGACGTAAATGGTATACAGTGTCTTGAACGACTCCTTACTGAGGTATCGGAACGCTATCCGTAGGTTTGCCAGGCGCCCGTATGCTGCAGCAGTTATCTGATTTATGTGCGCCTCAGGAGATATGCTCGGTGTTATACTCACCCCCAGATCTTTTTCCTTGAGTGAGGTTTGCAGTCTTTGGCCATCTAAACTATATTGTGTCTGCGGTCTTCTTTGCCCTTCCCCAATCTTCATGACTTTGCATTTGGCAGGGTTAAACTCAAGGAGCCAGTTGCTGGACCAGGCTTGTAGCCTGTCCAGGTCTCTTTGTAGTCCTGCCTGATCCTCATCCGATTTGATTCTTCTCATTAACTTCACATCATCTGCAAACAAGGACACTTCTGAGTCTATCCCTTCCGTTATGTAGTTCACATATACCAAGAACAGCACAGGTCCTAGGACTGACCCCTGTGGAACCCCGCTTGTCACAAGCGCCCACTCTGACACCTCGTCACGTACCATGACTCGTTGTTGCCTCCCTGTCAGGTATTCTCTGATCCATTGCAGTGCCTTTCCTGTTATGTGTGCCTGATCTTCTAGCTTTTTCAGTAACCTCTTGTGAGGAACTGTGTCGAAGGCCTTTTTGCAGTCCAAAAAAATGCAGTCGATCCACCCCTCTCTCTCTTGTCTTACTTCTGTCACCTTGTCATAAAACTCTAGTAGGTTTGTGACACAGGATTTTCCTTCCCTGAAACCATGCTGGTTGTCAATTATCCACTTGTTTCTTTCCAGGTGCTCCACCACTCTCCTCCTGATGATCTTCTCCATGACCTTGTATACTATACACGTTAGTGATACAGGTCTGTAGTTTAGTGCCTCATGTCTGTCTCCCTTTTTAAAAATTGGGACTACATTTGCCATCTTCCATACCTCAGGGAGTTGCCCAGTTTCAAATGATGTGTTGAAGATCTTTGTTAATGGCACACACAATATCTCTGCTCCCTCTTTAAGGACCCACGGAGAGATGTTGTCTGGTCCCACCGCCTTTGAGGTGTCAAGTTCGCATAGCAGCTTCTTCACTTCCTCCTTGGTTATATGTACCTCATCCAGCACTTGCTGGTGTACCCCCCTGTTCTGATTTCCTGGAGTCCTACTGGTTTCCACTGTAAATACTTCTTTAAATCTCGTGTTGAGCTCCTGACATACCTCTCGGTCGTTGCTTGTGAATTCCCCATCACCCTTCCTCAGTCTGATTACCTGGTCCTTGACTGTTGTTTTCCTCCTGATGTGGCTGTACAACAGCTTCGGGTCAGTCTTGACTTTCGATGCTATGTCATTTTCATATTGTCGCTGAGCCTCCCTTCTTATCTGTGCATATTCATTTCTGGCTCTTCGGCTAATCTCTTTATTTTCCTGAGTTCTCTGTCTTCTGTACCTTTTCCATTCTCTAGTACACCTAGTTTTTGCCTCCCTACACCTTTGGGTGAACCAAGGACTTGTTCTGTTCTTCCCATTATTTCTGTTTCCCTTGGGAACAAACCTCTCCTCTGCCTCCTTGCATTTTGTTGCCACATAGTCCATCATTTCTTGTACTGGTTTTCCTGTCAGTTCCCTCTCCCACTGAATGTTTTGAAGGAATTTCCTCATGCCTGAGTAGTTCCCCCTTTTGTAGTTTGGTTTTTCCCACCCTATTCCTGCTACTCTCTCCACTTGGAGCTCAACTATGTAGTCGAAGCACAGAACCACATGATCACTAGCTCCCAGGGGCCTTTCATACAAGATATCCTCGATGTCTGAACTACTCAAGGTGAATACAAGGTCCAGTCTTGCTGGTTCATCTTCTCCTCTCTCTCTGGTAGAGTCTCTAACATGTTGATGCATGAGGTTTTCCAGTACTACATCCATCATCTTGGCTCTCCATGTTTCGGAACCCCCATGGGGCTCCAGGTTTTCCCAGTCAATCTCCTTGTGATTGAAATCACCCATAACTAGTAACTTTGCTCCCCCCACTTGTGCTCTCCTGGCCACCTCGGCTAGTGTGTCGACCATGGCTCTGTTGCTCTCATCGTATTCTTCTCTTGGTCTCCTGTAGTTCTGTGGTGGGTTGTACATTACTGCAATTATCACCTTATGTCCCTCAGACTGGATTGTTCCTACTAAGTAGTCCCTTTCACCCGTGCCATCCATTCCTTCCATTTTCTCAAAACCCCACTGGCTTTTAATGAGCAGTGCAACTCCTCCTCCCCCTCTCCTCCCTCTGTCTTTCCTGAAGATTTGATATCCGGGTGGAAAGATTGAATCTGTTATTATTCTAGTGAGTTTTGTTTCTGTGATTGCTATTATGTCTGGGGATGTCTCCTTGATTCTTTCGTGCCACTCCTCATACTTATTTGTTATTCCATCTGCATTTGTATACCATACCTTCAACTTCTTTTCTAAGACTGTGGTCTGGGAGGTGTATTGGGGTTGGGGAAGTGGGAGACCTGATAAGGAACTATGGGTGGTTGCTGTGGGGGTGGAGTTTGTAATGTAGTGGGTGGGGGCATTGGATATGGCATGGGTGTTTTGGTTTAGAGTGTTTGGCTGCACTGGGGTTGACCTGGTTGGGAGGCTTCTATAGGAAGCTGTGAGGGAGGTTGTATTTGATCTTCTTCCTGTGTCTGGGATCTCCTGTCTGTCTTCTCCATCCCCTCTCTTTCCTCCTTTCGCCTTTGTACCATCTCTCTCAGTTTCCGCCTTTCGTCTTGTGTTCTGTCGCGGTCGAGATACACCTTCCTGTATGCCAGCATGTCCCTTAATCGTGCTTTCTCCTGCAGTATCCTGTTCCGAGTCAATTCTGCCTTGAAGGTCACTTTCACTGGCCGGGTTCTTTTTTTTACAAACCCCCTTATTCTCCGAAAATTTTCCAGCTGGTTCATGTCATCTTCTCCGATTACTTTCATGATGCTTTCAATTGCTTTTTTTCCCCTTGTTTTCTTGCTTCATATGTTTCCCCTTCAACTTCCTGTAGCCCATACACAAAGACTGACCTCACCCTTTCATTCTCCCACTGCATAT
>NC_091330.1:26033809-26046309 GCF_038502225.1 Cherax quadricarinatus | reverse complement strand
GCTCCATGAGCTTTATCAAACCTCGTCTTAAAACTGTGTATGGTTCCTGCCTCCACTACGTCATTTTCTAGGCTATTCCACTGCCTTACAACTCTATGACTGAAGAAATACTTCCTAATATCTCTCTGATTCATTTGTGTCTTCAACTTCCAATTGTGGCCTCTTGTTTCTGTGTCCCCTCCCTGGAACATCCTGTCTTTGTCCACCTTGTCTATTCCACGCAGTATTTTATATGTCGTTATCATGTCTCCCCTGACCCTCCTGTCCTCCAGTGTCGTCAGGCCGATTTCCCTTAATCTTTCTTCATAGGACATTCCCCTTAGCTCTGGAACTAACCTTGTCGCAAACCTTTGTACTTTCTCTAGTTTCTTGACGTGCTTTATCAAGTGCGGGTTCCAAACAGGTGCTGCATACTCCAGTATGGGCCTGACATACACGGTGTACAGTGTCTTGAACGATTCCTTACTAAGGTATCAGAATGCTGTTCTCAGGTTTGCCAGGCGCCCATATGCTGCAGCAGTTATCTGGTTGATGTGTGCTTCCGGAGACATGCTCGGTGTTATACTCACCCCAAGATCTTTCTCCTTGAGTGAGGTTTGCAGTCTTTGGCCACCTAGCCTATACTCGGTCTGTGGTCTTCTGTGCCCTTCCCCTATCTTCATGACTTTGCATTTGGCAGGATTAAATTCGAGAAGCCATTTGCTGGACCAGGTGTCCAGTCTGTCCATGTCTCTTTGAAGTTCTGCCTGGTCCTCATCAGATTTAATTCTCCTCATTAACTTCACATCATCTGCAAACAGGGACACTTCTGAGTCTAACCCTTCCATCATGTCGTTCACATATACCAAAAATAGCACTGGTCCTAGGACCGACCCCTGTGGGACCCCGCTCGTCACAGGTGCCCACTGTGATACATCATTACGTACCATGACTCGTTGTTGTCTCCCTGTCAGGTATTCTCTGATCCATTGCAGTGCCCTTCCTGTTATATGCGCCTGATGCTCTAGCTTCTGCACTAATCTCTTGTGAGGAACTGTGTCAAAGGCCTTCTTGCAGTCCAAGAAGATGCAATCAACCCACCCCTCTCTCTCGTGTCTTACTTCTGTTATTTTATCATAAAACTCCAGAAGGTTTGCGACACAGGATTTGCCTTTCATGAATCCGTGCTGGTTGGCATTTATACTCTTGTTCCGTTCCAGGTGCTCCACCACTCTCCTCCTGATAATCTTCTCCATAATTTTGCATACTATACACGTCAATGACACAGGTCTATAGTTTAGTGCCTCTTTTCTGTCTCCTTTTTTAAAAATGGGAACTACATTTGCCGTCTTCCATACCTCAGGTAGTTGCCCAGTTTCCAGGGACGTGTTGAAGATTGTGGTAAGTGGCACGCACAACATATCTGCTCCCTCTCTAAGGACCCACGGGGAGATGTTGTCCGGTCCCATTGCCTTTGAGGTATCGATGTCCCTTAGCAGTTTCTTCACCTCCTCCTCATCTGTATGTATGTCGTCCAACACTTGTTGGTGTATTCCTTGCTGGTGTCCCCATCTGGTCTGTCCCCCCAGAGTCCTTCCTGTCTCTACTGTAAATACTTCCTTAAATCTCGTGTTGAGCTCCTCACATACCTCTTGATCGTTTCTTGTGAGTTCTCCACCTTCTTTCCTCAGCCTTATCACCTGGTCCTTGACTGTTGTCTTCCTCCTAATGTGGCTATACAGCAGTTTCGGGTCAGATTTGACTTTCGATGCTATGTCGTTTTCATACTGTCGCTGGGCCTCCCTCCTTATCTGTGCATACTCGTTTCTGGCTCTTCTACTAATCTCCTTGTTTTCCTGGGTCCTATGCCTCCTGTACCTTTTCCATTCTCTGTTGCACTTAGTTTTTGCCTCCCTACACCTTCGGGTAAACCAAGGACTCGTTTTGGTCTTCCTATTATTTCTGTTTCCCTTGGGAACAAAACTTTCCTCTGCCTCCTTGCACTTTGTTGCCACATATTCCATCATCTCGTTTACTGATTTTCCTACCATTTCTCTGTCCCACTGAACCTCCTGCAGGAAGTTTCTCATACCTGTGTAGTCCCCCCTTTTATAGTTTGGCCTGACCCCTTCAGTTCCTGTTACCTTCTCCACTTGTAACTCTACTATATAATCAAAACTCAGAACCACATGATCGCTAGCTCCAAGGGGCCTCTCGTAAGTGATGTCCTCAATGTCTGAACTGCTCAGGGTGAACACAAGATCCAGTCTTGCTGGCTCATCCTCCCCTCTCTCTCTGGTTGTGTCCCTGACATGTTGATGCATGAGGTTTTCAAGTACCACATCCATCATCTTGGCTCTCCATGTTTCGGGACCCCCATGTGGCTCCAGGTTTTCCCAGTCGATCTCCCTGTGGTTGAAATCGCCCATTACCAGTAACTTTGCTCTGCTCGAGTGAGCTCTTCTTGCCACCTCAGCCAGTGTGTCCACCATCACCCTGTTGTTTTCTTCGTACTCCTCTCTTGGCCTCCTGCAGTTCTGTGGTGGGTTATACATCACTCCAATGACTACTTTATGTTCTCCGGACTGAATTGTACCTACAATGTAGTCTCTTTCTCCAATCATGTCCATGCCTTCCATTTCCTCAAATCCCCATCGGTGTTTTATGAGCAGTGCAACCCCTCCTCCCCCTCTACTCCTTCTATCTTTCCTCAGGATCTGATATCCCATTGGGAAGATTGTGTCTGTTATTGTCTCAGCGAGTTTTGTTTCTGTGACTGCTATGATGTCTGGGGATTTTTCACTGATTCTTTCGTTCCACTCCTCATGTTTATTCGTTATTCCATCCGCGTTTGTGTACCAAACTTTCAGTTTCTTTTCTATCATTGTGGTCATGCAAGAATATTGGGGTTGGGGGAGCGAGAGCCTTGGTGGGGGCCTATATGGGGCTGTGGTGTAGGTGGGGTTTGTGATGATGGGGGTGGGGTCAGAATGCCCATAAGGGACAGCTGTTGGGGTGAGGTTTGTGATATGGGGGTTGGTGGCAGAGGGAACAGTGAGTGGGTTGTAGTATAGGTTGCTCAGTTGCGTTGGGAATGTCGTGGTTGGAGTCTTTTGGTGGGAGATTCTGTGGGGTGTGTTTGCCCTTCCTCCTGTGTCTGGGTCCTGCTCATCTTCGTCATTGCCTCTCGTTCCTCCTTGCGTCTCTGTACCCTCTCTTTCAGTGTAGTCCTTTCGTCTTGTGTTCTGTCGCGGTCGAGGTATACTCTCTGGTACCCCTGTTTGTCCCTCAGTCTTGCTTTCTCTTGCAGAATCCTGGTTCGAACTGATTCTTCCTTGAAAATTACTTTGACAGGCCGTATCCTTCCACTCGCAAACCACCCAATTCTCTGAAAATTTGTCACCTGGGTCATATCGCCCTCACCTATTGTTTTCATGATGCCTTCAATCATTTTTTTCTCCTCCTGTTTTATTTCTTCAAAGTTGTCCCCCTTGGCTTCTTGGAGCCCGTACACAAAAACTGACCTCGCCCTTTCCTCCTCCCACTGAGTCTCCATCTGCTTCCTCTGAGGCATTTTATTTCCTTCCATTGACATGTTCTTGCCTTCAGTCCCTGTCATATCTGGAACTTCTATTCTCAGTGAACTGTCTTTCATGACCAGCTGTCCCTTGCTACTGCAGTTGGCTGTTAGAATCTCTGCATATAGCATACCTTCATTGTCTTCGGACCTGTCATTTGATCTTAGTGTACTCCTCGTCTTTTCCCTGGCCCCACGTGGGTCTGATAAGGCCTTTGCGTACAGCATGTCTCCGTTGTTGCTTACTGTCCCCTTGTCTGCGCCTGATGTCACATCTGAATTGTCATTTGTCTCTCTAATCTGTTTCAGGCTTTGCAGTTTCTCTTCTAAGCACTGTATCCTAGCTTCTGCTGCTAAGACCTGTACTTCCCACTTCCTGCACTCCTCAGCTATCCGCTCCTCCATTTTCTTACCAAGCTCTACTATCTTCCTTCCCCACTCTTCCTCCCTTTTTTGGAGCTCTAACTCCCAGTCTTTCCTCCCTGGTTCGTCTACCAGATCTCTGGTTTTCCGTCCTCTAGGGTCACCCATTTTTTTTTCTTTTTTTTTTTTTTTTTTTTTTTTTTTTTTTTTTTTTTTTTTTTTTTTTTTTTTAACCACAGACAGAAGGCTAGAGGAGGGAGAGGGTGCGAGAGAGAGGAGAGAGTATGGGGGTGAGGGATAAGACGAGCGGGAGAGAGAAAGGGTAGAAAGAGGGAGAGAGAGGAGAGGGAAAGGGTAGAAAGAGGGAGAGAGAGGAGAGAGTATGGGGGTGAGGGATAAGACCAAGGGAGAAATGAGAGAGAGAAATGTGAGGGGGGAGAGAAAGGGTAGAGAGAGAGAGAGAGGGAGAGAGAGTGAGAGAGAGAGAGAGAGGGAGAGAGAGGGAGAGAGAGAAAGAAAGAGAGAGAGAAATGTGAGGGGGGAGAGAAAGGGTAGAGAGAGGAAGAAAGAGAGGGAGAGAGAGAGAGAGAGAGAGAGAGAGAGACAGACAGAGAAAGGAGGGTGAGGGAAAAGGCTATGAGAGAGAGAAATGCGAGGGAGGGGTAGAAATATAGAAAAAGGGAGATGGAGAGAGAAGCCTATAGAGAGAGAGAGAGAGAGAGAGAGAGAGAGAGAGAGAGAGAGAGAGAGAGAGAGAGAGAGAGAGAGAGAGAGAGAGAGAGAGGTGGGGAGAGAGTGAGAGAGAGAGAGGGAGAGAGAGGGAGAGAGAGAAAGAAAGAGAGAAATGTGAGGGGGGAGAGAAAGGGTTAGAGAGAGGGAGAGAGAGAGAGAGGAGAGAGAGGAGAGAGAGGAGAGAGAGAGAGAGAGAGAGAGAGAGAGAGAGAGAGAGAGAGAGAGAGAGAGAGAGAGAGAAAGGAGGGTGAGGGAAAAGCTATGAGAGAGAGAAATGCGAGGGAGGGGTAGAAATATAGAAAAAGGGAGATGGAGAGAGAAGCCTATAGAGAGAGAGAGAGAGAGAACACTCTTTGCTACCAAAATGCAAGTTCCTGATCCAGCAAGGGACCCTCCTTGGCTAGCTGCAAGAACTGTGTCAAAACTGTCAGTGGTGACAATAAGGCAGGAGGAGGTGCATTTCCTTCTTAAATCACTTGACCAGGAAAAGGCTGTGGGCCCAGACAAGTTGAGCCCAAGATTGTTGAGAAGATGTGCAGACCAGCTAGCAGCACCTCTAACTCGCATCTTTCAGCACTGCCTAGTACAGTGCAAATGGCCCTCTCCATGGAAAGAGGCAAATGTAGTCCCTGTTCACAAAAAGAAGAGCAGAGCAGAAATCAGCAACTACAGACCAGTGTCACTCCTGTCAATCACTGGTAAGATCCTTGAGACAATAATCTCAAGACAAATGACAGATTTTTTTGACTACCACTCACTACTTTGTGATCGTCAATATGGCTTCAGGAAAGGTTACTCTGCTGCTGATCTGTTGTTAAACCTCTCCACTAAGTGGCACCAGTCACTGGATGAATCCAAAGTCAGCTGTGTGGTAGCACTGGACATTGCTGGCGCTTTCGACCGGGTGTGGCACCAGGGCCTCTTAGCAAAACTTAATGCACTGGGAATTGCAGGCTCTACGCTATGTCTCCTCAGTGATTACCTTCATGGTAGATCTCTAAGTGTAGTCCTCAATGGAACGGAATCAGCAAGGCATCCTATTGGGGCAAGCGTTCCACAAGGAAGTGTGCTGGGTCCACTGTTATGGAATGTCTACTTCAACGACCTTCTTCATCTCATCCCAGAATCACATGCATATGCAGACGACTGTACACTGACATTCACTTATCCAAGAGAAGAAATGCCAGCTGCTCTAAGCTACATCAATCACCAGCTGAGAGCTATATCAGCTTGGGGAAATAGATGGCAAGTAACATTTGCACCTGAGAAAACGCAAATGATGATCGTCTCTAGGCACCATGATGGTAATGCTGGTGCAGTAGTAAGGATGAATGGGACGATGTTGGCACCTGGAGAAGAAGTTGATATCCTTGGGGTGAAATTTGACTCCAAACTAACCATGAAGAACCATGTTGTAAATCTTGCAAACAAGGCAGCCAGGAAGCTTACAGCACTTCGCCGTATCTCGCATCTGCTTGACAGTAGGGGTTGCAAGATCCTGTACGAGGCACAAGTACGCTCACACCTTGAGTATGCTCCACTTTCTTGGTTTGCCTGCCCCCCCCTCTCATCTGCGACTGCTTGACAGAGTAGAGAACAGAGCAAGACGTCTCATCTCTCGCCTGGACCCATCCTGGATAGATCTGTCATTTCAGCAGAGCCTTCAACATAGGAGGGATGTGGGTGGCCTTACTGTTATGTACAAGGCCAATATTGTCAAAATACCACACTTGGATCCACTTCGAGGACAGCGTGAAACAAGCTTTTATGCCACAAGACGGGCAGAAAGCAGCAACTTCACTCTGGCTGTACCCTTCTCCAGAACATCACTCCATCTGAGATCATACATACCCAGGATGACTCGAGTATGGAACACATTCGTACAGCATAATGATGTCAACGAGATAACGTCAGTTGATGAAATGAAAATGCTGGCCCACAGATGGCTCCAACTTCATCCTGTTCCCTACTTGTATGTCTCATAACAAAAAAAATGCTTTCAAATGAGCTGATGTAGGTAACAGCTCTTAGCTTGCCAATAAAGTTAGGAATCCTTAACCTGTAAATAGCTGTCAATAAAGCTAGGGATCCTTAACCTTGTCAAACCCTGTGTAAAAAAAAAAAAAAAAAAAAAAAAAAGAGAGAGAGAGAGAGAGAGAGAGGGAGAGAGTGAGAGAGAGAGAGAGAGGGAGAGAGAGGGAGAGAGAGAAAGAAAGAGTAGGGGGAAGGGGAGGGAAAAAGGCTATGAGAGAGAGAAACGCGAGGGAGGGGGAGAGAGAAAGATAGGAGGGAGTGAAGGCAAGAGCGGGGGAGGGGAAAGGTCTGTGGGGGAGGGAAAGGTGTGTGGGGGGGTGAGGGGACGCGGTCAAATTCCAAGGATCAGCTGTGTGAGTGGGTGTGTGTACTCACCTAGTTGTGGTTTCAGGGGTCGAGACTCAACTCCTGGCCCCGAGTGTGTATGTGTGTGCGCGCGCGTGTGTGTGAGCACGTCAGTTGTTTATATGTCCCAGAAATACATTTCACCTCTGTGTATCCGTAATACTAATAAGATACCATTAACACTGAGAGTAGTTCTAATAATTATAATACTAGCGTGTGTTAACGAGTCTTTCTTTCACCCAGTTATGTACTACCTTTTACTACATGTGTACCCAATACTTGCTTCTCAGATTGTACTGTCTTTGTGTCCTAAAACATTATCTCTCGAAACTGTGTGTGTGTGTGTGTGTGTGTGTGTGTGTGTGTGTGTGTGTGTGTGTGTGTGTGTGTGTGTGTGTGTGTGTGTGTGTGTGTGTGTGTGTGTGTGTGTAAAGGATGGGATGATACCAAAATTTATGGTGATATCAATACATTTTATATATTTTTATTTTTAAAATTATACCGACTATGTTCAGAATATAAGTAATACTTATGCCACGCCGAGCATTAAGTAACACAAGTAAGTTATATATTAAATAAGATATTTTCTCTAATATGACAGTGTCATTACTCGTCACTAGTTACAGTCTCCCCAACAACACTTCAAATTGAAACACTAAGATAACATTAAATTGAAACACTAAGATAACATTAAATTGAAACACTAAGATAACATTAAATTGAAACACTAAGATAACATTAAATTGAACCACTAAGATAACATTAAATTGAACCACTAAGATAACATTAAATTGAACCACTAAGATAACAATAAACTGAAACACTAAGATAACATAAAATTCCTGAATCTGCTTCAGTATTTGGTAATCTGTTGAAAATAAAATTAGAAATCAATTACGAATATAAAAATTTGAATAATTTCCAGTTATATTAAACCTTTTAAAAAAATGAAAAACATAAATAAACTATTTTATTAAGTGAAAATTTAGATTCTAAACTTATATTATTAAACTGAATTAACTGATACATTTAAATTAAATGGATTAAATCTTATTTAAACTTCACTGAAAGGTCACTGAAAAATGTAAACACCTGCGAAATGTAAACACCTGCGTTATTCTAACACCTGTTATGGGATGAAATGGCGCAGGTTGAAGGGATGTCCAGTTTTAACTACTTGTTGACATTCCCTACAAGAGCGGATGTGATTCTTCACATTTTGCCTTATTTTTGGCTAGTAAAACTCTTTCTATATTCTATACAGTGTTTTTGTAATTCCTAAATGACCTCCTAAAGAGGAATTATGGGCTATATTTAAAATTTGTGACCTAAATTTCTTTGGAACTAACAGTTTGTCTGATTTGGGGCTTCCCCCTTCCTTCTTACCAGTCTCTGTGCAGAGCAATAGGTTGTGTTTAATTTTATATTTATCTGGGTGATCTGAGTGGGGTTCACCCATGGCTGCCTGAAAAGTGAAGTTTAAGGAAGGATCTTGTCGTTATTTTTCCCGAAAGGACAGTCCCTCGGGCATGGAAACAGAGATATCTGGGAATCCTGCAACCCTGGAGTAGGAAGACTTGGTCTGGGACTTTTCACTAAATTTACGAGATGGGTCAGCATTCTCAACAGACATCCCTTGGGATTTTGCCCGAGTTATATCCAACATCGGAGAAGAATTAGTCACAATAGGTTCAGGACATTTTCTCGAGTTAAGAAAGTAATTACCCAGCAATAACACAACATCTTTCATAAGGAATCCCTCAGAAACACCTACAGTCAAATATCCTGTATAATATTTACTCTGCACATATATTTTATGTAGAGGGACAGAAAATACAGCTCCTCCAAATGCTTCTAATAGAACGGAGGAGTGCAATGACGTTCTTTTAGAGAGGGGAAGTACTCTTTCTTTTATAAGGGAACAATAAGCCCCGGTATCCCTAAAAGTTATTATTTCAATTTTCTTTTCATTCTCCTGAAGGAAGATGTGGCAGGTACTGTAGTATGGGGTCATACCACACTCTGCTTCTTTCTGGTTCATCTCAAGAGGAAGGATGTTAATTTTCCCTAAGGGTTGGGGCTTGATTGGGCAGTTAGACTTAACATGGCCGAGTTTATGACAATAGAAACAGGTTACCTCATATTTTACTTTGGCTCCCTGTTGATTTTGTGGCTGGCCCCACTCTGTGTACTGGCGTCATTGTTCCCTATGTTGACCATGAGCTTGAGGTTGTCTCATCAAGCTGACCGCGACTTTGATGTCGTGGCTCATCAGACGATGTAATTGGTTGGCGTCATTGTTCACTTTCGTCCTGCCACATCGTTCTCCAGTCAGGAACTCGTCTCAGACGATCTCTATTCATGCCAGGCTCTTGGGAAGATTAAACCGCTCGGACATGGAGCAGTTAGCCTCAAAAGAGTCAGCTAGCCTGGCTGCTTCCAGTGCAGTGGTCAACGAATGATTTTCAAGAAAGACTCTAACCTCTGGTCCAACAGATTTCAGCAGGTTATCCACCAAAAGCAACTGCACTAGATCACTCAACTTGGCGACACCACTCGCTTTATACCATTTGGTAAAGATTTTTGACTGCTGCCTTACAAAGTTTATGTGAGACTGATCCAGCTG
The DNA here is from genome assembly GCF_038502225.1 of Cherax quadricarinatus. Taxonomy (NCBI): domain Eukaryota; kingdom Metazoa; phylum Arthropoda; class Malacostraca; order Decapoda; family Parastacidae; genus Cherax; species Cherax quadricarinatus. The sequence continues at coordinate 26,036,653 of NC_091330.1, read as the reverse complement.
ACACTTGCACAGTTTGAATTACCTCCTGTACTTGGTGGGAATACACTGATATGCCCTAAGATCAGTTGTTTAAACAACCAGATAATCAGCAAATTCTTCATTATTTAAAACAGCTGTGAACTTTTACGCTTTGCCATACAACACTATATGCACCAGTGCTGCCCAATGCTCCCCAGGTCACTCCGTGCTCGAGCCTGGTTTTCACATGCCTCGAGAAACTGTTCAGGCTCAGTGCTAACGGCACTGTTTTTTACATGCTAAAGTTGTCACCAACAGTCTGCTTAAATTGCCTCCTCTCCTCTCTATCAAACTCCTCTTTAGCAAATGCTCACTGCTCTCTGGTTGTTTCGAGATTGAGTTTAGCGAACTCAAGCGCCAACGAAGCTGACTCGCCCTGAGACAAACCTGGTGCACCACCTGCTTCACGAGACTGCTGGTCTGATTGCTCTGGTGTTAGCCCTCCCACATTATGAGGGAACCTAAGTGAAGATTAGCGATTAACAGCTCCTGTAGCGGGAAATACCTCAGTTTAGTGTGCCATAGTTGCTTTAACCTTTAATTTGATATGAATAATGTCAGGAAGCTGCACAGCAGTGAGAGTTCGTTGGTATTCTATGCCAAATGGCACGAGCAATTCGCCAGCAACGCTGTAGAGATAGTTTGGGCAGATTTAGGAGAGTATACTCAGACATCAACTGCCTCACCGGTGTTGTGGCATAACATACTGTATCACACAGTTTGCAATGCACGCAACAAGCAGCAATAGCACAGTACGACTTGCAGGATACACACATAGTAGCAAGACTGACAGGCAAAACAAAAGGCAATAGCGATGCAATATGACTGATACCAAGACCAGCTCTAGCTCTAGTTCCAGCTCCAGCTCCCGGACATAGCTTCCCATATTACAAACACAAGTTATGAATGGTCTGTGACCTGGTCGTAATGGGGTTTTGGAGCAAAACAAACTCAGCAGATAGATTATAATGTACATTTTACCTTCAACTATATACAAATATGTACACTGTGTACAGATGGGATAATAATGAGTGTACACGACGGCGACAGATGGCAAAGCAAAAGCCAGAGAGAGTGCACCGTACTCAACCAGCAGGTAGGCAAGTCTGTCAAATGCTGACCACAAGTGAACCACATTGTTTCAGCTTTGGCAGCCTTGCCTGTGATTGGTCAGTGAACCAAAGTACTGATTTAACGACGTTACCCTTATTGATCATGAAATCCTTAGCACCTGGTTCTCTGGTTGGGAGGCAGCCTATATGGGAGTGTGACATACACCGAATAAATTGTAACACACTCTTTGCATGCCACTGGTTCTATCCTGGTTACTATCCTGGGTACTATCCTGGGCACTATCCTGGCCACTATCCTGGGCACTATGCTGGGTACTATCCTGGGTACTATCCTGGGCACTATCCTGGGTACTCTCCTGGGTACTATCCTGGGTACTATCCTGGGCACTATTCTGGGTACTATGCTGGACACTATCCTGGGCACTTTCCTAGGCACTATGCTGGGCACTATCCTGGGCACTATCCTGGGTACTATGCTGGGCACTATCCTTTGCACTTTGCTAGGTACTATGCTGGGCACTATCCTGGGCACTATCCTAGGTACTATGCTGAGTACTATCCTGGGCACTTTCCTAGGTACTATGCTGGGCACTATCCTGGGCACTATCCTGGGTACTATGCTGGGCACTATCCTGGGTACTATCCTAGGTACTATGCTGAGTACTATCCTGTGCACTGTCCTGGGTACTATGCTGGGCACTATCCTGGGCACTATGCTGGGTACTACCCTGGGCACTATTCTGGGTACTATGCTGGACACTATCCTGGGCACTTTCCTAGGCACCATGTTGGGCACTATCCTGGGTACTATGCTAGGCACTATCCTGGGCACATTGCTAGGTACTATGCTGGGCACTATCCTGGGCACTATCCTAGGTACTATGCTGAGTACTATCCTGGGCACTTTCCTAGGTACTATGCTGGGCACTATCCTGGGCACTATCCTGGGTACTATGCTGGGCACTATTCTGGGTACTATCCTAGGTACTATGCTGAGTACTATCCTGGGCACTATCCTGGGTACTATGCTGGGCACTATCCTGGGCACTATGCTGGGTACTATCCTGGGCACTATTCTGGGTACTATGCTGGACACTATCCTGGGCACTTTCCTAGGCACTATGCTGGGCACTATCCTGGGTACTATGCTGGCTACTATCCTGGGCAATTTGCTAGGTACTATGCTGGGCACTATCCTAGGTACTATGCTGAGTACTACCCTGGGCACTATCCTGGGCACTTTCCTAGATACTATGCTGGGCACTATCCTGGGCACTATCCTGGGTACTATGCTGGGCACTATCCTGGGTACTATCCTAGGTACTATGCTGAGTACTATCCTGGGCACTATCCTGGGTACTATGCTGGTCACTATCCTGGGCACTTTCCTAGGTACTATGCTGGGCACTATCCTGGGCACTTTCCTAGGTACTATGCTGAATACTATCCTGGGAACTATCCTGGGTACTATGCTGGGCACTATCCTGGGCACTATCCTGGGTACTATGCTGGGCACTATCCTGGGTACTATCCTAGGTACTATGCTGAGTACTATCCTGGGCACTATCCTGGGTACTATGCTGGTCACTATCCTGGGCACTTTCCTGGGTACTATCCTGGGCACTATCCTGGGTACTATCCTGGGTATTATCCTGGGTACTATCCTGGGCAATATCCTGGGTACTGTCCTGGGTACTATCCTGAGTACTATCCTAGGCATTATCCTGGGTACTATCCTGGATACTATCCTGGG
>NC_091330.1:25946309-26028809 GCF_038502225.1 Cherax quadricarinatus | reverse complement strand
GTCACTGCCTCTCCCAGATGTCACTGCCTCTCCTAGATGTCACTGCCTCTCCCAGATGTCACTGCCTCTCCTAGATGTCACTGCCTCTCCCAGATGCCACTGCCTCTCCTAGATGTCACTGCCTCTCCCAGATGTCACTACCTCTCCTAGATGTCACTGCCTCTCCCAGATGTCACTGCCTCTCCCAGATGTCACTGCCTCTCCTAGATGTCACTGCCTCTCCCAGATGTCACTGCCTCTCCTAGATGTCACTGCCTCTCCCAGATGTCACTGCCTCTCCTAGATGTCACTGCCTCTCCCAGATGCCACTGCCTCTCCTAGATGTCACTGCCTCTCCCAGATGTCACTGCCTCTCCTAGATGTCACTGCCTCTCCCAGATGTCACTGCCTCTCCTAGATGTCACTGCCTCTCCCAGATGTCACTGCCTCTCCTAGATGTCACTGCCTCTCCCAGATGTCACTGCCTCTCCTAGATGTCACTGCCTCTCCCAGATGTCACTGCCTCTCCTAGATGTCACTGCCTCTCCCAGATGTCACTGCCTCTCCTAGATGTCACTGCCTCTCCCAGATGTCACTGCCTCTCCTAGATGTCACTGCCTTTCCCAGATGTCACTGCCTCTCCCAGATGTCACTGCCTCTCCCAGATGTCACTGCCTCTCCTAGATGTCACTGCCTCTCCCAGATGTCACTGCCTCTCCTAGATGTCGCTGCCTCTCCTAGATGTCACTGCCTCTCCTAGATGTCGCTGCCTCTCCTAGATGTCACTGCCTCTCCTAGATGTCACTGCCTCTCCTAGATGTAACTAATTCTTAAAAAAATGCATAATACCGTGACTGGAACAATACACAAATAACCTGCACATAAGAGAGGCAATGACACCTAGGAGAGGCAGTGATACTTAGAGAAGGCAGTGACACCTAGGAGAGGCAGTTACACCTAGGAGAGGCAATGGCACCTAAGAGAGGCAATGACACGTAGGAGAGGCAGTGACACTTAGGAGAGGCAGTGACACCTAGACAAATTAGTTACACAAATAACCCGTACATAGGAAAGAGGAGCTTACACGACGTTTCTGCCCGACTTGGACCATTTACAAAGTTGGACTGAGTCGGTCCAAGTCGGACCGAAGCGTCGTCGTAAGCTCCTCTATCTTATGTGCGGGTTATTTGTGTAAATAATTTGTCTAGGTGTCACTACCTCTCTTAGGTGCCATTGCCTCTCCTAAGTGTCACTGCCTCTCCTAGGTGTCATTGCCTCTCTTAGGTGCCATTGCCTCTCCTAAGTGTCACTGCCTCTCCTAGGTGTCATTGCCTCTCTTAGGTGCCATTGCCTCTCCTAAGTGTCACTGCCTCTCCTAGGTGTCATTGCCTCTCTTAGGTGCCATTGCCTCTCCTAAGTGTCACTGCCTCTCCTAGGTGTCATTGCCTCTCTTAGGTGTCATTGCCTCTCCTAAGTGTCACTGCCTCTCCTAGGTGTCATTGCCTCTCTTAGGTGCCATTGCCTCTCCTAAGTGTCACTGCCTCTCCTAGGTGTCATTGCCTCTCTTAGGTGCCATTGCCTCTCCTAAGTGTCACTGCCTCTCCTAGGTGTCATTGCCTCTCTTAGGTGCCATTGCCTCTCCTAAGTGTCACTGCCTCTCCTAGGTGTCATTGCCTCTCTTAGGTGCCATTGCCTCTCCTAAGTGTCACTGCCTCTCCTAGGTGTCATTGCCTCTCTTAGGTGCCATTGCCTCTCCTAAGTGTCACTGCCTCTCCTAGGTGTCATTGCGTCTCTTAGGTGCCATTGCCTCTCCTAGGTGTAACTGCCTCTTTTAGGTATCTCTCCCTCTCCTAGGTGTCGCTGCCTCTTCTAGGTGTTGTTGCCTCTCCTAGGTGTCACTGCCTCTCCTAGGTGTCACCGCCTATCCTAGGTGTCATTGCCTCTCTTAGGTGCCATTGCCTCTCCTAGGTGTAACTGCCTCTTTTAGGTGTCGCTGCCTCCCCTAGGTGTCGCTGCCTCTTCTAAGTGTCACTGCCTCTCCTAAGTGTCATTGCCTCTCTTAGGTACCATTGCCTCTCCTAAGTGTCACTGCCTCTCCTAGGTGTCATTGTCTCTCTTAGGTGCCATTGCCTCTCCTAGGTGTAACTGCCTCTTTTAGGTGTCATTGCCTCTCCTAGGTGTAACTGCCTCTCTTAGGTGCCATTGCCTCTCCTAAGTGTCACTGCCTCTCCTAGGTGTCATTGCCTCTCTTAGGTACCATTGCCTCTCCTAAGTGTCACTGCCTCTCCTAGGTGTCATTGTCTCTCCTAGGTGCCATTGCCTCTCCTAAGTGTCACTGCCTCTCCTAGGTGTCATTGCCTCTCTAAGGTGCCATTGCCTCTCCTAGGTGTAACTGCCTTTTATAGGTGTCGCTGTTTCTTTTAGGTGTCGCTGCCTCTCCTAGGTGTCGCTGCCTCTCCTAGGTGTCACTGCCTCTCCTAGATGTTATTACCTCTCCTAGGTGTTATTATCTCTACTAGGTGTCACTACCTCTTCTTGGTTTTATTACTTCTCCTAGGTGTCACTGTCTCTCCTAAGTGTCACTGTCTCTCTTAAGTGTCACTGCCTTTCCTAGGTGTTAATACCTCTCCTAGGTATCATTATCTCTCCTAAATATCACTTAACTCTGTGTTATTGCCTCTCTCATGTGTCTTTGCCTCTCCTAAGTATCACTGCCTCTTCTAGGTGCCTCTGCCTCTCGTAGGTGTCACTACCTCTCCTAGGTGTAGCTGCCTCTCCTAGGTGCAACTACTTCTACTAGATGTTACCTCTCCTAGGTGCCATTGCCTCTCTCAGGAGGTATTACCTCTGCGAGATGCTATTACCTCTCTTATGTGTCATTGCCTGTCGTGTTTGTGGGGGTATTGCGCCCCCTGAATGGGGGGCCCGTGTTTATAGTGTACAGTGTATGTGTATATATATCTTTTCATATAATTTTATATTGCATGTATGTTCATTAATAGCTAAAATGAAAATATCTTGATTTATATATATATATATATATATATATATATATATATATATATATTTGACTTACTGTATTAGCTCTGTATGTAGGAAGGATGTAACATATTACACTTCTCACTGTACTCACTGTTGAAGAGCTGTGATTGACTGTCCACCGTCATAAACTGCCTTGCTAACTACCCCTCGCTTATTTGTGTCAGGCTGTACCTCAAACCGTTGCTGGAGTAGCACAGACGAGTCACGTAATATCACCTGATGTGAGGCCCTGTTGTCGAGAAATCACCCTCTCTCTCTCTCTCTCTCTCCACCTGCTTCTTGTCCTAGAAGCTTGTCTCTCTTGTCTCTGTATATTTGTTTTGTGATTTAGTTTTGGTAGAGTATGATTCCGTTGGTGAGTCGAAACATACTTCTTGTAACTCTTGTGTAACTCTCTTCACAGAGCATTGTCCAGACTTAGTGATTTTTGACGTTTTGCTGAGCGTGTCATAATGACACTCTAAGTCAACCCAAGTCCCAAACTTAAGCTTCTGACCTCTTTCCTAGGTGCTATTACCTCTCCTAGGTGTCACTGCCTCTCCTAGGTGTCACTACCTCTCCTAGGTGCTATTACCTCTCCTAGGTGTCACTGCCTCTCCTAGGTGTCACTACCTCTCCTAGGTGTCACTACCTCTCCTAGGTGCTATTACTGGAGGAGATAATAACTAGAACAGAGTATACTACTGACTCCGGCCATACAATAGAGCGGAAAAATAATGTAAGGGACCTGGGAGTAGTAATGTCTGAGGATCTCACTTTCAAGGATCACAACAGTGCCACGATCGCACGTGCAAAGAAAATGATAGGATGGATAATGAGAACTTTCAAAACGAGAGATGCCAAGCCCATGATGATCCTTTTCAAATCACTTGTTCTCTCTAGGCTGGAATACTGCTGTACATTAACATCTCCATACAAAGCAGGTGAAATCGCAGATCTAGAGAGTGTACAGAGATCCTTTACTGCACGTATAAGTTCTGTCAAGCACCTTAACTACTGGGAACGCTTGGAAGCACTTGACTTGTACTCGTTGGAACGCAGGAGGGAGAGATATATCATAATCTACACTTGGAAAATCTTGGAAGGAATGGTCCCAAATCTCCACACAGAAATCACTCCCTACGAAAGTAAAAGACTGGGCAGACGATGCAAAATGCCGCCAATAAAAAGTAGGGGCGCCATTGGTACACTAAGAGAAAACACCATAAGTGTCCGGGGCCCAAAACTGTTCAACAGCCTCCCATCAAGCATTAGGGGAATTGCCAATAAACCCCTGGCTGCCTTCAAGAGAGAGCTGGACAGATACCTAAAGTCGGTGCCGGATCAGCCGGGCTGTGGCTCGTACGTCGGACTGCGTGCGGCCAGCAGTAACAGCCTAGTTGATCAGGCCCTGATCCATCGGGAGGCCTGGTCATGGACCGGGCCGCGGGGGCGTTGATCCCCGGAATAACCTCCAGGTAACCTCCTAGGTGTCACTACCTCTCCTAGGTGCTATTACCTCTCCTAGGTGTCACTGCCTGTCCTGGGTGTCACTGCCTCTGCTAGGTATTCTTTCCTCTCCTAGGTGTCACTGCCTCTCCTAGGTGTTATCCAACTTTCTCCTCTTCCATCTACGTCTGTTCTCTTGTTATTCTCTAGTCCACCATTGTTCTCTTATTTTGCTTTATCTCTCTGCCAGATCATCCCAAGTCTCAGTTCTTCTCTCTGCTGACAGGTTGAGATGTTATTGCGCTGCATCAATCACTTATATGGTGCCTCAATCACCCACACGGCGCATCAATCACCCACACGGCGCATCAATCACCCACACGGCGCATCAATCACCCACACCTCGCATCAATCATCCACATGGTGCATCAATGACCCACACGGCGCATCAATCACCCACACCTCGCATCAATGACCCACACGGCGCATCAATCACCCACACCTCGCATCAATCACCCACACGGCGCATCAATCACCCACACCTCGCATCAATCACCCACACGGCGCATCAATCACCCACACCTCGCATCAATCACCCACACGGCGCATCAATCACCCACACCTCGCATCAATCACCCACACGGCGCATCAATCACCCATACCTCGCATCAATCACCCACACGGCGCATCAATCACCCACACCTCGCATCAATCACCCACACGGCGCATCAATCACCCACACCTCGCATCAATCACCCACATGGCGCATCAATCACCCACACCTCGCATCAATCACCCACACGGCGCATTAATCACCCACACGGCGCATCAATCACCCACACGGCGCATCAATCACCCACACGGCGCATCAATCACCCACACCTCGCATCAATCACCCACACCTCGCATCAATCACCCACACGGCGCATCAATCACCCACACGGCGCATCAATCACCCACACGGCGCATCAATCACCCACACGGCGCATCAATCACCCACACCTCGCATCAATCACCCACACGGCGCATAAATCATCCACACGGCGCATCAATCATCCACATGGTGCATCAATCATCCACACGGCGCATCAATCATCCACATGGTGCACACCTGAGCAATATCCAGCAGTATTTTCCTTTACTCAATATGGATGAGATCAGTGAATTCCAGCCTCACTTTTATCTTTTCTCACTGTCTGCATCATGTTCTTCCTTCACTGTCTGCATCATGTTCTTCCTTCACTGTCTGCATCATGTTCTTCCTTCACTGTCTGCATCATGTTCTTCCATCACTGTCTGCATCATGTTCTTCCTTCACTGTCTGCATCATGTTCTTCCTTCACTGTCTGCATCATGTTCTTCCTTCAGTGTCTGCATCATGTTCTTCCTTCACTGTCTGCATCATGTTCTTCCATCACTGTCTGCATCATGTTCTTCCATCATTGTCTGCATCATGTTCTTCCTTCACTGTCTGCATCATGTTCTTCCATCACTGTCTGCATCATGTTCTTCCTTCACTGTCTGCATCATGTTCTTCCATCACTGTCTGCATCATGTTCTTCCTTCACTGTCTGCATCATGTTCTTCCATCACTGTCTGCATCATGTTCTTCCTTCACTGTCTGCATCATGTTCTTCCTTCACTGTCTGCATCATGTTCTTCCATCACTGTCTGCATCATGTTCTTCCTTCACTGTCTGCATCATGTTCTTCCTTCACTGTCTGCATCATGTTCTTCCTTCAGTGCCTGCATCATGTTCTTCCTTCACTGTCTGCATCATGTTCTTCCATCACTGTCTGCATCATGTTCTTCCATCACTGTCTGCATCATGTTCTTCCATCACTGTCTGCATCATGTTCTTCCTTCACTGTCTGCATCATGTTCTTCCTTCACTGTCTGCATCATGTTCTTCCTTCACTGTCTGCATCATGTTCTTCCTTCACTGTCTGCATCATGTTCTTCCTTCACTGTCTGCATCATGTTCTTCCATCACTGTCTGCATCATGTTCTTCCTTCACTGTCTGCATCATGTTCTTCCTTCACTGTCTGCATCATGTTCTTCCTTCACTGTCTGCATCATGTTCTTCCATCACTGTCTGCATCATGTTCTTCCTTCACTGTCTGCAACATGTTCTTCCTTCACTGTCTGCATCATGTTCTTCCTTCACTGTCTGCATCATGTTCTTCCTTCACTGTCTGCATCATGTTCTTCCATCACTGTCTGCATCATGTTCTTCCTTCACTGTCTGCATCATGTTCTTCCTTCACTGTCTGCATCATGTTCTTCCATCACTGTCTGCATCATGTTCTTCCTTCACTGTCTGCATCATGTTCTTCCTTCACTGTCTGCATCATGTTCTTCCTTCACTGTCTGCATCATGTTCTTCCATCACTGTCTGCATCATGTTCTTCCTTCACTGTCTGCATCATGTTCTTCCTTCACTGTCTGCATCATGTTCTTCCTTCACTGTCTGCATCATGTTCTTCCTTCACTGTCTGCATCATGTTCTTCCATCACTGTCTGCATCATGTTCTTCCTTCACTGTCTGCATCATGTTCTTCCTTCACTGTCTGCATCATGTTCTTCCATCACTGTCTGCATCATGTTCTTCCTTCACTGTCTGCATCATGTTCTTCCTTCACTGTCTGCATCATGTTCTTCCATCACTGTCTGCATCATGTTCTTCCTTCACTGTCTGCATCATGTTCTTCCTTCACTGTCTGCATCATGTTCTTCCTTCACTGTCTGCATCATGTTCTTCCATCACTGTCTGCATCATGTTCTTCCTTCACTGTCTGCATCATGTTCTTCCTTCACTGTCTGCATCATGTTCTTCCTTCACTGTCTGCATCATGTTCTTCCATCACTGTCTGCATCATGTTCTTCCTTCACTGTCTGCATCATGTTCTTCCTTCACTGTCTGCATCATGTTCTTCCTTCACTGTCTGCATCATGTTCTTCCTTCACTGTCTGCATCATGTTCTTCCATCACTGTCTGCATCATCTTCTTCCTTCACTGTCTGCATCATGTTCTTCCTTCACTGTCTGCATCATGTTCTTCCTTCACTGTCTGCATCATGTTCTTCCTTCACTGTCTGCATCATGTTCTTCCTTCACTGTCTGCATCATGTTCTTCCATCACTGTCTGCATCATGTTCTTCCTTCACTGTCTGCATCATGTTCTTCCTTCACTGTCTGCATCATGTTCTTCCATCACTGTCTGCATCATGTTCTTCCATCACTGTCTGCATCATGTTCTTCCTTCACTGTCTGCATCATGTTCTTCCATCACTGTCTGCATCATGTTCTTCCATCACTGTCTGCATCATGTTCTTCCTTCACTGGCTGCATCATGTTCTTCCATCACTGTCTGCATCATGTTCTTCCATCACTGTCTGCATCATGTTCTTCCTTCACTGTCTGCATCATGTTCTTCCATCACTGTCTGCATCATGTTCTTCCATCACTGTCTGCATCATGTTCATCCATCACTGTCTGCACCATGTTCTTCCTTCACTGTCTGCATCATGTTCTTCCATCACTGTCTGCATCATGTTCTTCCTTCACTGTCTGCATCATGTTCTTCCTTCACTGTCTGCATCATGTTCTTCCTTCACTGTCTGCATCATGTTCTTCCATCACTGTCTGCATCATCTTCTTCCTTCACTGTCTGCATCATGTTCTTCCTTCACTGTCTGCATCATGTTCTTCCTTCACTGTCTGCATCATGTTCTTCCTTCACTGTCTGCATCATGTTCTTCCTTCACTGTCTGCATCATGTTCTTCCATCACTGCTGCATCATGTTCTTCCTTCACTGTCTGCATCATGTTCTTCCATCACTGTCTGCATCATGTTCTTCCTACACTGTCTGCATCATGTTCTTCCTTCACTGTCTGCATCATGTTCTTCCATCACTGTCTGCATCATGTTCTTCCATCACTGTCTGCATCATGTTCTTCCATCACTGTCTGCATCATGTTCTTCCTTCACTGTCTGCATCATGTTCTTCCATCACTGTCTGTATCATGTTCTTCCTTCACTGTCTGCATCATGTTCTTCCATCACTGTCTGCATCATGTTCTTCCATCACTGTCTGCATCATGTTCTTCCTTCACTGTCTGCATCATGTTCTTCCTTCACTGTCTGCATCATGTTCTTCCATCACTGTCTGCATCATGTTCTTCCTTCACTGTCTGCATCATGTTCTTCCATCACTGTCTGCATCATGTTCTTCCTTCACTGTCTGCATCATGTTCTTCCATCACTGTCTGCATCATGTTCTTCCTTCACTGTCTGCATCATGTTCTTCCATCACTGTCTCCATCATGTTCTTCCTTCACTGTCTGCATCATGTTCTTCCTTCACTGTCTGCATCATGTTCTTCCATCACTGTCTGCATCATGTTCTTCCATCACTGTCTGCATCATGTTCTTCCATCACTGTCTGCATCATGTTCTTCCTTCACTGTCTGCATCATGTTCTTCCATCACTGTCTGCATCATGTTCTTCCTTCACTGTCTGCATCATGTTCTTCCATCACTGTCTGCATCATGTTCTTCCTTCACTGTCTGCATCATGTTCTTCCATCACTGTCTGCATCATGTTCTTCCTTCACTGTCTGCATCCTGTTCTTCCTTCACTGTCTGCATCATGTTCTTCCTTCACTGTCTGCATCATGTTCTTCCTTCACTGTCTGCATCATGTTCTTCCTTCACTGTCTGCATCATGTTCTTCCTTCAGTGTCTGCATCATGTTCTTCCTTCACTGTCTGCATCATGTTCTTCCTTCACTGTCTGCATCATGTTCTTCCTTCACTGTCTGCATCATGTTCTTCCTTCACTGTCTGCATCATGTTCTTCCTTCACTGTCTGCATCATGTTCCTTCTTCATTGTCTGCTTCATGTTCCCTCTTCATTGTCTGCTTCATGTTCCTTCTTCCTTTACTGTCTGCATCATGTTCTTCCTTCACTGTCTGCATCATGTTCTTCCTTCACTGTCTGCATCATGTTCTTCCTTCACTGTCTGCATCATGTTCTTCCTTCACTGTCTGCATCATGTTCTTCCTTCACTGTCTGCATCATGTTCTTCCTTCACTGTCTGCATCATGTTCCTTCTTCATTGTATGCTTCATATTCCCTCTTCATTGTCTGCTTCATGTTCCTTCTTCACTGTCTGCATCATGTTCCTTCTTCATTGTCTGCTTCATGTTTCTTCTTCACTGTCTGCTTCATGTTCCTTCTTCGTTGTCTGCTTCATGTTCCTTCTTCATTGTCTGCTTCATGTTCCTTCTTCATTGTCTGCTTCATGTTTCTTCTTCATTGTCTGCTTCATGTTCTTCCTTTACTGTCTGCATCATGTTCTTCCTTCACTGTCTGCATCATGTTCCTTCTTCATTGTCTGCTTCATGTTCCTTCTTCATTGTCTGCTTCATGTTCCCTCTTCATTGTCTGCTTCATGTTCCTTCTTCACTGTCTGCTTCATGTTCCTTCTTCACTGTCTGCTTCATGTTCCTTCTTCACTGTCTGCTTCATGTTCCTTCTTCACAGTCTGCTTCATGTTCCTTCTTCACTGTCTGCTTCATGTTCCTTCTTCATTGTCTGCTTCATGTTCCTTCTTCATTGTCTGCTTCATGTTCCTTCTTCATTGTCTGCTTCATGTTCCTTCTTCATTGTCTGCTTCATGTTCCTTCTTCATTGTCTGCTTCATGTTCCTTCTTCATTGTCTGCTTCATGTTCCTTCTTCATTGCCTGCTTCTTGTTCCTTCTTCATTGTTTGCTTCTTGTTCCTTCTTCATTGTTTGCTTCTTGTTCCTTCTTCATTGTCTGTTCATGTTCCTTCTTCATTGTCTGCTTCATGTTCCTTCTTCATTGTCTGCTTCATGTTCCTTCTTCATTGTCTGCTTCATGTTCCTTCTTCATTGTCTGCTTCATGTTCCTTCTTCATTGTCTGCTTTTTGTTCCTTCTTCATTGTTTGTTTCTTGTTCCTTCTTCACTGTCTGCTTCGTGTTCCTTCTTCACTGTCTGCTTCCTGTTCCTTCTTCACTGTCTGCTTCATGTTTATCCTTCACTGTCTGCTTCCTGTTCCTTCTTCACTGTCTGCTTCATGTTTATCCTTCACTGTCTGCTTCATGTTTATCCTTCACTGTCTGGCCATGTTCATCCTTCACTGTCTGCATCATGTTCCTTCTTCATTGTCTGCTTCATGTTCCTTCTTCATTGTCTGCTTCATGTTCCTTCTTCATTGCCTGCTTCTTGTTCCTTCTTCATTGTTTGCTTGTTGTTCCTTCTTCATTGTTTGCTTCTTGTTCCTTCTTCATTGTCTGTTCATGTTCCTTCTTCATTGTCTGCTTCATGTTCCTTCTTCATTGTCTGCTTCATGTTCCTTCTTCATTGTCTGCTTCATGTTCCTTCTTCATTGTCTGCTTCATGTTCCTTCTTCATTGTCTGCTTTTTGTTCCTTCTTCATTGTTTGTTTCTTGTTCCTTCTTCACTGTCTGCTTCGTGTTCCTTCTTCACTGTCTGCTTCCTGTTCCTTCTTCACTGTCTGCTTCATGTTTATCCTTCACTGTCTGCTTCATGTTTATCCTTCACTGTCTGGCCATGTTCATCCTTCACTGTCTGCATCATGTTCCTTCTTCATTGTCTGCTTCATGTTCCTTCTTCACTGTCTGCTTCATGTTTATCCTTCACTGTCTGGCCATGTTCATCCTTCACTGTCTGCATCATGTTCCTTCTTCATTGTCTGCTTCATGTTCCTTCTTCACTGTCTGCTTCGTGTTCCTTCTTCACTGTCTGCTTCGTGTTCCTTCTTCACTGTCTGCTTCATGTTTCTCCTTCACTCTTTGGCCATGTTCCTCCTTCACTGTCTGCTTCATGCTCCTCATTCACTGTCTGCTTCATGCTCCTCCTTCACTTTCTGCTTCATGCTCCTCCTTCACTGTCTGCTTCATATTCCTCCTTCTCTGTCTGCTCCATGTTCCTTCACTGTTTGCTTCATGTTCCTTCACTGTCTGTTTCATGTTCTCCGCCTGCGTTAGTATACTCTGGTCCTGCCACTCTTCTCTCCTCCACTCCCTGCATCTTCTCCCTGATAAAGGGAGTTTACAGTTTTTCTGTTAGCTCCCTCGAGGTAGGTTCCTTGACGCCAGTAAAGGACTCTTGATCCAGGGGAAATGCACCTCGTTTCTCCTGCCTCAGATGGAATCTGAGTGCCTCCCATTTTCTCCAGGAGTTTAATAACCCCTTCTGGTTTAGTTCTTCTTCCTGCCCCAGTATGAATGTTGTTTGGTTATAAGTATCTCTGGGAGAATTGTGAGGGAGATCAGTATTACCTTGCCGTTGACGTGGCTAATTTATTATGCACCTCATAGCCATCCTATGGACGGTAGTGGCTAGTTTGTTGTGCACCTCATAGCCATCCTGTGGAAGATACCTTGACCTATCACATGGGTTTTAGCACACTGGAGTTAGCATTGACGTGAAATGCAGTGTGTGGATAGAGAGACTAGACGATACACTACAACATTACCTCTGAGAATGACCCAACATACAGCCTTCAGACACACCTCCAGCGAACCTTACTTGAAATGACAGTACACTTTCTTATTATTAAGGATACTTGAAGTCTTGAGGACACATAAGTGAGTACGTGAGTACTCATGTACTCACGTCTGGCACTCAGCAGGAGGAGGATCAAGCATCCACCTTGCCTTGCACTGAGTGACCCACATGGGTTTAGCACATATCATGAATTAAGCATTGGCTAGAAGAGGGCAATAATATTTCACGAGACTGCAACCCACAAATGACCAATGTTTTTGTTAGTCGTAACAAGACGTATAGTATTGTGTCGTATAGATTAACTATGTGAAGGTCTGGTAATGGTGAAATGACTGGAATATTTATTGTGATGTGACTCTGCTCACTGAGGCCAGATACACACCCATTGTCACCTCTGTAATGCTGTTTTTGTGCTACTGCATACAGGATGCACTGCAGGTGTACAATAAACCAGACACTCACAGGATGTACTACAGGTGTACAATAAACCAAACCCAGTATGTACTGAAGGTGTACAATAAACCAGTCGTCCCGGCTATACAAGTGTTACTCTACCCACTCATTGCTGTGTTATTCTTCAGTGTTCTTATCACGTAATATTCGCGTCGAGAAATGTGCCTCACATTTCCCATCCCTTATTCTTCCCTGTTCCTCCCATTTATCCCATTGTTTACTTCCACTCTCTAACGTCTCTATCCCTTCCTTCCATTTTCTCCCTTTATTCCTCATATAGGTCCACCCATCCATCCAGTCCTCTCCCTACCAGGCTATCATCTCTCTCCATTCCCATTTCTCTTTCCCATCCACTCTGCTTCTCTTCCTTGTTCTCTGCTACCAACCTTGCACTCTGTACCTGCTGACACCTGTCCCCCATCCTCACTCACATCCTTACTCAGCCTAACTCACATCCTCACGCACATCCTCACGCACATCCTTACATCCTCACTCACATCCCCCATCCTCACTCACATCCTTCATCCCACAATCCTCCCGGCTCCCACTCCCACCCAAACACTTGGTGCATAATGTATTATTAAAAGTCTAGAGTCTACAATGAAACTGCATTATTAAATTAATGTATGTACATATTCTTGGATATGTGATGTATGTACATATTCTTGGATATGTGACGTATGTACATATTCTTGGATATGTGACGTATGTACATATTCTTGGATATGTGACGTATGTACATATTCTCTCCCGTCCCCTGATTCTCTTCTTGGTTCATCTTCTTGTTGTGCTGCTCTGGGATAGTGACGATATCTTCATAACAAATGTTATGTATGTGAAAGTGCATGTTGAGAGATGGTGATTGTCCAGTGATAGTAACTACAGTTCTGTTGAGAGATGGTGATTGTCCAGTGATAGTAACTACTATTTTGTTGAGAGATGGTAATTGCCCATTGATAGTAATTACTATTCTGTTGAGAGATGGTGATTGCCCATTGTTAGTAACTTCAGTAGTGTCAGCTCAGGCTGACACTACTGAAGTCTCCCAGCTCAGACTGACACATCCAACACAATGTCTGCAACACATTCTGTGTGATGGAATATGACTGGAAAATGTAGCCGGCTTTTGTTCC
Source organism: Cherax quadricarinatus (assembly GCF_038502225.1). Lineage (NCBI taxonomy): Eukaryota > Metazoa > Arthropoda > Malacostraca > Decapoda > Parastacidae > Cherax > Cherax quadricarinatus. Next base: position 26,015,212 of record NC_091330.1, on the reverse strand, counting down.
CATGTTGACCTGACACAGAAACTAGGGAAGCAACACACTACTGCTGATCCCAGTTTTGTTAAAATGTTTTACATTCTCTCTTTCCCCACTTCAGTTATTTTTAACATCACAAAATTCTCCTCCCATATCTTCTGTAAAGTTTCTTGTGTCTTCCTTTTCTATTCCCTCTCCCTCGTTATCCCCGTTACCACCTTCTTGTCGTTCCAGTCGCTAACAGTGGCTCCTTTCTGCTCCCTTCCGACAGCTTTCTTTCAACCATAGCTGTATAACCCTTGTGGTTTAGCGCTTCTTTTTAAAAATAATAGTAATAATAATAATAAAATAATAATAATAATAATAATAAGTCTTTCAACCATGTACACAATGCCTATCAATACCCATACAATGTTTAAAATCGCCCTGCTACTCATCCATTGCCCCTACCACACCCTGTCATTCACGCTCTCCTTCCATATATCACCTCGATAAACTTCATTTCACTTATAATAAATAATAATAATGATCTCTTTTCTACAAGTACAACATACACACACCATAGCTGTTATATATGACATATTATATAGAAAGCTCGTGGTTATGTAGAGCATTTCGGGCAAATTAGGTTAATTTTGTTTCCAGGATGCGACCCACACCAGTCGATTAACACCCAGGTACCTGTTTTATTCATAGGTGAACAGGGACAGCAGCTGTCTTAAACAAATACGCCATAACGTTTCTACTCATACTGTGGATCGAACCACGGACCTCAGTGTGTGAGAGGAGTGCGCTACCAACCGAGCAATGGGACACCTTAATTGCAATAAAGAGGTGAATGACATGTTAAACAGTGATAAGCCAGATAATTCGTGTGTAATAAAAACAAATAAAGTGTCCATTTGGAGTGAAAATTTAAATCTAATAGAATTTTTATATATTCATATGAAGTGTTGTGGAAAACTGACCACCCATCAGCCCAGTGAAAAACTTACAAAAAAACCATACCATGGGTGGGGTTAGAACCCACGATCAGAGAGTCTCAAAACTCCAGACTCACTACCTGGCAACATAGCTATCAGAGACAAAACCCACAGTACTAATAACAATGTAATATTCCTCATCAAATGGGGAAATAAAAGAACAGGGATGAAAAATGAGAGTTGGTGTTGGTAATAGGAAACCAATGGTGTTTTGCTTATCAATAAAAACAGATTTCTTACAGAAATTACATAGCAGGAACAATAAGACTACATGGCCATTAGTAACAGAAACAATGGTATGTAACCCAATACCTATGAAGAGGAGACTAACAGATGACTGTGAGTGTTAGTAAATATATTGAAAAACAACAAAAATAGGCAAGTAACAAAGTGGAAATAAAGAATATAGAAGACTAGGCACAGAGAAGTCTCCTGCAGAGTCTGGCAACATACACAGTGAAACTTATGGAAGCAGCAGTGAAAAACTCCTGAGCTCACCTCTGAAGGTAAACCACACGAGGGAGTGGGAATAAACCAGTGAGACACGATCTGGTTTTCCCACTAAACAAGTCCGACACAGGGAAAGGAAATCTAATATAGAGTGTCACTAGGCACCAGCAACCAGGCAGCACTTGGCTATGACTGCCTTGTTCAAGTGAAACTGGAGGGATGGATAAGGAGAGGTACACAGTGGACATACGAAGACTTAAGAATCATACAGAAGGATATACAGGGAAGAGGGAACCACTCAGTAAGACAACACAAATGAGGATAAGATATAACTTTTTTGGATTTTTAACCTGGAGGGTTAGCCATCCTTGATAACCCACGAAAGTTGGTATGTCACTAGGGTCTCTTATTTCCTTTGTGATCCTTCAATCTTGTCTCCCCAGGATGCCACCAACACCAGTCGACTAACACCCAAGTACCTACTGTTAGGTGAATAGGGACAGCAGATGTAAGGAAGCATACCCAAAGTTGCCACCAGTGTTGGGAATTGAACTACAGACACTCAGTGTGTTAGGCGAGAGAATTGCCAACGCAGCCACGGGTTAGCAACGCCACGAATGTTTAAGATGCAAACGAAGGCAACAGAGCCAGGAATACAGAAAGTTAACGAGTAGTAAGAGTATAATAACGCTCAGGGTGGAGCATTGCCCCTTAGGGGATGATACAAACCCTGGGGTAATGGGCGGCATTCAGATTCAATTCAAGGAAAGAGAGCACAGGTCCAGTTCCTTAGATCAAGAGCCCCTCAATGGCATTGAAGGAAAGAGAAGGAAGGGATGGAATGAGCCAGAGAACAATTAACTACACAAATAAGAAGCAGAGAAGTTAGTCAAGGACAAATATGAAAAAAAAATAACAGAGATGAGACAGAGTTAGACAGTGATGTTTGTAGACCACCATGATGAAGCAACTACACCAGGTGGTAGACAGCGATGCCTGTAGACCACCATGATGAGACAACTACATCAAATGGTAGACATAATGTCTGTAGACCCCCATTATGAAGCAACTACACCATGTGGTAGACAGTGATGCTTGTAGACCACCATGATGGCCCGGTGGCCTGGTGACCTGGTGGCTAAAGCTCCCGTTTCACACATAAGAGCACGGGTTCGATTCCCGGCGGGTGGAAACATTTGGACGCGTTTCCTTACACCCGTTATCCTGTTCACCTAGCAGCAAATAGGTACCTGGGTGTTAGTCGCCTAGTGTGGGTGGTATCCTGGGGGACAAGATTAAGGACCCCAATGGAAATAAGTTAGACAGTCCTCGATAACGCACTGACTTTCTTGGGTTATCCTGGGTGGCTAACCCTCCGGGGTTAAAAATCCGAAGAAAATCTTATCTTATCTTATCTGATGAAGCAACTACACCAGGTGTTAGACAGTGATGTCTGTAGACCACCATGATGAAGCAACTACACCAGGTAGTAGACAGTGATGTCTGTAGACCACCATGATGAAGCAACTACACCAGGTAGTAGACAGTGATGTCTGTAGACCACCATGATGAAGCAACTACACCAGGTAGTAGACAGTGATGTCTGTAGACCACCATGATGAAGCAACTACACCAGGTAGTAGACAGTGATGTCTGTAGACCACCATGATGAAGCAACTACACCAGGTGTTAGACAGTGATGTCTGTAGACCACCATGATGAAGCAACTACACCAGGTAGTAGACAGTGATGTCTGTAGACCACCATGATGAAGCAACTACACCAGGTAGTAGACAGTGATGTCTGTAGACAACAATGACTATTTCTTTACATATCACAAAGCTTATTACACTGTTTATCTCTACCTTCCTCAATAATTGGACAGTAAAGCTAACAGTACTGAAGATAGTGACAGTAGGGTTGGCCACATTGTATTTAGTTTGATCAACATGTGTGTGTCTGCCAGACTGCCAGAAGTACTTATAATCCAGCCTCAGCCTGGCTACTACAGCATCGGTCTGTGTGTTCACATTACATGTTGCTCCATAAACGTACTTCTCTACGTTCGTGTTATCATAGTGGATTGTAGATCCACTCTGGCTTCTAACTGCATTCTTAAAACATTTAACATTCATTTTCATTATTTACCTCTCTCCTAATTTTATTACTAATCCTAGACACAGTTATATCAAAGTTACAATCTCCAGTTTCCTTCAGTTTCCTTAGTGTACATACCAATAGTACACTATTATTTTTTTTACTGATTTTTGAGTATCTATACCTGGCTTGTCTCTCTCTCTCTCTCTCTCTCTCTCTCTCTCTCTCTCTCTCTCTCTCTCTCTCTCTCTCTCTCTCTCTCTCTCTCTCTCTCTCTCTCACACACACACACACACAAACACACGCAGAGGTTTTAATAATTTTAGTAAACTCTTCATCGATTAATCATCATTTAATTATTAATGATGTTGAATTAAACGAGTTTTCAAAATATATAATGATGAGATTTTTTTTTTTAATTTTTTATCAGTTGTTACCACCAACGTTATGGATATTTAGGTCAGATAAGAACGTAAGCCGGAGAGGAGGTGGGAAGAGATGAAAGGGAGGTGGAGGAAGGAGAGGTGAAGGAAGGGAAAGTAGAGAGAGGAGAGAAGGGGAGGCGGAAGAAGGGTAAGTGGAGGAGGGGTAGATGGAGGAGGGAAGGGGAAGGAAAGGGGGGTGGAGGAGGGGAGGGGAAGGAGAGGGAGGTGGAGGAGGGGAGGGGAAGGAGAGGGTAAGGTGGAGCAAGTAGTGGATTGGAGGGGGCGCCGACCTAGCACAGAACAACACAGCCCTCTCCCCCACACACAAACACACACACAAACCTACACACACACACACACACACACACACACACACACACACACACACACACACACACACACACACACACACACACACACACACAAACACACACCGGGGCCGGATAACATCTCTCCATGGGTCCTGAGAGAGGGACCAGAAGCGCTATGTGTACTCCTTAAAACAATATTCAACACATCTATCGAAACAGGGAGATTAACTGAGGTATGGAAGACAGCAAATGTAGTCCCAATTTTTAAAAAAGGAGACAGACAAGAAGCACTAAACTATAGACCAGTGTCACTCACATGTATAGTATGCAAAGTCATGGAGAATATTATCAGAAGAGTGGTGGAACACCTAGGAAGAAATGAACGTATCTGCAACAGCCAACACGGTTTCAGGGACGGGAAATCCTTTGTCGCAAACCTACTGGAGTTCTATGACAGGGTGACAGCAGTAAGATAAGAGAGAGAGGGGTGGGTAGATTGCATTTTCTTGGACTGTAAGAAGGCGTTTGACACAGTTCCTCACAAGAGATTAGTGCAAAAACTGAAGGGCCAGGCAGGGATAACAGGGAAGGCACTACAATGGATAAGGGAATATCTGTCAGGAAGACATCATCAAGTCATGGTACGTGGCGAGGTGTAAGAGTGGGTGCCTGTGATGAGTGGGGTTCCACAGGGGTCAGTCCTAGGATCGGTGATGTTTCTGGTATTTGTGAACGACATGACGGAAGGAATAAACTCCGAAGTGTCCCTGTTTGCAGATGATGTGAAGTTGATGAGAAGAATACAATCTGACGAGGACCAGGCAGAACTATAAATGGATCTGGACAGGCTGCAGGCCTGGAGTTCAACCCCACCAAGTACAAAGTCATGAAGATTGGGGAGGGCAAAGAAGACCGCAGATGGAGTACAGTCTAGGGGACCAGAGACTACAAATCTCACTCAAGGAAAACGTTCTTGTGGTGAGTATAACACCAGGCATATCTCCTGAGGCGCACATCAACCAAATAACTGCTGCAGCATATGGGCGCCTAGCAAACCAAAGAACAGCATTCCGACATCAGAATAAGGAATCGTTCAGGACCCTGTACACCGTGTACGTTAGGCCCATATTGGAGTATGCGGCACCAGTTTGGAACCCACATCTAGCCCAGCACGTAAAGAAACTAGAGAAAGTGCAAAGGCTTGCAACAAAACTAGCCCCAGAGCTACTTTTGTCCTACGAGAAGAGGTTGAGAGAAATCGACTTGGCGACGCTGGAGGACAGGAGAGACAGGGGTCACATGATAACGACATATAAAATACTGAGACGAATTGACAAGGTGGACAAAGAATGTTCCAGAGATGGGACACAGCAACAAGGGGACACAGTTGGAAGTTGAAGACATAGATGAATCACAGGGATGTTAGGAAGTATTTCTTCAGCCACAGAGTAGTCAGGAAGTGGAATAGTTTGGGAAGCGAAGTAGTGGAGGCAGGATCCATTCATAGCTTTAAGAAGAGGTATGATAAAGCTCATGGTGGAGGGAGAGTGACTCAGTAGTGGCCAGTGAAGAGGCGGGGCCAGGAGCTATGAATCGACCCCTGCAGCCACAACTAGGTGAGCACACACACACACACACACACACACACACATACACACACACATACACACACACACACACACACACACACATACACACACACATACACACACACACACATGAACACACTATTCCTGGTGTCAGGAGACGCGGGTCTGCCTGCGACACCCACTTTATATACGAGCAAGATGCTTACGAAAAAAAAGGAAGGAAATTTTTGCCAGAGTACACACACACACACACACACACACACACACACACACACACACACACAGTCCTAAATCTCTAGAATGTTATGTTATCCAATTTGAAAATTTTCTATGATTTCAGTACAGGAAGGACTATTAGCAGACCCAGGAAGGACGGCAAATATTGTGACTATATTCAACAAAGATGACAAAGAAGACTTTCAAAATATTGAAAAAAAAAATAAACATTAAAGTGAAATGGATCTAATATTTAGAAAACAGTAACAAACTTATTGATAAATAATTTGGTTTTCGGTCTGCACATTGATGTATATCAATTTGCTTCCCTTCCTCTTTTATGACCAAAAACAAAGCTTGGATACTACTTGCAAAAACACAGTAAAATAAAGAAGCTCACAGAATGGTAAACAAATACAGATGGATTAAGAAACATGACTTACGAAATGAAAGAATGAATAGCAGAGGCATTCTTAGATTTGAACCTGATGATAGTAGAGATCGAAATATCAGAGGAGCCATGATAACGACATACAAAATTCTCAGAATTAAGAAGGTAAACACAGAGAGAGGCAGTGTAGCAGACCTACTGGTAGAGGTAAGAAGGTAAACACAGAGAGACAGTGTATCAGACCTACTGGTAGAGGTAAGAAGGTAAACACAGAGAGAGGCAGTGTAGCAGACCTACTGGTAGAGGTAAGAAGGTAAACACAGAGAGGCAGTGTAGCAGACCTACTGGTAGAGGTAAGAAGGTAAACACAGAGAGAGGCAGTGTAGCAGACCTACTGGTAGAGGTAAGAAGGTAAACACAGAGAGGCAGTGTAGCAGACCTACTGGTAGAGGTAAGAAGGTAAACACAGAGAGGCAGTGTATCAGACCTACTGGTAGAGGTAAGAAGGTAAACACAGAGAGGCAGTGTAGCAGACCTACTGGTAGAGGTAAGAAGATAAACACAGAGAAGCAGTGTAGCAGACCTACTGGTAGAGGTAAGAAGGTAAACACAGAGAGGCAGTGTAGCAGACCTACTGGTAGAGGTAAGAAGGTAAACACAGAGAAGCAGTGTAGCAGACCTACTGGTAGAGGTAAGAAGATAAACACAGAGAAGCAGTGTAGCAGACCTACTGGTAGAGGTAAGAAGATAAACACAGAGAAGCAGTGTAGCAGACCTACTGGTAGAGGTAAGAAGATAAACACAGAGAAGCAGTGTAGCAGACCTACTGGTAGAGGTAAGAAGGTAAACACAGAGAAGCAGTGTAGCAGACCTACTGGTAGAGGTAAGAAGATAAACACAGAGAGGCAGTGTAGCAGACCTACTGGTAGAGGTAAGAAGATAAACACAGAGAGGCAGTGTAGCAGACCTACTGGTAGAGGTAAGAAGATAAACACAGAGAAGCAGTGTAGCAGACCTACTGGTAGAGGTAAGAAGATAAACACAGAGAGGCAGTGTAGCAGACCTACTGGTAGAGGTAAGAAGATAAACACAGAGAAGCAGTGTAGCAGACCTACTGGTAGAGGTAAGAAGGTAAACACAGAGAGGCAGTGTAGCAGACCTACTGGTAGAGGTAAGAAGGTAAACACAGAGAAGCAGTGTAGCAGACCTACTGGTAGAGGTAAGAAGATAAACACAGAGAAGCAGTGTAGCAGATCTACTGGTAGAGGTAAGAAGATAAACACAGAGAAGCAGTGTAGCAGACCTACTGGTAGAGGTAAGAAGATAAACACAGAGAAGCAGTGTAGCAGACCTACTGGTAGAGGTAAGAAGATAAACACAGAGAAGCAGTGTAGCAGACCTACTGGTAGAGGTAAGAAGGTAAACACAGAGAAGCAGTGTAGCAGACCTACTGGTAGAGGTAAGAAGATAAACACAGAGAGGCAGTGTAGCAGACCTACTGGTAGAGGTAAGAAGATAAACACAGAGAGGCAGTGTAGCAGACCTACTGGTAGAGGTAAGAAGATAAACACAGAGAGGCAGTGTAGCAGACCTACTGGTAGAGGTAAGAAGATAAACACAGAGAGGCAGTGTAGCAGACCTACTGGTAGAGGTAAGAAGGTAAACACAGAGAGGCAGTGTAGCAGACCTACTGGTAGAGGTAAGAAGGTAAACACAGAGAAGCAGTGTAGCAGACCTACTGGTAGAGGTAAGAAGGTAAACACAGAGAAGCAGTGTAGCAGACCTACTGGTAGAGGTAAGAAGATAAACACAGAGAGGCAGTGTAGCAGACCTACTGGTAGAGGTAAGAAGATAAACACAGAGAGGCAGTGTAGCAGACCTACTGGTAGAGGTAAGAAGATAAACACAGAGAGGCAGTGTAGCAGACCTACTGGTAGAGGTAAGAAGGTAAACACAGAGAGACAGTGTAGCAGACCTACTGGTAGAGGTAAGAAGGTAAACACAGAGAGGCAGTGTAGCAGACCTACTGGTAGAGGTAAGAAGGTAAACACAGAGAGGCAGTGTAGCAGACCTACTGGTAGAGGTAAGAAGGTAAACACAGAGAGGCAGTGTAGCAGACCTACTGGGTACGTCCCTTTCAAATCCAATCCTTCTCACTCGTAACTCCATCTTCAAGGGTGACATCTCTACTGCTTCAGTTTCCTCCTCTGTATCCAACTGAATGAGCCTACTGTGTGAGCGAAACGTTTCGGAATAAAGATACCTAACTGTTGCACATGTGTCTTACTTAACAACTTGTCACTATTATATCCAGTATCACATTCTAATGTATCTATTTTAGCTTAATTTTGCTAAACATATCATTACTTTCAAATTTGTTTAATATTTCTTAAAATCAATGTTATATAATTTTTTCGTTATGTTATAATTGGGTTAAGACTTACAATCGTGAGTTAAGACTTACAGTCGTGGGTTAAGACTTACAATCGTTGGTTAAGACTTACAATCGTGGGTTAAAACTTACAGTCGTGGGTTAAGACTTACAATCGTGAGTTAAGACTTACAATCGTGGGTTAAGACTTACAATCGTGGGTTAAGACTTACAATCGTGGGTTAAGACTTACATTCGTGGGTTAAGACTTACAATAATGGGTTAAGACTTGCAGTCGTGAGTTAAGACTTGCAGTCGTGGGTTAAGACTTACAATTATGGGTTAAGACTTACAGTCGTGGGTTAAGACTTACAATCGTGGGTTAAGACTTACAGTCGTGGGTTAAGACTTACAGTCGTGGGTTAAGACTTACAGTCGTGGGTTAAGACTTACAGTCGTGGGTTAAGACTTACAGTCGTGGGTTAAGACTTACAGTCGTGGGTTAAGACTTACAATCATGGGTTAAGACTTACAGTCGTGGGTTAAGACTTACAGTCGTGGGTTAAGACTTACAGTCGTGGGTTAAGACTTACAGTCGTGGGTTAAGACTTACAATCATGGGTTAAGACTTACAGTCGTGGGTTAAGACTTACAGTCGTGGGTTAAGACTTACAGTCGTGGGTTAAGACTTACAGTCGTGGGTTAAGACTTACAATCATGGGTTAAGACTTACAGTCGTGGGTTAAGACTTACAGTCGTGGGTTAAGACTTACAATCATGGGTTAAGACTTGCAGTCATGAGTTAAGAGTACAGGATAAACCTCAATCCAACATTTTGTAGAGATTTTGAGATGGGCGGCTGTTAAACGCTTGTTTTCTTGCCTTTAACGTCTAATTAAACACTATCTTACAAGACACACAAACATCAAGACGTTACTCTGAACATTTACATCTTTAGAAGTCCGAGGATGAAGGAATTTTTGCAGTATTTAATTAAACTCTCAGTAATGGTTTTGATGTTCTGACCTGTGAGGAGCTGGTGAGCTGTGGATACCTTCAAGCAAGAAACTCTCAAAGCAGCTGTCAAAGACCTCGAGTAGTCAAGACTGGGTCAAGAGAGGTCTTATTTCTGCAGCAGCTCTGGGCTTTCATTCAGGGCGGCGCTGGTAAGCTGCCTTGATATTGTAGGACTGTACAAGAAAGGGCTGTGTGCACGGGCAACACGCGTGACGGAGGGTGACACAGGCCAGAAGAATCATCTTGAAGACATGTCCTCCTCCTTGGGTAAGTCACAGCATAAAATACCGACAAATGGGAAGACACACATCCTGTATTGAGAGATTTTAATGAGGAAACGTTTCGCCAAGAAGACTGAAGGTATCCTTCATTGAGGAAGCCTCTGTTGAGGGAGCTTTCCTTGAGGGAGCCTTCCTTGAGGGAGCCTTCCTTGAGGGAGCCTTCCTTGAGGGAGCCTTCCTTGAAGAAGCCTCTGTTGAGGGAGCCTTCCTTGAGGGAGCCTTCCTTGAGGGAGCCTTCCTTGAGGGAGCCTTCCTTGAGGGAGCCTTCCTTGAAGAAGCCTCTGTTGAGGGAGCCTTCCTTGAGGGAGCCTTCCTTGAGGGAGCCTTCCTTGAGGGAGCCTTCCTTGAGGGAGCCTTCCTTGAGGGAGCCTTCCTTGAAGAAGCCTCTGTTGAGGGAGCTTTCCTTGAGGAATCATCTGTTAATATAACTTTCCTTAAAGGAGCCTTCCCTCAGACAGTTATATCAGTGACTGACCTCAGCAGGACTACCATTAGAAACAGTGATCTTAGCTTAGAGACAGTGATCTTAGCCGAGAGATAGTGATCTGAGCTTATAGACAGTGATCTGAGCTTAGAGACAGTGATCTTAGCCTAGAAATAGTGATCTGAGCTTAGAGACTGATCTGAGCTTAGAGACAGTGATCTGAGCTTTAATACAGTTATCTGAGCTTAGAGACAGTGATCTAAGTGCGACATTTTACTGTGGCAAGGTTTCGCTCTCCAGGAGCTTTGAGACGCATTTACAAACAATACATATGCAACAGATAGGTATCTTTATTTCGAAACGTTTCGCCTACACAGTAGGCTTCTTTAGTCGAGTTCAGAAAAGTTGATAGAAGCAGAAGAGACTTGAAGACGATGTAATCAGTCCATCACCCTTAAAGTTTTGAGGTGGTCAGTCTCTCAGTCTGGAGAAGAGCATTGTTCCATGGTATGAAACAATATTGTTTCAGACAACGGAACAATGCTCTTCTCCAGACTGAGGGACTGACCACCTCAAAACTTTAAGGGTGATGGACTGATTACATCGTCTTCAAGTCTCTTCTGCTTCTATCAACTTTTCTGTACTCGACTGAAGAAGCCTACTGTGTAGGCGAAACGTTTCGAAATAAAGATACCTAACTGTTGCATATGTGTCTTACCTAACAATCTGTCGGTATTTTATACCATTTTAATGTTCACAAACAATATATGGACACAGAGGGTATATAATAATAATAACAATAAAATAATAATAATAATAATAATAATAATAATAATAATAATAATAATAATAATTTTATTTTAGCATGATACATGTTTACACAATTGGGTCTATATACCAAAAGTCTCTTAATATGCAGAACATTTCGTCAAACTTAAGACTAACTTAAGACTAACTTAAGACTAACTTAAGACTAATAAGGCAATAACAGTACAGTAATTGTACATATGGTCATTAGGTGAGTTACAATTAATACAAGATAACTGAATATTCTATTAGATTATGCTATATGGCTTTAATAAGTTTGGTAGGGAAGAATTACAGTTTTGATTATTAATCTAAGGTAGACACAATGTTCATGATATTGAGCACATGTAAGTATAGTTTTTTTATATATGTATTTATGATGGGTTGGGATAAGTTAAGGAGATTAATTATAACCAAAAAGAAGAAACGTTAAACCTGCAAGGGTCATACAGAGCAGCAGGGAAGGGAATGGTTCAAGGGTATTGGGTAGCAAGAGGGAGATTGATGATTATTAGGTTATGAAGTGCAGCGGGGCAGTGGATAGTGCAGGGGTAGAGGGTAGCAAGAGATTGACGTAGAAAGTGCTGTGAGACGTACTAGAGGCATCATCATCAGAGTTTGTGCAGTAAATCAGATGCTGTCAGAAAGTCAATGAGAGAGTCTGGGTTAAAGGAGGGTCCATCAGCAAGACGGGAAGGTAAAGCAAAGGCAGTAGAGCAGTGACTATGTTGGAGGTAAATTCTGCGTGCTGGTTGATAGAGTGGACAGTTCAACAGAATGTGGCTAACAGAAACTGGAACCAGACAATTCTCACAGAGTGAGAATGAGTGTGGCCTATGAGGAGACGGGAGAGAGTAGTCTCCCAGCCTTGACACTGATGACAAGAAGATGGCCAGAAACCTATACTCGGTTTAAAAGAATGCAATTTGTTATGTAGAAGATCAGACCAACATTGTTGCCAACGGTTGCAAAGGTGGGTAGAAATCACAGCAAAATAGTCTGTGAATGGAACACCTCTATATGAAACTGGGAGGTCATGTACTGTTGACCGCGCATCAGTGTCTGTGTGTTCATTGCCCTGTACGTCAACATGACCGGGGACCCAGCAAAAAACAATATCTTTGTACCTGCTAGAGATACGGAGTAACCAAAGTTGGATATGAAGAACCAGGGGATGAGGTGAATCAAATTTTCGTATAGCCTGCAAAGCACTCAGGGAATCTGAAACTACCACAAATGGCGACACAGGCATAGATGCAATATGGCTAAATGCTATGAGAATTGCATACAATTCAGCTGCAAAAATGCTAGCCGAGGCTAATAAATGCCCTCGTACGACGCTGTCTGGAAACACTGCTGCAAATCCGACACTGTCAGAAGACTTGAAAAAGAGAGCAAGAAGCAACCATCGGTATTTGGGCTTTCGCGCATAGCAGTGGGGAAGAACAGACACGAGCCCTCGGAACTTCCCAAGGAGGAAGGAAAAAGTTAGATGCTACATGAACAAAGAAAGGTGGCAACTGAAGACAAGAGCGAATGTAGACGAAGAGAAAGGGGACGGAGTAAACAGGGGCGACGAACTAATAAGGAACTTCTACTAACATCCGTTACCATCCTATATAATAGAAGGACTGCGGAGGTCATGAGACCGAACAAAATATCTGGTTGCCATAATCTAGTTTCGATAAAATTAGGGCAGAATACAGTCGAAAGAGAGTTCTACAATCAGCCCACCATGAAAGATGAGAGTGGATTTTAAGGAGGTTTTGCCGGCTATGATAAGTTACTTTCAAGGAGTTAATGTGAGGTTTCCAGGATAACAGACAGTCAAACGTCCCAAACATTCTGGGATATGCGAACCATACAGGTACAATGGATTATCAGGGACGATAGAACATCTAGTGAAAGTAATTTGGTGAGTTTTAATACTAGAAAATTTAAACAAATGAGTAGTGGCCCAATTGGTAACACGGTTGACCACATGTACAAGGTATAGCAAAGGCATCAACACAGAGTGATGACTAAATATTAGATGGAAGAATAGATGCCAGATCATTTACAGCAAGGAGAAAAAGTATGGTGCTCAGGACACATCCCTAGGGAACACCTTCAGCTTGGACAAAGTCCGGGGAAAGCATATTATTAGCCCAAACACGAAATAGGAAATGTCTCTTGGAAAAGAAGTTCTTAAGGAAAAATGGTAGATTGCCTTGGAGGCCTAAGGAGTGAGCTTGTGTCAAGATGTTATATCTCCAAGTTGTGCCATATACCTTCTCAAGATCAAAAAAGATGGCGATAACCGAGTGGTTATTGGCAAAGGCATTACTTACATATGTATCTAAATGGAGTAAGGGGTCAATAGTAGAACGGCCCTTACAAAAGCCATAATGACTAGTGGAGAGATTATTGTGTCTCTAAATATCACACGAAACGTCTATTTACCAGACGTTCCAACACCTTGCAAACCTCACTGGTAAGAGCAATGGGGAGATAGTGAGAGGCATCAAGTCCCAAAGTACCTGGTTTACTAAAAGGTAGTAGAATGGGAGATTTCCACAGCTGGGGCAGAACTTCTCACGACCAAATAAGATTAAAGAGATGTAAGAGGACCGCAAGGGCTGACGGATGTAAATGCTGGAGTATACAGATATGAATGTCGTCCGGCCCAGCTGCTGATGATCGGCAAGAAAGGACTTGCGCAGATGGAAAGAGTGAAGAGGAGTGACAGGAGATGGATCGGTATTCATCAATGGTTTAGTCTCTGCACTGTAGTCGGAGATAGCTTCAGTTGTTTCAGAGAACGACGTTGTATGTAGGACGTTATTGGAGATAGAAGGAGGAAGGTGTGTAAAGATCAGGGCGATGACGGAATTTACCAACGTGGGGGGGGGAGAGGTTAGAGGTAGCTTGAGAAGAAGCTTGGGAGGGGACAGGAGAGGAAGGCACTGTATGAGGGGGAGGATGGACCTCCACACTCGCAACAGATTGAGGAAGAGGTAAAGATCCTGATATTGAGACTGAAAATTTACCCTGTGGGGATTTGTTGGACTTTGAAGAAGTAGAGAGGTGAGGGGAAGGAGCTGTTGTGCGAGGTCTTGTAGACACAGAAGCTTGTGTGTGAGATGAAAACTGGAAAACAGTAGGAGGTGACGAGGTAGGGACCTCGGAGTCCAGGATTGCAAAAGGTGACTGTGGAAGATGTGATTGCAGGAGAGACCGTGGAAATTGAGACCCCAGAGATTGGGGGTCTTTTAGTAACTCGACAATAAGAAATACAGGAAAGTCTCACCTGGAGGCATATATGAGAGGCTGCCATGACGTAAGTAAAGCCTTCTGTTTCTTTGAGACAAAGGATTTCACGTGCATTCAAGTAAACCTGGCAATGACGAGAATAAGATGGAAGAGCACAAGATGTATTGGTATGTTCATTGGTACCACAGACTGGGCATTCAGCCATGGACCCACAATATTTTGCTGGATGGCCAAACCGCCAGCAATTTCTTCACTGTTGTGGTGTAGGGGTCACCTGTCGAACTTGTAAACTGTGTCCTGCAATATAAACCAATGATGGAAGCTCATGGCAGTTTAAGGTTAAGCGAGCTACATTGCAGGGGTAGCGTCTCCGCCCATGGGCAGGCAGTACATATGTGTCACTTTAAGGACTGGGAGGACTTGAAGCTCAAGCTGTTCCAGAATGTCATCACCAAATGTCTGGAAAGTACGTTGAACAATGGTATGTGGTAGAATGACAGTACCACTGCAAGAATTAAGAAAGTGATGCTTTTCAATTGTCACAGGAATGGCATCTATGGTTGTAAGGAAAGAAAGATCGTGAGCTTGGCTAGGATTCTGTACTGTGATAATGCATGCACAACTCTTGAAAGCTTGAAATAGAATATTATGACCAACATGATATAGGAATGCCTAGCTGATGCTATGATCAGAAAGATATTCTGAAGAAGATGTCGGATGTAGAGTGAAAAACTTTGTCCATTGTGTACTGTAATGCATAGTATGTAAAGGAAGAAGGTCGTGGTTGTTTAGATACAGGACTAGAGGGGGTCCGTATTGAGGTGGGCATGTGATCCGAAAACCGTAACCGTCGCACCATATGGGGAGAAGGCAAAAGCATAGTCAAAGATGTGTGGAGAAGGCAAAAGCATAGTCAAAAATGTGTCAAAGGAGTCAGGTTGAACCTCTGTATCTGTAGCGTGGGACAAAATTCACCTGCAGAAGATACAGGAGCAGTAGAAAGGTCCGAAGAATGGTCTGGTAACAAGGCAGGGTCGTCAGAGGGTGCTGCTATAGGAAGGGGCCCAGGAGGAGGAGTTACATGGACTTGGGACTCCATGGTTAAATCTCTCTTCTCTTTTGTTTTTAGGAAAAAAGAAAAGAACAAAGAAAAAAGGAAAAAGAGAAAAAAAGGAAGAGCAGAGCATGGAAGGGCAGCTCCCAGGGGAAAAGGACTGCAAGCCTCCCTTTTTGTGCCCAAGAGGACAACCTCAGCACAGCTGGTAGTGCAGATGTGGCATGGAACCTAAGCCAGTAAACCAGCAATCCAGGATAGCAAACTCACATCTACTGATCCACCTCGATGATCTAGATTCCACGGCAAATTGCACTACCACCATGGACCTCAATGGAAGGAGATGGACCCAGAACCCCTTCTCAGGTCTAGGATCTACAAAGCCTCGGGCAGAAACAGGAAAGGGAAAGTAGAGGGATTGGGAGAGGAGGAGGAAAGGGAAAGGGGTGACTTGAAGGATGGGATAGGGAAAGAGAGACTGGGGGGTAATTAGGCTCGGTCTGAGGAAGAAGACCAAAATATCTAATTTCTCAGAGCGATAGCCTCTCCACCACGTAAAGAGGCTCCTTTGAAGAGGAGATTAAGGAGATAAGATGATAAGGTGTTCTCTAACTGTAGTTCTAATAATGCTAGCTAAGCCGGTGGTTCTGGAGGTTTCTGGTAGAAAGTTCCAGATTATGGGCCCTTTTATATACATTGAGTTTTTGAAAAGATCTAGCCTGACACGGGGAATGTCATAGAAATTTGTTTGCCTAGTATTGTGTCTCTTACAATTGTCAAGTAAGCACTTCAGGTCGGGATTTACATTAGAATTGATTGTTCTGTAAATGTAGGTTGCACAGTAGTACAAGTGAATGTTCTGTACAGTGAGTAGGTTTAGGTCTTTGAAAAGTGGGGGGGGGGTTGTCTAGCGGTACATTGTGTGATCATTCACACTGCAGCTTTTTGTTGGGTTATTATTGGCTTTAGGTGATTTGTCGTTGTGGAACCCCAGGTACAAATAGTATAGGTGAGGTCGGGATAGATCAGTGTATACTATAGCGTAGGTAGTGCTGTTTTTGAAAGGATGTCAACTGTTTTAGATAGTTTTTTTGTTATGTGTTGGATATAGGAGTTGAATTTCAGGTTGCTGTCAAGGTGTAGACCCAAGAATTTTCCCACGTTATGTTTAGCAATAAGGATGTTGTTAAGCATAATGTTTAGTTGGACCTCACTTGCTCTGCTCCCAGATATAATGTAAAAGGTTTTGTCTATATTAAGTGTAAGTTTATTGACAGTCATCCAGGTTGATTTTTTAGCGAGCTCATCATTAACAATAGTATTGAGTGAGGCAAGATTAGGGTGGGAGATGACAGAAGTCGTGTCTTCAGCAAAGAGAATAGGCGTAAGTTGTTGTGATACGCTTGGAAGGTCGTTGATGTATAAAAGGAAAAGGAGGGGGTCAAGAATACTACCCTGTGGGACACCAGTGTCCAGGGGTCTTGTTGAGGAAACTGTGTCCTTGATAGGTACGACTTGATATATGCAAGTGTATCATGGCCTCTTATACCGCAATGATCAAGTTTGAGGAGTACGATGTTGTGGTCTACTGTATCGATAAAGAGTCCAAGCGGGTATTCGTTTTTTTCAAGTGTTGTGTAAAGTAGGTCTAGCATTTTTATTATTGCGTCATTTGTGCTTTTGTTTCTGGTGAAGCCAAACTGGCAGGGGAGGAGGATACTTTGTGATGTTATGAAGGAGTATTACTTTATGTGTATGAACTTCTCGAAGATTTTGGAAAGTAAAGGCAAGTTTGATATTCACCACCTTTGTGTATTGGTGTAATGTTTGCGATTTTGAGTGATGTCGGGAAAGTGTTGGTTTCTAATGATTTGTTAACGAGTAATGCAATGGGGTTACATTTCCTGATTTGCTTTTTAGAGTTAATAATCCTGGTAACCTCAGTGGGTTCTGTTGGTGCATGATAGAGGGATGTTGGGAAGTTTCCATATATAGGTATTAAAGTGAGATGTGAGGCATAACATAATCGTAGTAGTAATACTAGAAGTGGTTGTAGTAGTTGTAGCACTTGTGGTAGTAGTAGTTGTAGTACTTGTGGTGGTAGTAGTAGTAGTAGTAGTAGTGCTTGTGGTAGTAGTGGTAGTAGTCGTAAAAGCAGCAGCAGCAGCAGCAGCAGCAACACTTACAGCTATGTGATGGCAAGGTTATTGTTTGGAGGAGGATTCTTGCTAATACTCGAGAAATGATGAAGCTGTCTTTATTTTGCTTGTGATAGAAATAGTGATTAATGATGATTCAAGGCATTTACGTTCTCGAAAATTAGGTTCTTTAATCAGTTTCATCAGGTGGTTTCCAAAATTCCTGTGTTGTACTCAGGCGTTGTTCCAGTTTTCATTCCTACATGCATTAATATGCTCAATGAGACGTATTTCTAGGTTTATTGCTGTTTCACCTACATATAATCTGTCACAGCCTCCACAGGGTATAGTGTAAGCCCCTGTATTGCCCTAGTTAGATCTTTTATTCAGGTACTGTGGATCCTGTCCCAAGAAATATGTAGGCGAGACAGGTAGAGATCTTGCAGTCCGCCTGAATGAGGATCGAAATGCCTCTAACAGAGACGATGTAAGGTACGCCTGTGTCCTCCACAGAGACTCCACGGGGCATTTGATGAACTGGAATGAGGCACAACTCGTTCTCACCGAACCAGACCTCAGACGCCGACGGTGCCTAGAAGCCTCACTAATCGCCGTCACCGACACTATAGAACGTAACACTGGAAACTACAAAAATTTCAAAAACATTGGCATACATGATACTTAAGCACCACCAACCCAACGACACAGGAGTCACATGATTTCATCGTCTACCCGTCCTCATCCCAACATGACATTCTTCAGGTCACCATGCGTCACTCACACCTCACTCTCCGCCTATATATATGTATAATATCTTTCTACCTTTCTACATTAGAAATGATCAAGGTCCCAGGACCGAAACGTTTTCTAATAAATATGTCATAGTGTTTGCTTACGTGTCTTTCTAAACCAGGTACTGGTTTGGATGACCACTGTAGTGTTAGCTTGTGCGAGTACTTTAGAGACGTTCATTGCAACCTGGCTTTGGGAAGGACTATAACTTTGTTTGGAGTGGTGTTAGTGCGTTGATAATTGATGATCTGAAGGGCTCTTTCCTTGCAGTCTTTCATGAAAAAGGAAGGGAAATATAAATCAGTGGAGGTTTGGTGTATGTATGTTCTTATGTTCTTATTTGGTTCTTATGTTCTTATTACATTCACTTGTTAGACGAAGAATGAGGGGAGACATGATCGAAGTGTATAAGTGGAAGATGGGTATTAATAAAGGGGATATTAATAAAGTCTTGAGGATATCTCTCCAAGAGAGAACCCGCAGTAATGGATTTAATTTAGACAAGTTTAGGTTTAGAAAGGACACAGGAAAGTATTGGTTTGGAAATAGGGTAGTTGATGAGTGGAACAGTCTACCTAGTTGGGTTATTGAGGCTAGGACTTTGGGTAGTTTCAAATTTAGGTTGGATAACTATATGAGTGAGAGGGGCTGGATTTGAGTGGGACTTGCAAATGAGTGGATAGAGTTACCAAACCTCATTACTTGGGTAGCATTGAAAATTGGGTTGGGCAAATGTTTTGTTAGTGGGATGGATTGTAAAGGACCTGTCTAGTATGGGCCAACAGGCCTGCTGCAGTGTTCCTCTTTTCTTATGTTCTTATGTTCTTATGTACACTCCTCGTAGAGACACTCAGGACTACAAATTCTGTATGCTCTTAGGAAATATCCTATGATGATGCCTCTTTTGGTCTCAGTATCTTGACTGGAATAGAAGTGTGTGAGATCGTTTGGTTTGATTAAAGAACTTAATTTCCGTAGACGTAAATACCTTGAATCGTCGCTGTTTCTAACACAAGCAAAATAAAGCCACCTTCATCATCTCTGAAGTATTAGCAAAAAACCTCCTCCAAACAATACACCCCGTCATCACATAGTTGTTGCTGCTGCTACTACTACCTCTACTACTACTGCTGCTACTACTACTACTGCTACTATTACTACCACAAGCAACACTACCACGAGAACTACACCTACAACTACTTCTAGTATTACTACCGCGATTATATTATGCCTTGCACCTTATTCTGTGCCTATATACACCCTGTGTATCCATGTATGGTATTGTTTGTAACGGCTTGACAAGCTCCAGGAGAGCGAAACGTTGCCTCAAAAAAATGACGCGTTCAGTTGCACTTGTGTCCTTTTACTTAAAATATAGTCATTAATTCTTCCAACATTAATACACTGATCTCAGTAACTGATCTTAACAGCACTACCATTAGAGACACTGATCTCAGTAACTGATCTTAACAGCACTACCATTAGAGACACTGATCTCAGTAACTGATCTTAACAGCACTACCATTAGAGGCACTGATCTCAGTAACTGATCTTAACATCACTACCATTAGAGACACTGATCTCAGTAACTGATCTTAACAGCACTACCATTAGAGACACTGATCTCAGTAACTGATCTTAAGAGCATTACCATTAGAGACACTGATCTCAGTAACTGATCTTAACAGCACTACCATTAGAGGCACTGATCTCAGTAACTGATCTTAACAGCACTACCATTAGAGACACTGATCTCAGTAACTGATCTTAACAGCACTACCATTAGAGGCACTGATCTCAGTAACTGATCTTAACAGCACTACCATTAGAGACACTGATCTCAGTAACTGATCTTAACAGCACTACCATTAGAGACACTGATCTCAGTAACTGATCTTAACAGCACTACCATTAGAGACACTGATCTCAGTAACTGATCTTAACAGGACTACCATTAGAGACACTGATCTCAGTAACTGATCTTAACAGCACTACCATTAGAGGCACTGATCTCAGTAACTGATCTTAACAGCACTACCATTAGAGACACTGATCTCAGTAACTGATCTTAACAGCACCACCATTAGAGATACTGATCTCAGTAACTGATCTTAACAGCACTACCATTAGAGGCACTGATCTCAGAAACTGATCTTAACAGCACTACCATTAGATTCACTGATCTCAGTAACTGATCTTAACAGCACTACCATTAGAGACACTGATCTCAGTAACTGATCTTAACAGCATTACCATTAGAGACACTGATCTCAGTAACTGATCTTAACAGCACCACCATTAGAGATACTGATCTCAGTAACTGATCTTAACAGCACTACCATTAGAGGCACTGATCTCAGAAACTGATCTTAACAGCACTACCATTAGATACACTGATCTCAGTAACTGATCTTAACAGCAGTACCATTAGAGACACTGATCTCAGTAACTGATCTTAACAGCATTACCATTAGAGACACTGATCTCAGTAACTGATCTTAACAGCACTACCATTAGAG
The DNA here is from genome assembly GCF_038502225.1 of Cherax quadricarinatus. Lineage (NCBI taxonomy): Eukaryota > Metazoa > Arthropoda > Malacostraca > Decapoda > Parastacidae > Cherax > Cherax quadricarinatus. The sequence goes on along the minus strand of NC_091330.1, from coordinate 25,994,122 downwards.
GCACTGATCACAGTAACTGATCTTAAAATCACTACCATTAGAGGCACTGATCTCAGTAACTGATCTTAACAGCACTACCATTAGAGCCACTGATCTTAGTAACTGATCTTAGAGGCACTGATCTCAGTAACTGATCTTAACAGCACTACCATTAGAGACACTGATCTCAGTAACTGATCTTAACAGCACTACCATTAGAGGCACTGATCTCAGTAACTGATCTTAACAGCACTACCATTAGAGGCACTGATCTCAGTAACTGATCTTAACAGCACTACCATTAGAGGCACTGATCTCAGTAACTGATCTTAACAGCACTACCATTAGAGACACTGATCTCAGTAACTGATCTTAGCAGCACTACCATTAGAGCCACTGATCTCAGTAACTGATCTTAACAGCATTACCATTAGAGACACTGATTTCAGTAACTGATCTTAACAGCATTACCATTAGAGACACTGATCTCAGTAACTGATCTTAACAGCACTACCATTAGAGGCACTGATCTCAGTAACTGATCTTAACAGCACTACCATTAAAGACAATGATCTCAGTAACTGATCTTAACAGCACTACCATTAGAGGCACTGATCTCAGTAACTGATCTTAACATACCATTAGAGGATCTCAGTAACTGATCTCAGTAATTAGAGACTGATCTCAGAAACTGATCTTAACAGCACTACCATTAGAGACACTGATCTCAGTAACTGATCTTAACAGCACTACCATTAGAGACACTGATCTCAGTAACTGATCTTAGCAGCACTACCATTAGAGGCACTGATCTCAGTAACTGATCTTAACAGCACTACCATTAGAGACACTGATCTCAGTAACTGATCTTAAGAGCATTACCATTAGAGACACTGATCTCAGTAACTGATCTTAACAGCACTACCATTAGAGATACTGATCTCAGTAACTGATCTTAACAGCACTACCATTAGAGGCACTGATCCCCGAAACTGATCTTAGCAGCACTACCATTAGATTCACTGATCTCAGTAACTGATCTTAACAGCACTACCATTAGAGACACTGATCTCAGTAACTAATCTTAAGAGCACTACCATTAGAGACACTGATCTCAGTAACTGATCTTAACAGCACTACCATTAGAGATACTGATCTCAGTAACTGATCTTAACAGCACTACCATTAGAGGCACTGATCCCCGAAACTGATCTTAACAGCACTACCATTAGATTCACTGATCTCAGTAACTGATCTTAACAGCACTACCATTAGAGACACTGATCTCAGTAACTGATCTTAAGAGCACTATCTCAGTAACTGATCTTAAGAGCACTACCATTAGAGACACTGATCTCAGTAACTGATCTTAACAGCACTACCATTAGAGGCACTGATCTCAGTAACTGATCTTAACAGCATTACCATTAGAGGCACTGATCTCAGTAACTGATCTTAACAGCACTACCATTAGAGGCACTGATCTCAGTAACTGATCTTAACAGCACTACCATTAGAGGCACTGATCTCAGTAACTGATCTTAACAGCACTACCATTAGAGACACTGATCTCAGTAACTGATCTTAGCAGCACTACCATTAGAGCCACTGATCTCAGTAACTGATCTTAACAGCATTACCATTAGAGGCACTGATTTCAGTAACTGATCTTAACAGCATTACCATTAGAGACACTGATCTCAGTAACTGATCTTAACAACACTACCATTAGAGGCACTGATCTCAGTAACTGATCTTAACAGCACTACCATTAAAGACAATGATCTCAGTAACTGATCTTAACAGCACTACCATTAGAGGCACTGATCTCAGTAACTGATCTTAACAGCACTACCATTAGAGGCACTGATCTCAGTAACTGATCTTAACAGCACTACCTTTAGAGACACTGATCTCAGTAACTGATCTTAACAGCACTACCATTAGAGGCACTGATCTCAGTAACTGATCTTAACAGCATTACCATTAGAGACACTGATCTCAGTAACTGATCTTAACAGCACTACCATTAGAGACACTGATCTCAGTAACTGATCTTAACAGCACTACCATTAGAGGCACTGATCTCAGTAACTGATCTTAACAGCACTACCATTAGAGACACTGATCTCAGTAACTGATCTTAGCAGCACTATCTCACTGATCTTAACAGCACTACCATTAGAGACACTGATCTCAGTAACTGATCTTAGCAGCACTACCATTAGAGCCACTGATCTCAGTAACTGATCTTAACAGCATTACCATTAGAGACACTGATTTCAGTAACTGATCTTAACAGCATTACCATTAGAGACACTGATCTCAGTAACTGATCTTAACAGCACTACCATTAGAGGCACTGATCTCAGTAACTGATCTTAACAGCACTACCATTAAAGACAATGATCTCAGTAACTGATCTTAACAGCACTACCATTAGAGGCACTGATCTCAGTAACTGATCTTAACAGCACTACCATTAGAGGCACTGATCTCAGTAACTGATCTTAACAGCACTACCATTAGAGACACTGATCTCAGTAACTGATCTTAACAGCACTACCATTAGAGGCACTGATCTCAGTAACTGATCTTAACAGCACTACCATTAGAGGCACTGATCTCAGTAACTGATCTTAACAGCACTACCATTAAAGACAATGATCTCAGTAACTGATCTTAACAGCACTACCATTAGAGACACTGATCTCAGTAACTGATCTTAACAGCACTACCATTAGAGACACTGATCTCAGTAACTGATCTTAACAGCACTAACATTAGAGGCACTGATCTCAGTAACTGATCTTAATAGCCCTACCATTAGAGACACTGATCTCAGTACCTGATCTTAGCTCCAATCCTTTTTGATACAATGGTCTCAGTAAATGATCTTAGCAACACTACCCTTGGAGACGGTGATTTATCGCAATTGATTTTAGCCACAACCGAGCAACTGGTTAGGAAAGATTGCCGAGGTACTGCCGGGGTACTGCCGGGGTACTGCCGGGGTACTGCCGGGGTACTGCCGGGGTAGTGCCGGGGTACTGACGAGTTATGTGTGTGGTGATGCAGAGTGCTGACCAGTGATATGGGTGGTGATGTACAGTACTGACCAGTGATGTGGGTGGTGATGTACAGTACTGACCAGAGACGTGTGTGGTGATGCAGAGTACTGACCAGTGATGTGGGTGGTGATGTACAGTACTGACCAGTGATGTGGGTGGTGATGTACAGTACTGACCAGTGACGTGTGTGGTGATGCAGAGTACTGACCAGTGATGTGGGTGGTGATGTACAGTACTGACCAGAGACGTGTGTGGTGATGCAGAGTACTGACCAGAGACGTGTGTGGTGATGCAGAGTACTGACCAGAGACGTGTGTGGTGATGCAGAGTACTGACCAGAGACGTGTGTGGTGATGCAGAGTACTGACCAGAGACGTGTGTGGTGGTGCAGAGTACTGACCAGAGACGTGTGTGGTGATGCAGAGTACTGACCAGAGACGTGTGTGGTGATGCAGAGTACTGACCAGAGACGTGTGTGGTGATGCAGAGTACTGACCAGAGACGTGTGTGGTGATGCAGAGTACTGACCAGAGACGTGTGTGGTGATGCAGAGTACTGACCAGAGACGTGTGTGGTGATGCAGAGTACTGACCAGAGACGTGTGTGGTGATGCAGAGTACTGACCAGAGACGTGTGTGGTGATGCAGAGTACTGACCAGAGACGTGTGTGGTGATGCAGAGTACTGACCAGAGACGTGTGTGGTGATGCAGAGTACTGACCAGAGACGTGTGTGGTGATGCAGAGTACTGACCAGAGACGTGTGTGGTGATGCAGAGTACTGACCAGAGACGTGTGTGGTGATGCAGAGTACTGACCAGAGACGTGTGTGGTGATGCAGAGTACTGACCAGAGACGTGTGTGGTGATGCAGAGTACTGACCAGAGACGTGTGTGGTGATACAGAGTACTGACCAGAGACGTGTGTGGTGATACAGAGTACTGACCAGAGACGTGTGTGGTGATGCAGAGTACTGACCAGAGACGTGTGTGGTGATACAGAGTACTGACCAGAGACGTGTGTGGTGATACAGAGTACTGACCAGAGACGTGTGTGGTGATACAGAGTACTGACCAGAGACGTGTGTGGTGATACAGAGTACTGACCAGAGACGTGTGTGGTGATGCAGAGTACTGACCAGAGACGTGTGTGGTGATGCAGAGTACTGACCAAGATGTATGATAATTCTATGTAACTGTATTCGTGTATACCTGAATAAACTTACTTACCAGTGTTGTGTGTGGTGATGCACATTTATCAAGTTTGTCGATGGTATAAGGCAGGAGTTGAACAAGGTGATCGTCAGGGGTTGAACAAAGGCACTGATCAACGTGAGGATGGTATAAGGCAGAAGTTTAACAAGGTTGTGATTTCTAATGTATAAGAAGCATCTCTAAGAGCACTATAAATAACGGCAGTGTTGACTATGACTCGTCAGTAAGATGATGATACCTCCACCTGACACCTGACCTTCGAACACCTTAGGTCATGCGCACACGGTATAAATAAACGAAATTATATATATTATTTATTCTTGAAAAGAGAAAAATGGCGCAGATTAGACGGCTGGAGAAATAGAAATACTAAAGCGGAATTTTGCTGAAACGTTTCGCATAAGGAACAAGCTTTTACGATCAATGTAGAAACCTGTTCCAGTGGCGAAACGTTTAAATAAAGTTGTTTTCTGCCTGTCTTTTCTCCTTAGTGTTGTATTAAAATTGATGCGGTCTTGTCGCACCTCCACTAGAGTGTCGCCATCATACGAGTTCATCTTATAACAAATATCCGTGTTAATGATTGTTTACCCCATACAAAATAAACAGCACATCCATTTTGCCTAAATGGAAAGAAGAAATATTTGAGATCGTCTGCTTTTACCTACGTGTCCCAAGCAGAGCACATTTACTCGCAAGAAGTTGACGCGAGTCTTTGCCTTCCAGTAAGAATTTATTTGGCGTTTAGGATAAAAGAGTGACCTGCTTCCCTCGTTCTTCCAGGAAGATTGTTCAGCTGAGATCATGACTGTTCACGAAATTGATTTCATGGAGTCTAGTGAGTGGACTGTGCATGTGTTGTGGGGGCTGCGGCATACTGATGGCGTCTCAAACAGCGCAGAGTCACATGCACATGTATATAGATTTCTGTTCTTGACTTAAAGTATAATGGGTTTATTCAACCCGAAAATTGCCTGCTATCGGCATCTTTGGAGACAGATGAGATGCTGCCGCTGCTGCCGTTGCCTCAGCTACTGTCGTTGCCTCAGCTGCTGTTGCTGCCGCAGCTGCTACTGACGCCGCTGTTACTGCTGTTGTCGATGCTTCAGCTGTTGCTCTTGCTGGTGTTTATGCTGCCGCTACTGTTGCTGTCGTTGCGTCAGCTGTTACTGTTGCTGACGTTGCCTCAACTGCTGCTGTTGTTTTAACTGATGTTATTGTTTCCGTTATTGCCACAGCTGCGGCGGCCTCTGCTGCTGACAGCAGCGAACCTCTGTGTATTTACCACCCAAGTTACTCTAGATGTGGTCACCTTTGTTCTCCACAAAGACTGGTGTACTTAAGCTGGCTACCTTTGTCTGCGTCGCGATAATGATACAGTGACCAGTACTGAGGAAGGTCAGAGTGAACACACCTGTGTAATGCCATGTCTGGACACCTGTTGATGGTACTGTGTCTGCCACCACCATCATACCACCAACAACAACCATCCACCCACCATCACCAACATAACTAAATGAGTTTCGGTTGCTGCACGATCCGAGAATGGGATCCACATATCCCCGAAGTTTAGCGTCTTCTACGTCAATAAACGCACAAGTGCAGTTTTTGACACAACAAGCATTAGAAGTCAGTCAAAAGAGGCATTCAGAAGTGATCGAATGGAAATTAATATACTAGTTTAGTCAATGAATATGGTAACTTAGAACCTATACAACCTTAAACCTATTCAAATTCTCCACAAATTAAGACACCAGTTTCGGAAGTTTGAAGTCAATCAAACGATACTGATAAAACCAGCAGAGATGTGAAGACGATAACATCGTCTTCACATCTCCACTGCTCCTGCCAATTTTTCTGTACTCGACTGAAGAAGCCTACTGTGTAGGCGAAACGTTTCGGATTAAAGATACCTAACTATTACACATGTGTCTTACTTACCAACCTGTCCGTATTATATACTATTTTAATATTCAAAAGACGCATTCTCTAGTTACCTGGCAAACCAATATCCCTAAATGCACCAGCACTTTAAATATCCCTAAATACACCAGCACTTTAAATATCCCTAAATACACTAGGACTTTAAATGTCCCTAAATACACCTGCACTTTATGCTTAAATGAATCAGCATTTTCAGTATCCCTAAATACACCAATACTTTAAATATCCTTAAATACACCAGCACTTTATCCATAAATAAACCAGCACTTTAAATATCCCTAAATACACCAGCACTTTAAATATCCCTAAATACACCAGCACTTTAAATATCCCTAAATACACCAGCACTTTAAATATCCCTAAATACACCAGCACTTTAAATATCTCTAAATACACCAGCACTTTAAATATCCCTAAATACACCAGCACTTTAAATATCCCTAAATACACCAGCACTTTAAATATCTCTAAATACACCAACACTTTAAATATCCCTAAATACACCAGCACTTTAAATATCTCTAAATACACCAGCACTTTAAATATCCCTAAATACACCAGCACTTTAAATATCTTAAATACACCAGCACTTTAAATAAATACACCAGCACTTTAAATATCCCTAAATACACTAGCACTTTAAATATCCCTTAATACACCAGCACTCCCTAAATACACCAGCACTTTAAATATCCCTAAATACACCAGCACTTTAAATATCCCTAAATACACCAGCACTTTAAATATCCCTAAATACACCAGCACTTTAAATATCCCTAAATACACCAGCACTTTAAATATCCCTAAATACACCAGCACTTTAAATATCTCTAAATACAAAAGCACTTTAAATATCCCTAAATACACCAGCACTTTAAATATCCCTAAATACACCAGCACTTTAAATATCCCTAAATACACCAGCACTTTAAATATCCCTAAATACACCAGCACTTTAAATATCTCTAAATACACCAGCACTTTAAATATCCCTAAATACACCAGCACTTTAAATATCTCTAAATACACCAGCACTTTAAATATCTCTAAATACACCAGCACTTTAAATATCCCTAAATACACCAGCACTTTAAATATCTCTAAATACACCAGCACTTTAAATATCCCTAAATACACCAGCACTTTAAATATCTCTAAATACACCAGCACTTTAAATATCCCTAAATACACCAGCACTAAATATCAAATACACCAGCACTTTAAATATCCCTAAATACACCAGCACTAAATACACCAGCACTTTAAATATCTCTAAATACACCAGCACTTTAAATATCCCTAAATACACACCAGCACTTTAAATATCCCTAAATAAATACACCAGCACTTTAAATATCTCTAAATACACCAGCACTAAATACACCAGCACTTTAAATATCCCTAAATACACCATCACTTTAAATATCCCTAAATACACCAGCACTTTAAATATCCCTAAATACACCAGCACTTTAAATATCCCTAAATACACCAGCACTTTAAATATCATTAAATACAAAAGCACTTTAAATATCCCTAAATACACCAGCACTTTAAATATCCCTAAATACACCAGCACTTTAAATATCCCTAAATACACCATCACTTTAAATATCCCTAAATACACCAGCACTTTAAATATCCCTAAATACACCAGCACTTTAAATATCCCTAAATACACCAGCACTTTAAATATCCCACCAGCACTAAATACAAATACACAGCACTTTAAATATCCCTAAATACACCAGCACTTTAAATATCCCTAAATACACCAGCACTTTAAATATCCCTAAATACACCAGCACTTTAAATATCCGTAAATACACCAGCACTTTAAATATCCCTAAATACACCAGCACTTTATATATCCCTAAATACACCAGCACTTTAAATATCCCTAAATACACCAGCACTTTAAATATCCCTAAATACACCAGCACTTTAAATATCCCTAAATACACCAGCACTTTAAATATCCCTAAATACACCAGCACTTTAAATATCCCTAAATACACCATCACTTTAAATATCCCTAAATACACCAGCACTTTAAATATCCCTAAATACACCAGCACTTTAAATATCATTTAATACCTAAATACACCAGCACTTTAAATATCTCTAAATACACCAGCACTTTAAATATCCCTAAATACACCAGCACTTTAAATATCCCTAAATACACCAGCACTTTAAATATCCCTAAATACACCAGCACTTTAAATAATATTTAAATATCCCTAAATACACCAGCACTTTAAATATCCCTAAATACACCAGCACTTTAAATATCCCTAAATACACCAGCACATTAATTAGCCCTAGATACACCAGCACTTTAAATATCAGCACTTTAAATATCCCTAAATACACCAGCACTTTAAATATCCCTAAATACACTAGCACTTTAAATATCCCTAAATACACCAGCACTTTAAATATCCCTAAATACACCAGCACTTTAAATATCCCTAAATACACCAGCACTTTAAATATCCCTAAATACACCAGCACTTTAAATATCCCTAAATACACTAGCACTTTAAATATCCCTAAATACACCAGCACTTTAAATATCCCTAAATACACAATCACTTTAAATATCCCTAAATACACCATCACTTTAAATATCCCTAAATACACCAGCACTTTAAATATCCCTAAATACACCAGCACTTTAAATATCCCTATATACACCAGCACTTTAAATAACCATAAATACCTACTTTAAATATCCCTAAATACACCAGCACTTTAAATATCCCTAAATACACTAGCACTTTAAATATCCCTAAATACACCAGCACTTTAAATATCCCTAAATACACCAGCACTTTAAATATCCCTAAATACACCAGCACTTTAAATATCCCTAAATACACCAGCACTTTAAATATCCCTAAATACACCAGCACTTTAAATATCCCTAAATACACCAGCACTTTAAATATCTCTAAATACACTAGCACTTTAAATATCCCTAAATACACCAGCACTTTAAATATCCCTAAATACACTAGCACTTTAAATATCCCTAAATACACCAGCACTTTAAATATCCCTAAATACACCAGCACTTTAAATATCCCTAAATACACCAGCACTTTAAATATACACTAGCACTTTAAATATCTCTAAATACACCAGCACTTTAAATATCCCTAAATACACCAGCACTTTAAATATCTCTAAATACACCAGCACTTTAAATATCCCTAAATACACCAGCACTTTAAATATCCCTAAATACACTAGCACTTTAAATATCCCTAAATACACCAGCACTTTAAATATCCCTAAATACACCAGCACTTTAAATATCCCTAAATACACCAGCACTTTAAATATCCCTAAATACACCAGCACTTTAAATATCCCTAAATACACCAGCACTTTAAATATCTCTAAATACACCAGCACTTTAAATATCCCTAAATACACCAGCACTTTAAATATCCCTAAATACACCAGCACTTTAAATATCTCTAAATACACCAGCACTTTAAATATCCCTAAATACACCAGCACTTTAAATATCCTAAATACACCAGCACTTTAAATATCTCTAAATACACCAGCACTTTAAATATCCCTAAATACACCAGCACTTTAAATATCCCTAAATACACCAGCACTTTAAATATCTCTAAATACACCAGCACTTTAAATATCCCTAAATACACCAGCACTTTAAATATCTCTAAATACACCAGCACTAAATACACCAGCACTTTAAATATCCCTAAATACACCAGCACTTTAAATATCCCTAAATACACCAGCACTTTAAATATCCCTAAATACACCAGCACTTTAAATATCTCTAAATACACCAGCACTTTAAATATCCCTAAATACACCAGCACTTTAAATATCCCTAAATACACCAGCACTTTAAATATCCCTAAATACACCAGCACTTTAAATATCCCTAAATACACCAGCACTTTAAATATCCCTAAATACACCAGCACTTTAAATATCCCTAAATACACCAGCACTTTAAATATCCCTAAATACACCAGCACTTTAAATATCCCTAAATACACCAGCACTTTAAATATCCCTAAATACACCAGCACTTTAAATATCCCTAAATACACCAGCACTTTAAATATCCCTAAATACACCAGCACTTTAAATATCCCTAAATACACCAGCACTTTAAATATCCCTAAATACACCAGCACTTTAAATATCCCTAAATACACCAGCACTTTAAATATCCCTAAATACACCAGCACTTTAAATATCCCTAAATACACCAGCACTTTAAATATCCCTAAATACACCAGCACTTTAAATATCCCTAAATACACCAGCACTTTAAATATCCCTAAATACACCAGCACTTTAAATATCCCTAAATACACCAGCACTTTAAATATCCCTAAATACACCAGCACTTTAAATATCCCTAAATACACCAGCACTTTAAATATCCCTAAATACACCAGCACTTTAAATATCCCTAAATACACCAGCACTTTAAATATCCCTAAATACACCAGCACTTTAAATATCCCTAAATACACCAGCACTTTAAATATCCCTAAATACACCAGCACTTTAAATATCCCTAAATACACCAGCACTTTAAATATCCCTAAATACACCAGCACTTTAAATATCCCTAAATACACCAGCACTTTAAATATCCCTAAATACACCAGCACTTTAAATATCCCTAAATACACCAGCACTTTAAATATCCCTAAATACACCAGCACTTTAAATATCCCTAAATACACCAGCACTTTAAATATCCCTAAATACACCAGCACTTTAAATATCCCTAAATACACCAGCACTTTAAATATCCCTAAATACACCAGCACTTTAAATATCCCTAAATACACCAGCACTTTAAATATCCCTAAATACACCAGCACTTTAAATATCCCTAAATACACCAGCACTTTAAATATCCCTAAATACACTACTTTAAATATCCCTAAATACACCAGCACTTTAAATATCCCTAAATACACCATCACTTTAAATATCCCTAAATACACCATCACTTTAAATATCCCTAAATACACCAGCACTTTAAATATCCTTAAATACAAAAGCACTTTAAATATCCCTAAATACACCAGCACTTTAAATATCCCTAAATACACCAGCACTTTAAATATCCCTAAATACACCAGCACTTTAAATATCCCTAAATACACAATCACTTTAAATATCCCTAAATACAATAGCACTTTAAATATCTCTTAATACACTTGCACTTTAAATATCCCTAAATACACCAGCACTTTAAATATTCCTAAATACACCAGCACTTTAAATATCCCTTAATACACTTGCACTTTAAATATCCCTAAATACACCAGCACTTTAAATATCCCTAAATACACCAGCACTTTAAATATCCCTAAATACACCAGCACTTTAAATATCCCTAAATACACTAGCACTTTAAATATCCCTAAATACACTAGCACTTTAAATATCCCTAAATACACCAGCACTTTAAATATCCCTAAATACACCAGCACTTTAAATAAATATCCCTAAATACACCAGCACTTTAAATATCCCTAAATACACCAGCACTTTAAATATCCCTAAATACACCAGCACTTTAAATATCCCTAAATACACCAGCACTTTAAATATCCCTAAATACACCAGCACTTTAAATATCCCTAAATACACTAGCACTTTAAATATCCCTAAATACACCAGCACTTTAAATATCCCTAAATACACCAGCACTTTAAATATCCCTAAATACACCAGCACTTTAAATATCCCTAAATACACCAGCACTTTAAATATCCCTAAATACACCAGCACTTTAAATATCCCTAAATACACCAGCACTTTAAATATCCCTAAATACACCAGCACTTTAAATATCCCTAAATACACTAGCACTTTAAATATCCCTAAATACACTAGCACTTTAAATATCCCTAAATACACCAGCACTTTAAATATCCCTAAATACACTAGCACTTTAAATATCCCTAAATACACCAGCACTTTAAATATCCCTAAATACACCAGCACTTTAAATATCCCTAAATACACCAGCACTTTAAATATCCCTAAATACACCAGCACTTTAAATATCCCTAAATACACCAGCACTTTAAATATCCCTAAATACACCAGCACTTTAAATACCCCTAAATACACCAGCACTTTAAATGCCCCTAAATACACCAGCACTTTAAATATCTCTAAATACACCAGCACTTTAAACATCCCTAAATACACCAGCACTTTAAATATCCTAAATACACCAGCACTTTAAATATCCCTAAATACACCAGCACTTTAAATATCCCTAAATACACCAGCACTTTAAATATCTCTAAATACACCAGCACTTTAAATATCCCTAAATACACCAGCACTTTAAATATCTCTAAATACACCAGCACTTTAAATATCCCTAAATACACCAGCACTTTAAATATCCCTAAATACACCAGCACTTTAAATATCACTAAATACACCAGCACTTTAAATATCCCTGAATACACTAGCACTTTAAATATAACTAAATACACCAGCACTTTAAATATCCTTAAATACACCAACACTTTAAATATCCCTAAATACACCAGCACTTTAAATATCCTTAAATACACCAGCACTTTAAATATCCCTAAATACACCAGCACTTTAAATATCCCTAAATACACCAGCACTTTAAATATCCCTAAATACACCAGCACTTTAAATATCCCTAAATACACCAGCACTTTAAATATCCCTAAATACACCAGCACTTTAAATATCCCTAAATACACCAGCACTTTAAATATCCCTAAATACACCAGCACTTTAAATATCCCTAAATACACCAGCACTTTAAATATCCTTAAATACACCAGCACTTTAAATATCCCTAAATACACCAGCACTTTAAATATCTCTAAATACACCAGCACTTTAAATATCCCTAAATACACCAGCACTTTAAATATCCCTAAATACACCAGCACTTTAAATATCCCTAAATACACCAGCACTTTAAATATCCCTAAATACATCAGCACTTTAAATATCCCTAAATACACCAGCACTTTAAATATCCCTAAATACACTAGCACTTTAAATATCCCTAAATACACCAGCACTTTAAATATCCCTAAATACACCAGCACTTTAAATATCCCTAAATACACCAGCACTTTAAATATCCCTAAATACACTAGCACTTTAAATATCCCTAAATACACCAGCACTTTAAATATCCCTAAATACACCAGCACTTTAAATATCCCTAAATACACCAGCACTTTAAATATCCCTAAATACACCAGCACTTTAAATATCCCTAAATACACCAGCACTTTAAATATCCCTAAATACACCAGCACTTTAAATATCCCTAAATACACCAGCACTTTAAATATCCCTAAATACACTAGCACTTTAAATATCCCTAAATACACCAGCACTTTAAATATCCCTAAATACACCAGCACTTTAAATATCCCTAAATACACCAGCACTTTAAATATCCCTAAATACACCAGCACTTTAAATATCCCTAAATACACCAGCACTTTAAATATCTCTAAATACACTTGCACTTTAAATATCCCTAAATACACCAGCACTTTAAATATCCCTAAATACACTAGCACTTTAAATATCCCTAAATACACCAGCACTTTAAATATCCCTAAATACACCATCACTTTAAATATCCCTAAATACACCAGCACTTTAAATATCCCTAAATACACCAGCACTTTAAATATCCCTAAATACACCAGCACTTTAAATATCCCTAAATACACCAGCACTTTAAATATCCCTAAATACACCAGCACTTTAAATATCCCTAAATACACCAGCACTTTAAATATCCCTAAATACACCAGCACTTTAAATATCCCTAAATACACCAGCACTTTAAATATCCCTAAATACACCAGCACTTTAAATATCCCTAAATACACCAGCACTTTAAATATCCCTAAATACACCAGCACTTTAAATATCCCTAAATACACCAGCACTTTAAATATCCCTAAATACACCAGCACTTTAAATATCCCTAAATACACCAGCACTTTAAATATCCCTAAATACACCAGCACTTTAAATATCCCTAAATACACCAGCACTTTAAATATCCCTAAATACACCAGCACTTTAAATATCCCTAAATACACCAGCACTTTAAATATCCCTAAATACACCAGCACTTTATATATCCCTAAATACACCAGCACTTTAAATATCCCTAAATACACCAGCACTTTAAATATCCCTAAATACACCAGCACTTTAAATATCCCTAAATACACAATCACTTCAAATATCCCTAAATACACCATCACTTTAAATATCCCTAAATACACCAGCACTTTAAATATCGCTTACACTAAATACAAAGTAAGATATACCAGCACTTTAAGTTACTATCCTTACATAAATACACTGACTGTAGGTGCCCCCAGCCACGCTGATGCACTGTCAGGTGTAGACGTCAACCAAATGGATGAGAGGCTGACTCCAGCTGAATTGATGATATGTTTACCACCTTGGTTGAAGTCAGTTTCTCACTAGCAGGTTGAGTACACACTATCCTGTATGAGGTGAAAGCCAACTGCCGTGAGTGAACTTTCTTTGCTCTCACTTAGTAACATTTTGTCGCTCCTCTGCACTTTGTGTACATTGTAAATATTGTTGAGGGAACATGCGTGTACTCAAAAACTTAACATTGTGTTTGTCTTCGCCTTTATTTTCTGAGGTTTGTTGATGGACTGGAGACTTGATTTCTAGCAAGGTAGTACAGACCGTACTTGTGTTCGTAACATGTCAGGCAACCCTACAAGAATGGCACAGCCATTCTTGTATCCACGGAACAAGTGGTATTGATCAATAACAACACTGAACTAGCTAAGGAGTCGAACCCATGCTGGTTTGGCCCGCCTCATGGTCAGAGACAGATGACAGAAAATGCGTGGTGATGGTAGACAGTGGGTGGTGACAGTGAACAGTGGATGGTGACGGTGGACAGCGGGTAGTGATGGTGAACAGTGGGTGGTGACGGTGAACTGTGAGTGATGGTGAACAGTGGGTTGTGGTGGTGGACAGTGGGCGGTGACGGTGAACAGTGGGTGGTGATGGTGGACAGTGGGTGTTGACAATGGACAGTGGGTGATGACAGTGGACCATGGGTGGGAGCGCTGAACAGTGGGTGGTGATGGTGGACAGTGGGTAGTGACAGTGGACAGTGAGTGGTGATGGTGGACAGTGGGTGTTGCATGCAAAGAGTATGTAATCTTTGTTCGGAGCATGTTAACACACTCACATAGGTTGCCTCCCCAACCAGCGAACCAGATACTAAGGATCTAACGATTTAACGGGCCTCATCATCAGATCAGTATCTAGGTTCAGCCAAACAGAAGGTGGATCTGGCAATTGTGAAGGTGACGTGGTTACCACTCGCGTTTTCACCCATGTCATTTTCATTCTAGAGCTGGTTAAAGCAAGATGGTCTGCTTGTTATTGGCTGTGATTTTTGCCTTGATTACCGTGGCATGCACTAATACCTGTTGCTGTACATAGTGTAAATAATGTACATACTGCTGTTTATTCTTGGTGAAGGATAATATAATTCAAAGTTTTTCTGCTGTGTTTTCTTTTGCTCCCTTTACACTCAGGATAACACGCCTTTGAGTACCTGGGTTGTAATAGTGGGTGGTGACGGTGGACAGTGGGTGGTGGGACGGTGAACAGTGGGTTTTGATGAACAGTGGGTGGTGATGGTGAACAGTGGGAGGTAGTGATAAACAGTGGGTGGTGATGGTGAACAGTGAGTGGTGATGGTGAACAGTGAGTGGTGATATCGTTGAAGAATTGTGTGTTGATCCCGTAGTCGGAATGAATGATACTGCTCTTCGGAGGCTACATTATTTTATTTGGGTTCTTGGTACATAGGCAGTGTGTTTAAGTGCCCAGGCCTGCAGGGCCATGCCCGGGAGAGAGTGACGGAGTAAACTTTGTTACCTGAGGTCGACTGCTAGAGTGAGCCAGGGTAAGCAGGCTGTGGGCTGAGCTGGGTAGGCCTATATGTGGCAGCACAACCCAACTGGGCATACATTGCTCGGCCACCTACCCATGGTCGTCCTCGACCATGATTGACTGAAAAAAACTCGGTCTCTCTCTCTCAGGACCAGGGCACAGAACACAATAAAAATATATATATATACATGTGGACATGGACAAAAAAAAAAAAGAAAAACTTCCAACAGGGAGGGATGAAAATAAAGGTGGGGGGAGGGGTGTGCTAAACATTGTGGTCCAAGGCAGTGAGCCTCAGTGGGCATTCAGTGATGTCCACTGAGGCAGAAACTGGAACAGATACTGCAACACAGGAAACATTGCTGTGGCTGAGCTATGACATAACAGGGTACTGTCTAGTCTGGAACGGTGAAGCAGTCATCTTAGTAGTCACTGCAGGGTTCACTCAACCTGGGGCACAACTTGCTGGTGCTCTCGAGTGAGGCGTCGAGAGTACTCGGCAACTGGGCAGGACTTCTTCAAGCAAGCAACTCAGGACATTTCTCGACTGGTACTGCCGCTGGGGCTGTCACTGCCGGAAACGCCCAGCACAGCTTAGTGGTGCTGGCGAGATTGAGTTGTGCAGGGAGTCATAGCAGCATACACCGTAAATGGAGTGAGTGGGCTAGCAGTCAAAGTGACATCATACTTCACGCAGGCTGCTTAATGAAGCTGTGACACTAGTCAGACAGTGCCTGCCGACAGGGCTACTGTGGCTTGACGATATCCTCTCGATAGAGTTTGAGTTATAGCAGAGGTTAGTCTAAGCGTCCTCAGACTAGTTTTCTACTCATGACTGCACTCTGAGGGTCAGGAGGCGGAGTGAAATGAGTCTCACCAGGGAGTCATAGTAGGTACGACTCAGACATGGCACTTACGAGCGGCGAGCATAAGAGCTTTCTGCACACGGGGGCTCAGACGCTCGTAAACTGACATCTTGACTGACTAGTGTCAGTTGTCAAATTGTCACAACTTGTGACATGTAACACAAGGGTGCTACCAATGGCCTGGGCTCAGACCACACTGTGGTCTACACACATCTTGGCTCAGACCACATATCGGGACACTCTGAAAACTGCACACACCAGCACTGCACATGCAGTTACAGCATGGCTTACACTAGCAAAAGATGCTTTTCCGTGCAAAAATCGAAACTAAATGACTGAGAGGACTTAACACGTGACATATCTTCTCTCAATTCTCTCGACACTGCAACAAATTGCTTACTGTAAAATTATAATACTGTCGATGTGACATCATGTGGTGATGTCAGGCATGACATCATGAGAGATGTCGTGGGGTGGCATCACGAGGTGACGTCAGAGCAGCATGGCGTCGGGGTGACATCAGGGAACTTCCTGGAGTGACGTCGGGCAGACGTCCTGGGTAACGTCGCGACGTTACGTTGGGCAGACGTCGCGAGATGATGTCGGGCAGACGTCCTGGGTGATATTGCGAGGTGGCGTCGGGCAGACATCCTGAGGTAATGTCGTGGGGTGACATCGTGAGGTGACATTAGGCAACGATGTCAGGCAGTAGACATCCTTGTTAACCCATGTGGCTCGTTCCACATGGCCTTATCCACATTTGGCTTCATGATCCACATGCCTTTGAGTGACCTCGGGCACTCTGATACACAGCTCTGGCAAAGAATTCACACTGAATTCATAAAAAAGCAGAGATGGAGTGAGAGTGTAGTGGTGTATGGTGGTGTGAGATGAGCATCGGTGATGTATGGCAAGGGAGGATCTGGTCGCTTCCTCCACACCCCACATACTCACTTGGAGAATCAACTACACTGGATACAGAGTACCACACAAACTCACCTTTGATTTGCTGAAATAGCGGTGCTGACATGAACAGCAACAACAGCAGAAACATAGAGGTGACACTGAACAGTGACTAAAGAACAGTGTGGGACGCTGTGAAGACCCAGGTGATGCCACAAAGATTTCTCGAGGAAAATTCAGCAAATTTGGGCCTGAATCCTGTGTCTGAATGATGAAACTTGCAGACACGGCTTCGGGATAATGCGTAGAGAGATGGATGCTTCTTGTATGGTGAAGTAGAGCTTGATCATACAGAATGTGAAAAGGAGTTGGGAGTCATGGTGAGCAGAAATCTAAAGCCAAGACAGCAGTGCCTTGGTGCGCGCGGCGGGGCTAACGGATTCCTGGGATTTATCTCTGGAAGTATAAGTAACAGAAGTCAAAAAGTTATTTTACAACTCTATACATCACTAGTCAGGCCTCATTTGGATTATACCACTCAGTTTTGGTCTCCTTACTACAGGATGGATATAGATTCATTGGAGAACATACAGAGAAGAATGACTAAAATGATTTACTGTGTAAGGAATCTCCCGTATGAAGATAGACTTTAAGCCTTAAATCTCCACTCTCTGGAGAGAAGTAGAATGAGGGGAGGTATCATTTAAGTGTATAAGTGGATGACGGGCATAAACAAAGGTGATATTAATAAAGTACTGAGGGTGTCGAACCAGTTAAGAACCAGAAATAATGGATTTAAGTTGGAAAAATTTAAATTTAGAAAAGACATAGGTAAGTACCAGTTTTCTAACAGAGTTGTGGATGCGTGGAACAATCTTCCCAGTTGGGTGATCGAGGCTAGGACCTTGGGTAGCTTTAAAAAGAGATTGGACAAATAAACACACTTGCTGATCCCACAGCTGCTACCAATATCATCGAAGAATTGCGTGTTGATCTGGTAGCGGGAATGAATGATACTGCTCATCGGAGGCTACGTTACTGTATTTGGGTTCTTGGTACACAGGCAGTGTGTTTAAGTGCCCAGGCCCGGAGGGTCATGCCCGGGAGAGAGTGACGGAGTAGACTTTGTTGTGTGAGTGAGGTCGGCTGCTAGAGTGAGCCAGGGTAAGCGTGGTGCGGGCTGTTCTGGGTAAGTCTATAGGTGGTAGCACCATCATGGTGTGGAATATGAACCTAGTGTCATGCCCCTATAGTTAACCTTTCTTTAATATTACATCGCGGTTATTTCCTTTAATAGCTAAATTGGAAATGAACGTCCTTGTATTATTAAGGCTTATTCTTATTAACGCGTATTATTTTTTATGTAACATGGCCATGATAAGTTAAATTGAAGGTATAGTAACATGCCTGCCGCTGTGTGTACCGGTGTATGGTTAAGCTGTGGTGTTCAATAGGTATACCCCCCTTCCCCCCCCCCCTTTGTTCAGCTACTACACGGCGAGGGCCTGGGTTCGATTCCCAGCCAGAGTAGAAACATTGGACGTGTTTCTTTCCACCTGTTGTCTATGTTCCCCATCAGTAAAATGGGTACCTGGGTGTTAGTCGACTGGTGTGGGTCGCATCCTGGGACACTGACCTAATTTGCCCGAAATGCGGAGCATAACAAGGGGCTTTCTATATAGTAGTATGTCATTGTTGTCAGCTAGGACTGTATACCTTGTACTTGTACTTGTAGTAAATAAAGATATTATTATTATTATTATTATTATTATTATTATTATTATTATTATTATTATTATATTATTACTCTACTGAGTGTTGGTGAGCCACGTCACGTGACCCACCTGACCTGTATGCTCAAGGTTGAGGGACGAGCGCTGAGGAAGTAGCAGCCAACGAGAATACTTCTGCTCGTCTCTGGTAACTGGTTAAGGTTGATTATCCGGCCTGGACTTATTCTGTAGTATTCTGACTGCTTCCTAATGGGAAATAAGACCTTATACACTAAAGTAATCTCTGTATATATATGTTATGTCTAGGATCTCATCCTAACCCTGTGTTATAAAAGCCTTGTATATATATGTTATGTCTAGGATCTCATCCTAACCCTGTTATAAAAACCTTATATATATATATCAGACAATATAGAACAAACAAGCATTCTTAGCTTGTATACGATAATTCGTATAGTATTATTATTGGCTTTATGTTGTATTATAAATATACTTCATTAAAATAAGATTTCCAGAGGATACTATTATTACCCCAACCTCTCTGACCATTGTTGTTATGCTCTAACCAGAAGGAAACTATCTGAGTGGTAATAAAACTTAGAGTGTAACACCTAGCTGGGCATACAGTGACTGTGAACAGTGGGTGGTGACGGTTGGAAGTGAATGAGGTTAGTCTTAATTAATTGGAGGGTTGAGGAATACAGTATGAGAAGGTTAGGCTAGTTTGGATTGGGCTGGGTTAGTTTAGGTTAGGTAACGTTAGGTTAGGTTAGGTTAGGTTAGGTTAGGTTAGGTAAGGATAGGTTACGTTAGGTTATTTTAGGTTAGATTAGTTTGGGATGTGTTATGTAGGATTAGTTTTGGTTAGGTAAATTTGTCAGGAAAGAGGATATGTGTTTCCTAACGCGGATGTTAATCTGGTGGTAACGAGTCACTGCAGCTTTTGGTGATCCGACCCATGTCAAGAGAATGACGTGTGGGTAAGTGGTGACGAGTGGGTGAAGTGGTGACGAGTGGGTGAAGGGATGACGAGTGGGTGAAGTGGTGACGAGTGGGTGAAGTGGTGACGAGTGGGTGAAGTGGTGACGAGTGGGTGAAGCGGTGACGAGTGAGTGAAGTGGTGACGAGTGGGTGAAGTGGTGACGAGTGGGTGAAGTGATGACGAGTGGGTGAAGTGATGACGAGTGGGTGAAGGGATGACGAGTGGGTGAAGCGGTGACGAGTGGGTGAAGTGGTGACGAGTGGGTGAAGTGGTGACGAGTGGGTGAAGTGGTGACGAGTGGGTGAAGGGATGACGAGTGGGTGAAGTGGTGACGAGTGGGTGAAGTGGTGACGAGTGAGTGAAGTGGTGACGAGTGGGTGAAGCGGTGACGAGTGGGTGAAGCGGTGACGAGTGAGTGAAGTGGTGACGAGTGGGTGAAGTGGTGACGAGTGGGTGAAGTGATGACGAGTGGGTGAAGTGATGACAAGTGGGTGAAGGGATGACGAGTGGGTGAAGCGGTGACGAGTGGGTGAAGTGGTGACGAGTGGGTGAAGTGGTGACGAGTGGGTGAAGCGGTGACGAGTGGGTGAAGTGGTGACGAGTGGGTGAAGTGGTGACGAGTGGGTGAAGGGATGACGAGTGGGTGAAGTGGTGACGAGTGGGTGAAGTGGTGACGAGTGGGTGAAGTGGTGACGAGTGGGTGAAGTGGTGACGAGTGGGTGAAGTGGTGACGAGTGGGTGAAGTGGTGACGCGTGGGTGAAGTGGTGACGAGTGAGTGAAGGGATGACGAGTGGGTGAAGTGGTGACGAGTGGGTGAAGCGGTGACGAGTGGGTGAAGTGGTGACGAGTGGGTGAAGTGGTGACGAGTGGGTGAAGTGGTGACGAGTGGGTGAAGTGATGACGAGTGAGTCGAATTCAGGCTCTTGGACTCTTCATGAATAGAACTCAAGCTCTCGGTCACTGGTCCGTGGAAACGTAACTCTGTTAGAGGTGTCGAAGTTGAACTACCAACCGGAAAAAAGAGAGAATATCACCACAATTGTTGTCAACAGTACCTGCAACCAAACTCTTGTGTGAAAGCCTGAGGCTGGCTGAAGCTGGCTGGGGATGGCTTAATCTGGCTGAGGCTGGCTGGGGGATGGCTTAATCTGGCTGAGACTGGCTGGAGATGAAGGCAGGAGAGATCAAACGCCATCTGTCAGGCTCGAAGGCATTTCCCCCAAGACTTTCAAATTAGATTCCAGTTCTCAGGTAAAGGTTCCAGTAAGTATTACTGTAGCTTCCAGTTCTCAGGTGAAGATTCCAGTATTACTGTAGGTTCCAGCTCTCAGTTGAAGGTTCCAGTAAGTATTACTGTAGGATATAGCTCTCAGGTGAAGGTTCCAGTAAGTATTACCGTAGGTTCCAACTCTCAGTTGAAGATTCCAGTATTACTGTAAGATCCAGCTCTCAGGTGAAGGTTCCAGTAAGTATTACCGTAGGTTCCAGCTCTCAGGTGAAGGTTCCAATAAGTATTACTGTAGGATAGAGCTCTTAGGTAAAGGTTCCAGTATTACCGTAGGTTCCAGCTCTCAGGTGAAGGTTCCAGCAAATATTACCGTAGGTTCTAGCTCTCGGGTGAACGTTCCAGTAAGTATTACCGTAGGTTCCAGCTCTCAGGTGAAGGTTCCAATAAGTATTACTGTAGGATCCAGCTCTTAGGTAGGTTCCAGTAAGAATTACCGTAGGTTCCAGCTCTCGGGTGAAGGTTCCAGTACCAAAATAAAACACTGCAAAAGAATAAAGCACTACAATACAATACAACACTACAACATAACACTAAACTACAACAAAACACTGGAACACAACACCACAACAAAACACTACAACACAACAAAACACTACAACACAGCACTACAATACAACACTACTGAACAACATTACTGGACAACACTGTAGCACAACGCTACAACACAACAACAAAACACTACAACACAACACTACAACAAAACACAACGCTACAACACAACACTACAACAAATAACAACACTACAACACAGCACTACAATACTACAACACAACACTACAACACACTACAATACAACACTACAGTAGGTCAGCTGTGCAGCAGATAGCTGGTACATTTCTTTCTAGATGTACCATACGCTCGGTTATTGGCGGACTTTTGAGTCTACACACGTGAGTATAGGATTCAATGGATGCAGTCAGTATTCAGTAACGAAAATACTGACATAACACCTCCACCATTTGAGGGATGGATACAACAGCTTCTCAAGACATTACCTGCCGAGACGGCTGTGTAGGCGAAAGCTGTCTTTCAAGCTAAGAGTCCCTACAGTCCACTATTTAATCTTTGACTTAGCTTGTAGCATTATCGTCAACAGATAAGGCAAAGGAAATCTCTGCCTTCATAATTCCAGGGGGTTATTATTAATATACAGTAACTCCTTTTGGAATGAAAAACTCACTGGCATCATTCCAAAAGCTGATCCATCAGGCTATTTAAGGACTTGAAGGCACAGCTGCTTACCTAGATGATATTGTAATCGTGTCCAATACTTGGCACCAACATATGTCTAGACTTAAAGTTCTCTTTGAGAAATTTCAGAATTTCCAATTAACTTTTAATTTATCTAAGTCATCCTTTGGCCAATCTACTGTTAGTTTTTTGGGCCATGACGTAGGTAGTGGCAAAGTGGCCCTTAAATTTGCTAAAATCCTTAACATTAAAAATTATCCAGTACCTCATGATAGGAAATCCCTCCAATGTTTCTTAGGTATGATAGGGTTTTATAGACAATTCTGCAAGAATATTGTAGCCTCCCTAACCTCACTTACCAGTCAGAAATCCCAGTTTCAGTGGACCCCAGAGTGCCAAGACTCGTTCACTAAAGTGAAACGTCTACTTTGTACTTCACCCATTCTTATGTCTCCTGATTTTTCAAAACCTTTTACATTACAGGTTGATGCTTGTGAATCAAGGGTAGGGGCAATACTTCTACAAAAAGCTGGAAAAGAGTGATTGCAGCCTGTGGTTTATTTCTCGGCCAAATATCAACCTCACTAGAGGGCCTATTCCACAATTGAAAAAGAAATCCTCGCTCTGATACTGGCATTAGAACATTTCAAAGTCTATGTGGGGGCAGTCGTCTAAAGTGGTCACAGTCTACAGTGACCACAACCCTCTGGTTTACCTCAACTCCATGAAGAACCACAACACATGTCTGATGAATTGGAGTCTCAGGTTGCAACCTTACAATATAAAGACTGTACATATTGCCAGCATGGATAATAAGCTGGCTGATTCTCTTTCACGTAGTTAAAATGTGTTAGGTTACTATATGTTAGGGACTTTATAGGTAGAATAGCTTTTTTTATCCCCTTTGTATATATAAAATGTTTAATATAAATGGTGTGGTTTTTTTTTTCAGTGAGGGGATATTTTTCTACCGGCCACAGGTATCTTGAACCTATGTTAGCCATACTATCTGCTGTCTCACTCAAAGTTTAGACTTTGGCTTTATGTCTCAAGAAAAGTTGAGCCCTATCTAATGAGTTGGATGGTTGAGAGGAAAGACAGTTCCATTATTGTACCATGCCATGGCAGCACTCTGGAAGTGGAAGCCTAGTCCTGGCCATTAGAGCCCTTTGGGGGTGGGGTTGTGCCATGCAAAGAGTACGATACACTTTATTTGGCACAAGTGCACACTCCCATATAGGCTACCTCCCAACCAGCAAACCGGGTGCTAAGGGTTTAACGATCTTTTGGGGTCCCATCGTTTAATCAGTACCTTGGTTCATTACCCAATCATCAGGTGGACCTGCCAAGTGCTGAGGTGACGTGGTGTCACTCAGAGTCAGCACTTGCCAGACTCGCATAGCCACTGGTTGAGCACAGTTCCCTCTCTCTCTCTGGCTTTTGTCTTTGCCTTCATTACCATGTAGTACACTTATATTTCAAACTCTCGTACATAAGTGTACTTATATATATTTGGTGAAAGAAAATACAAGTTAAAGATTACAGATCAAAGTGGTGCGGTGGTAGCGGTGGTGGTGGTGGTGATGGTGGCAGCGATGATGGTGGCGAAACGTTGGTAGTGGCAGCGGCGATGGTGGTGGTGGTGATGATGGTAGTAGTAGTAGTGGTAGTAGTAGTGGTATTGGTGGCGACCAGTGGTAGTGCAACGGTGGTGAGTAGTAGCGGCGATGGAAATGTGCGCCGGTGGTAAACATTGGCAGCGGCGTGATGGGACTAGTGCTAATGGGTACTAGCGGCAGGATGGTGGTACAGTAGTAGCCAGCCCAGTAGAAATAGTAGCACCAGTAGTGGTATTAGCGGCATTGGTGGGACTAGTGGTAATGGTACTGGCGGCGAGTGGTGATGGCTGGCGACGGTGTTGGCAGCCAGTGAGTAGCATCGGCAGGAGCAGAAATGATTAACGGCGGCGTGGTGGTAACAGCGGCGGCGGCGGCGGTAACAGCAGCAGCGGCGGCAGCGGCAGCGGTAGCAGCAGCAGCGGCGGCGGCAGCGATGGCAACATCGGTGGCAGCGGCGGTGGTATCGGCGCGGCGGCGGCGGCAGAGCGGCGGCGGCGGCGGCGGCGGTAGCGGCAGCGGCGCTAGCGGTAGCGGCATCGGTGGCGGCGGCGATGATGGCATCGGCGGCAGCGGTGGCGGCAGCAGAGCAGCAGCAGCAGCGGCTACGGTGGCAACGGCGTGGCAGCGGCGGCGGCAGCAGTGGCGGCGGCATCGGCGGAAGCAGCGGCGGCAGCAGCGGCAGCGGCAGCAGCGGCAGCAGCATCATCGGCAGCAGCAGCGGCAGTGGCAACGGTGGCAGCGGCGGTAGCAACAGCGGCAGCAGCAGCAGCAGCGGCAGTAGCAGCAGCGGCAGCGGTGCGCGGCGCAGCGGCGGCATCGTCACCGGCAGCAGCGGTAGGCTGGCAGCGGCGGCGCAGGCGGCGGCAGCAGCGGCAGCGGCGGCGGTGGTAGTGGTAGTGGTAGTGGTAGTGGCGGCAGCGGCGGTGGTGGCGGCGGCGGTATTGGTGGCAGCGGCAGCGGCAGCTGGTGGCGGCGGCGGCGGTGATGGTGGCGGCGGCGGCGGCAGCCCGGTAGCAGCGGCGGCGGCGGCGAGCAGTGGCGGCGGTGGTGGTGGTGGTGGTAGTAGTGGTAGCGGCGGCGGCGGTGATGGCGGCGTGGTAGTAACGGCGGCAGCGGCAGCGGTGGCAGCGGCGGCGGCGGCAGTGATGGTGGCAGCAGCAGCGGTAGCGGCGGCGGCGGCGGCGGCGGCGGCGGCGGTGGTGGCGGCGGCGGTAGTGGTGTTGGCGGCGGCCGGCAACGGTAGCGGCAGCAGCAGCGGCAGTGGTATTGGCAACGCTGGCAGCGCGGTAGCAGCGGCGGCAGCGGCGGTATTAGTAGCGGCGGCGGCGGTGGTGGCATCAGCATCAGCAGCGGCTGGTGGTGGCATCGCAGAGCGGCGGCGTGGTGGTAGTGGTAGTGGTAGCGGCGGCGGCGGCGGCGGCAAAGCAGCGGCGGCAGCAGCGCGGCTTGCCAGAGGCGAAGCCAGCGGCGAGCGCTGGCGCGACCGGAAAGTGGTGGCAGCGGCGGTATTGGCGGCGGTGGTGGTAGCGGCGGCGGCGGCAGCGGCGAGCAGTGACATCGGCGGCGGTAGCGTCGGCGGCAGTGGCATCAGCTGGTGATGGCAGCCAGCGGCGGCGGCGGTGATGGCATCCCGGCACAGCGGTGGCATCGGCGGCGGTGGCATCAGCAGCCAGTGGCAGCGAGTGGTAAGTAACATCCTCGCGGCGGTGGCAGCGGCGGCGGCAGCGTGCGGCGGCGGCGGCAGCGGTAACGAACGCGGCGGTGGCAGCAGTGGCAGCGGCAGCGGCGGTGGCAGCAGTGGCAACGCAGCGGTAGCGTGAAGTGGGATCAACAGCGGTAGCAGCAGCAGCGGGATCAGCGTGGCAGTAAGCAACGGCAATGGTGCCAGCGGTGGTAGTAGTGGCCAGGCAGAGCAGTGGTAGAGACGTTGAGCAGCGGCAGCAACGGCGGCGGCGGTAGTGGCAGCGGCGGCAGCGGTAGCAGCGGCGGCGGTGGTGGCATCAGCAGCCCGGTGGCAGCGGCGGCCGTCGGCATCGGCAGCGGTGGCGGCAGCAGCCCAGTGGCAACCAGTGGCAGCCTTGGAAGCAGCAGCAGCAGCGGCAACAACCAGCAGCAATGGCGGCAGCAGCTGGCGGCGGCGGTGGTGGCAGTGTCAGCAGCGGCGGTAATGGCAGCGGGTAGTGGCGGCGGTGAGTAACAGCAGCGTAGCAGCGGCGCGGCAAGCAGTATTGGCATCGGCATCAGCGGCGGCCGGTAAGTGGCATCAGCGGCAGTGGCAGCAGCAGTAGCGGCAGCAGTAGTAGCATCGGCAGCAGTGGCAGCGGCGCTGATGGCATCGCGGCGGTGGCATCAGCGGCAGTAGCAGCAGCGACAGTGGCAGCAGCGGTAGCGGCGTCAGCAGCGGTGGCAGCGGCGGCATCGGCGGCAGCGGCAGCGGCGGCCGGTGGCATCGGCAGCGGTAGCAGCGGCGGCGGTGGCGGTAGCAGCGGCGGCAGTATCAGCCAGCGATGGCGGCAGCGGCAGTGGCAGCGGCGGCGATGGCGAGTAGCAGCGGCGGCGGTGCATCGGCAGCGGTAGCGGCAGCGGTGGCGGCGGCGGCGGTGGCAGTGGCAGCGGCGGTGGCATCGGCAGCGGTGGCGGCGGCGGCAGTGGCAGCAGCGGTAGGCATCGGCAGCGGTGGCGGCAGCGGTGGCGTGGCGGCGGTGGCAGCAGCGGTGGCATCAGGCAGTAGCATCGGCGGTGGCGGCAGCGGTGGCATCGGCGGCAGTATCGGCAGCATTAGCCGGCAGCGGCGGTGGCGGCAGCGGCGGCGAGCGGTGGCATCGGCAGCGGTAGCGGCAGCGGCCGGCAGCGGTAGCAGCGGCGGTGGTGGCAGCGGCGGTAGCGGCAGCAGCGGTGGCATCGGCGGCGGTGGCGGCGGCTGGCCGGCGGCGGTGGCGGCGGCGGTGGTGGCATCAGCGGCGGTGGCGGCAGCGGTAGTGGCATCGGCGGCGGTGGCGGCGGCGGCGATGGTAGCATCGGCGGCAGCGGCGGCGGCGGCGGCCAGCAGTAGCAGCAGCGGCGGCAGTGGCATCAGCAGCGGTGGCAGGCGGCGGCAGCGGCGGCGGTAGCATCGGCGGCGGTGGCGGCGGCAGCGGCGGCGGCGGCGGTGGCAGCGGCCGCGGCGGCGGCAGCGGCGGCGGTGGCAGCAGCAGTGGTATCGGCGGCGGTGGCGGCGGCGGTGGTAGCGTCGGCGGCGGTGGCAGCGGCGGCAGCGGTAGCGGCCAGCGGTGGTAGCGTCAGCAGCGGTGGCAGCGGTGGTAGCATCGGCGGCGGTAGCGGCAGCGGCAGCGGCGGCGGCAGCGGCGGCGGTAGCAGCAGCGAAGCGGTGGCATCGGCAGCGGTGGCAGCGGCGGCGGTGGCAGCAGCGGCAGCAGCGGCCAGCAGCCAGCGGCGGCAATGGCAGCAGCTGGCGGCAGCGGCAGCAGCGGTGGTAGCGGCGGTATCGGCGGCGGCGGTAATGGCGGCGGGTGAAGTGGCAGCGGTGGTAACAGCAGCAATAGCAGCAACATGCAGCAGTATTGGCATCGGCAGCGGTGGCAGCAGCGGTAGTGGCATCCCGGCGGCAGTGGCATCGGCGGCGGTAATCGGCGGCGGTGGCATCAGCAGCGGTAGCAGCAGCGGCGGCGGTAGCATCGGCGGCGGTAGCGGCGGCGGTAGTGGCATCGCGGTAGTGGCATCAGGCGGTGGCATCGGCGGCGGTGGCAGCGGCGGCGGCGGCGGTGGCAGCAGCCCAGCAGTGGCATCGGCGGCGGTGGCAGCGGCAGCGGTGGCGCGGGCGGCGGTGGCGGCGGTGGCGGCGGCGGTGACGTCGGCGGCGGTGGCGGCAATGGCAGCGGTGGCGGTAGTGGCATCATCCGGTGGTGGCATCGGCGGCGGTAGCGGCGGTGGCGGCGTGGCAGCGGGGCGGTGATGGCATCAGCGGCGGTAGCGGCGGCAGCGGCGGCGGCGGCGGTGGCATCAGCGGCGGTGGTGGCAGCAGCGGCAGCGACGGTGCAGCAGCAATGGTGCCAGTAGTGGTGGCAGAAACGGTGGTGGGATCCGGTATCAGCGGTGGCGGCGGCCGGTAGCACTGGTAGTAGTGATGGTAGAGCCAGTGGTAGTAGCGGCGGCAGCGGCGGCGGCAGTGGCAGGCGGCGGCAGCGGCAGTGGCGGCAGCCAGTGGTGGCATCGGCGGCAGTGGCGGCGGCGATGGCATCGGCGGCAGTGGCAGCAATGGCGGCAGCAGTGGCGAGTGGTGGCATCCGGCAGGTAGTGGCATCAGGCGGCAGCGGTAGTGGCATCGGCAGCGGTAGCGGCGGCGCAGCAGCGGTAGCAACGTAGTAGTACCACGGTAGTGAAGTAGCGGAAGCGGTAAATGGATCGGTGTCAGCGGTAGCAGCAGCAGTGGCGCGCTAGTGGTAGTGGTAGAGCGGTGAAGTAGTGGCGGCGGCGGCGGCGTTGCTGGCGCAATGGTACCAGCGGTAGTGGTGGGGCAGTGTCGGCAGTGGCGGCATTGGCGCTGGTAGTGGTAGCGGAGCAGTGTGGCGGCAGCGGCGGCTGGTGGTGGTGGCGGCGGTGCGGATGACGGCGAGCAACGGTGGTAGTGGTGGTGGTAGGCAGCGGCGGCGGTGGTGAAGTGGTAGCAGCGGTGGTGCTGGCGGCGGCGGCGGCAGCGGCGGCAGCAGCAGCGATGTGATAGTAGTGGCGGTGGTAGTGGCGGCGGTGGCAGAGCGGCGGTGGTGGTGGCGGCGGTGGTAGTGGTGGTGGCGGCGGTGGTGGTGGTGGCGGCGGTGGTGGTGGTAGCGGCGGCGGTGGTGGTGGCGGCGGTAGTGGTTGTAGCAGCGGCGGCGGTGGTGGTAGTGGCGGCGGCGGTGGTGGCGGCGGCGGCGGCGGGCGGCGGCGGTGGTGGTAGGCAACGGCGGCGGTGATGGTAGTGGCGGCGGCAGTGAAGTGGCGTCGGCGGCGGCGGCGGCGGCGATGTGGTAGCGGCGGTGGTGGTAGTGGTAGTGGCGGCGGTAGTGGTAGTGATGGCGGCAGCGGCGGCGGTGGTGGTGGTGAGTGGCAGCGGTGGTGGTAGTAGCAGCAGCGGCAGCGGTGGTGTAGTAGCAGCAGGGTAATGGTATTGGCGGCGGCAGCGGTGGTAGTGGTAGCGGCCAGTGGTACCAGTGCAGCCAGTGGTGGTGGCGGTGGCGGCGGTGGTGCCAGTGGCGGCGATGTGAATGGCGCTGGCAGCGGTGTGGTGGTGAAGGTAGTGGCGGCAGCGGCGGCGGCGGCGGCGGCGGTGGTAGTGGCAGCGGCGGCGGTGGTGGTGCGGCGGCGGTGGTGGTGGCGGCGGCGGTGGTGGTGGCGGCGGTGATGGGCGGTGGTGGTAGTGGCGGCGGCGGTGGTGGTGGCGGCGGTAGCAGCAGCAGTAGTAGTAGTAGTAGAGCAGCAGCAGCAGTAGTAGTATTAGTAGCAGCAACAGTAGTAGTAGTAGTAGTAGTAATAGTAGCAGCAGTAGTAGTAGTAGTAGCAGCAGCAGCAATAGTAGTAGCATAGGATTGTTGGGATTTTTAAGCCCGAGTACGGAGCAGCAGCTAACCAGGATAACCCAAGAAAATCAGTGCGTCATCCAGGTCTGTCTGTCTTATTTCTACTGTGTTCCCCCAGGATGCCACCCACACCAGTTGACTAACATCCAGGTACCTACTTACTGCTGTGCAAGGAAACATGCCCAGCATTTCCCCCCGTGCCGGGGATTGAACCGTGGGAGAAGAGGAGGAGGAAGAGATAGAGGACAACAAACACATAAAATTATTGACAATGGAACACAGATCCTTCCCTGTAATACACAACACTAATCGTGACCCCCTGTGTGCACACCGTGACCCTCTGTGTGCACACCGTGACCCCCTGTGTGCACACCGTGACCCTCTGTGTGCACACCGTGACCTCCTTGTGTGCACACCGTGATCCCCTGTGTGCACACCGTGACCCCCTGTGTGCACACCGTGACCCCCTGTGTGCACACCGTGACCCCCTGTGTGCACACCGTGACCCTCTGTGTGCACACCGTGATCCCCTGTGTGCACACCATGACCCCCTGTGTGCACACCGTGACCCCCTGTGTGCACACCGTGACCCCCTGTGTGCACACCGTGACCCCCTGTGTGCACACCGTGACCCCCTGTGTGCACACCGTGACCCCCTGTGTGCACACCGTGACCCCCTGTGTGCACACCATGACCCCCTGTGTGCACACCGTGACCTCCTGTGTGCACACCGTGACCCCCTGTGTGCACACCATGACCCCCTGTGTGCACACCGTGATCCCCTGTGTGCACACCGTGATCCCCTGTGTGCACACCATGACCCTCTGTGTGCACACCGTGACCCCCTGTGTGCACACCGTGACCCCCTGTGTGCACACCGTGACCTCCTGTGTGCACACCGTGATCCCCTGTGTGCACACCGTGATCCCCTGTGTGCACACCGTGATCCCCTGTGTGCACACCGTGACCCCCTGTGTGCACACCGTGACCCCCTGTGTGCACACCATGACCCCCTGTGTGCACACCGTGACCCCCTGTGTGCACACCGTGACCCCCTGTGTGCACACCGTGACCTCCTGTGTGCACACCGTGATTCCCTGTGTGCACACCGTGATCCCCTGTGTGCACACCGTGATCCCCTGTGTGCACACCGTGACCCCCTGTGTGCACACCGTGATCCCCTGTGTGCACACCGCGACCCCCTGTGTGGACACCGTGACCTCCTTGTGTGCACACCGGGATCCCCCTTGTGTGTGCACCGTGACCCCCTATGTGCACACCGTGACCTTCTTGTGTGCACACCGGGATCCCCCTTGTGTGCACACCGTGACCCCCTGTGTGCACACCGTGACCTCCTTGTGGTCACACCGGGATCCCCCTTGTGTGTTCACCGGGATCCCTGTATGTACACAGAGACCCTTGCGCACACACCGGGACCCGTGTGTGCGCACCGGGACACCCTTGTGGGCAAACGGTGTACACCCTGTGTACGCCCTGACCCCTGTGTATACACCGTGACTCTATTGCGCACACCGTCACTTCAGTGTGCACAATGTGACACTTGTATGAACACCGTGACCCTTGTGCTCACACCGTCACTCTTGTGTGTACATCGTGACCATTGTATGCACACCGTGACCCTTTTGCTGACACCGTGACCCCTGTGTGTACACAATGACCCTTGAGCACACACACCGTGACCCCTGTGTGCACACCGTGACCCTTGTGCGCACTCCGTGACCTTAGTGCGAATGTCGAACCGTGACGCATTTCGACACTGGCAAGATTAAGCAATAATAGAAGCATGGTGGGTGTGTGAACATGATAGGAGGTAAATGTTGGTGGGCGAGGAGGAGTTAGAGGCTGGGTGGTAAGAAGGTTAGAGGAGACATCCAGAGAGGTAGATGGTGGGATGGAAGTAGAGCTAGACTGCTGCTAGAGGGGCGGGTCAAGGGAGGAGTGAGGAGTAAGATGAAGGAAGGGAAAGGGTGAAGGGATGGAGGGAGGGAAGGGAGGAGGACTGGATTAAGGGCAGTTGCAGCTCACAGCAGCAGCAGCAGCAGCAGCAGCAGCAGCAGCAGCAGCAGCAGCAGCAGCAGCAGCAGCAGCAGCAGCAGCAACAGCAGCAGCAGGAGCAGTAGCAACAGCAGCAACAGCACCAACAGCAGCAGCAGCAACAACAGCACAGCAGCAGCAGCAGCAACAGCAGCAGCAGCAGCAGCAGCAGCAGCAGCAACAACAGCACAGCAGCAGCAGCAGCAACAGCAGCAGCAGCAGCAGCAGCAGCAGCAGCAACAACAGCACAGCAGCAGCAGGAGGCGGAGGAGGATACTATGAAATGGTAATAATCATAACCATAATATTTAAAAAGGGTGGACGGGTAAGCCAGCGAGAGACCTTCTTCAGATAAGCAAAACCTCCAGCTAGGGGACTTCATATGACTAAGAGTCGCTTCAGGAAACACTTGTCCTGTTTCCTGACAAACCTAGTACCAGCGTACAGCAGCATCAGCAGCAGCAGCAGTACTACACACACCCGCAGCTGGCCCAGGTATAAACAAATACTCTGCAGTAATTCGATCACATCTCCCCACTGACCAAACTGCAACTAATGGCTGCTTTATGGAATTATTCTCTCAGCTACCTCTCCATTGCGTCGTACTGTCTAACCTGTCATCAGCGGAAAGTCATCCCTCACCAGCTCATGAAGCAACTCGGAAAATTAATATGTTGTGAAGCTCTGGCCTTGGGATCTTCTTTTAAGGGGACCAATGGAAGTAAGTCACTTTGTCTGACTTTTTTTGGGTAATCCTAGGTTCTCTGTACATATGCTGCTATGTATGATAATCTATGTAACTGTATTGTGTATACCTGAATAAACTTACTTATGTGATGAGGCGGAGTTAAACGAGTGAGAATTGTTGAATATAGTGTGGGTGTACGAAGCATTCTGGGAACTGCTGGGAGGATGAGTGTTCAAATAGTGCCTACATCGCTCCACACACACACGCACACACACGCGCACACACACACACACACAAACACACACACACACACACACACACACACACACACACACACACACACACACACACACACACACACACACACACACATGGAGAAGATTATCAGGAGGAGAGCGGTGGAGCACCTGGAACGGAACAAGATTATAAACGACAGCCAGCACAGATTCATGGCAGGCAAATCCTGTGTCACAAACCTACTGGAGTTTTGTGACAAGGTAACTGAAATAAGACATGAGAGGGAGGGGTGGGTCGATTGCATTTTCTTGAACTGCAAGAAGGCCTTCGACACAGTTCCTCACAAGAGATTAGTGCAGAAGCTAGATGATCAGGCACATATAACAGGAAGGGCACTGCAATTGATCAGAGAAAACCTGACAGGGAGGCAACAACGAGTCATGGTACGCGATGAGGTATCACAGTGGGCGCATGTGACGAACGGGGTCCCACAGGAGTCAGTCCTAGGACCAGAGCTATTCTTGGTATTTGTGAATGACATGAGGGAAGGGATAGACTCAGAAGAGTCCTCATGTGAAGTTAATGAGGAGAATTAACTAAGCTGTGGACCAGACAGGTTTACAAAAAGACCTGGACAGGCTGGACGCGTGGTTCAGCAACTGGCTCCTAGAATTTAACCCTGCCAAATGCAAAGTCATGAAAATGCAAAGAAGACCGCAGACAAAGTGTAGGCTAGGTGGCCAAAGACTGCAACCCTTACTCAAGGAGAAAGATCTTTGGGTGAGTATAACACCGAACACGTTGCCGGAAGCCCACATTAACGAAATAACTGCTGCAGCATATGGGCGCCTGGCAAACCTGAGAATAGCGTTCCGATACCTCAGTAAGGAATCGTTCAAGACTCTATACACTGTGTACGTCAGGCTCATACTGGAGTACGTAGCACCAGTTTGGAACCCACACCTGGTCAAGCACGTCAAGAAATTAGAGAAAGTGCAAAGGTTTGCAACAAGGCTAGTTCCAGAGTTAAGGGGAATGTCCTGCGAAGAAAGGTTAAGGGAAATCGGTCTGACGACACTGGAGGACAGGAGGGTCAGAGGAGACATGATAACGACATACAAAATACTGCGTGGAATAGATAAGGTGGACAGAGACAGGATGTTCCTGAGATGGGAAACATAAACAATGGGTCACAATTGGAAGTTGAAGACTCAGATGAGCCAAAGGGATGTTAGGAAGTATTTCTCCAGCCACAGAGTTGTTAGGAAGTGGAATAATCTGGCAGGCAATGTAGTGGAAACAGGAACCTTACATAGTTTTAAGACGAGGTATCTTAACGGTCATGGAGCAGGGAGAGGGAGGATCCAGTAGCGGTCAGTGAAGAGGCGGGGCCAGGAGCTGAGTCTCGACCCCTGCAACACAAAACATTAGTGCGAAAGCTAGAGTATCAGGTAAGTATAACAGGAAAGGCACTGCAGTGGATCAGAGAATACCTGACAGGGAGGCAACAGCGAGTCATGATACGTGACGAGGTGTCAGCGTGAGCGCCTGTGATGAGCGGGGTTCCACTGGGGTCAGTCCTAGGACCTGTGCTGTTTCTGGTATATGAGAATGACATGACGGAAGGGATAGATTCAGATGTGTCCCTGTTTGCAGACGATGTGAAAATTATCGGATGAGGATCAGGCAGGACTGACTGCAAAGGGAACTGGACAGGCTGCAAGTCTGATCTAGTAACTAGGTTTGGAGTTTAACACCACCAAACAAGAAGTCATGAAAATTGGGGAAGGTCAAGACAGACAGAGTACAGGATATAGAGCCAAAGACTGCCAACCCCATTCAAGTAAAAGGGTCTTGGGGTAAGTATAATACCGAGCACATCTTCTGAGGCACACATCAACCAAATAACTGTTACAACATACGTGCGTTTCGACACCTTAGTAAGAAATCGTTCAAGGCTCTGTACACCGTGTACGTCAGACCCACATTGGAGCATGCAGCACCAGTCTGGAACCCACACCTGGTCAAGCACGTTAAGAAATTAGAGAGTGCAAAAGTCTGCAACAAGACTAGTCCCGGAGCTAAAGGGAATATCAAAGAGGAGAAATTAAGGGAAGTCGACCTGACGTCACTAGAGGACAGGAGGGATAAGGGAGACATAATAATAACATTTGAAATATTAAGAGGAATTGACAAAGTGGATAGGGACAGGATGTTCCAGAGATGGGACACAGCAACAAGGGGTCACAATTGAAAGTTGAAGACTCAGATGAGCCACAGGGATGTTAGGAAGTATTTCTTCAGCCATAGAGTTGTCAGGAAGTGGAATAGTGATGTAGTGTAGGCAGGACACATACATAGTTTTAAGAAGAGGTATGACAAAGCTCAAGAAGCAGGGAGAGAGTGACCTAGTGGCGACCAGTGAAGAGGTGGGGCCAGCAGCTGTGAATAGACTCCTGCAACCACAATTAGGTGAGTAAACACACTCAACACATCTTCCATCTTCCATCCGGTCGCTACCACTGTACGGAGTCTGGAAGTGTTGGTACTTATTGGATCCTAGTCTTGCTGGATCACTAGATTCTAGTGTTGCTAGATCATCGGATCATGGTGCTGGTGAATCACTGAATCCTGGTGTTGCTGGATCACTGGATCCTGGTGTTGGAAGTATCAATGGATCCTGGTGTTGCTGGATCACTGGATCCTGGTGCTGGCAGTATTATTGGATCCTGGTGTTGCTGGATCGCTGGATCGTGCGGTTGCAAGATCACTGGATCCTGGTGTTGCTGGATCACTTAATCATGGTGTTGGGAGTATTACTGGATTCTGGTGATGCTGGATCACTGGATCCTGGTGTTGCTGGATCACTGGATCCTGATGCTGGCAGTATTATTGGATCCTGGTGTTTCTGGATCACTTGATCCTAGTATTGGTAGTATTACTGGATCCTGGTGTGCTGGATCACTTAATCATGGTGTTGGGAGTATTACTGGATCCTGGTGATGCTGGATCACTGGATCCTGGTGTTGGTAGCATTACTGGATCCTGGTATTTCTAATATTAGTGGATCCTGATGTTGCTGGATCACTAATTCCTAGTGTTGGTAGTGTTACTGGATCCTTTTGTTGCTGGATCACTTAATTATTGTGTTGGCAGTATTACTGGATCCTGATGTTGCTGGATCACTTGATCCTGTTGTTGCTGAATCACTTGATCCTGGTGTTGGTAGTATTAACTGGATTCTGGTGTTGCTGGATCACTGGTTCCTAGTGTTGGTAGTATTAACTGGATTCTGGTGTTGCTGGATCACTGGTTCCTGAAGTTGATAGTATTACTGGATCCTGGTGTTGCTGGGTCACTGGATCCTGGTGTTCGTAGTATTACTGGATCCTGGTGTTGCTGGATCACTTAATTATTGTGTTGGCAGTATTACTGGATCCTGGTGTTGCTTGATCACTGGATCCTGATGTTATTAGTATTACTGGATCCTGGTGTTACTGGATCACTGGTTCCTGAAGATGATAGTATTACTAGATCCTGGTGTTGTTGGATCACTAGATTTTTGTGTTGGTAGCATTTCTGGATCCTGGTATTGGTAGTATTACTGGATCCTGATGTTGCTGGATCACTGGTTCCTGGTGTTGGTAGTATTACTGGATCCTGGTGTTGTTGGATCACTAGATCCTTGTGTTGGTAGCATTTCTGGATCCTGGTATTGGTAGTATTACTGGATCCTGGTGTTGCTGGATCACTGGTTCCTGGTGTTGTTAGTATTACTGGATCCTGGTGTTGTTGGATTACTGGATCCTGGTGTTGCTGGATCACTGGATCCTGGTGTTGATTGTATTACTGGATCCAGGTGTTGGTGGATTATTGGATCCTGATGTTGATAGTTTTACTGGATCCTGGTGTTGCTGGATCACTGGATCCTGGTGTTGGTAGTATTACTGGATCCTGGTGTTGCTGGATCACTGGATCCTGGTGTTGCTGGATCACTGGATCCTGGTGTTGCTGGATCACTGGATCCTGGTGTTGCTGGGTCACTTCATCCTAATGTTGCTGGATCACTTTATCCTAGTGTTGCTGGATCACTGGATTATGCTGTTGCTGGATTACTGCTGTATCCTGCAAC
The DNA here is from genome assembly GCF_038502225.1 of Cherax quadricarinatus. Classification (NCBI taxonomy): domain Eukaryota; kingdom Metazoa; phylum Arthropoda; class Malacostraca; order Decapoda; family Parastacidae; genus Cherax; species Cherax quadricarinatus. Next base: position 25,956,655 of record NC_091330.1, on the reverse strand, counting down.
CCAAGACACTGCTGTATCCTCGTAAAAAAGACTGCTGTATCCTGCTAATCAGGGTAGCAAAGTGTGATAACCACGGACAAGTACGTCAGAAAGAGATATATACTGTAAGTACATTTACTAAGGACACGATTCGCGAACCAGTGACTTTCATCCTTCTAATTAACTGATAGAACCAGCGGTAGGCAAAACGTTGTGTTTTGTTCCAGTGACAGACTATGTGCTAGAGCCAACCTACCTCAAGTGACATACATACACTCATTACATGACCTGAATAATGAAGGCAGTGAACACTTAAGCTAGATTTCTAGTTATTTATTTTGTCACCGTAAAATTCAGTACGTTTGATAGTTTTCTGGGAGTTCAAATACCATTCAATATAATTGCAGAACACTTGCAAGCCCCTAACAGACCAGCTGGTTGCTGGTGTGTTTGGGGATTCTATTCAAAACACTGTGGCTCTGCGGACTAAGGCAACGACTGGTATTTCCAGACCACCTTTTCAAGTCTCAGTCACCTTACTCGACAACAAACATATAACATTAACCTACATTCAACATTATCAGAATAATGTACAACAATGACGAGGTTTTTCGACGCTAGTACAAAGAATTACAGAAATGATTTTAATGAGACTTAAGAATTACTGGGCAGTAACAACACCTAGCATTATTAAAAAAAACTCCCAGTCACTATTTTGAAGGAGAATGTCGAGTGTCAAATGAATATAACCTCTTAGTTCTCAAGTTTGACAAACCAATCACAAAAATAAAGAACCGGACAGGACTTTCCACAACTAAATGTAAGTTGATTTTCTTTGAATTCTCTTTTTATCCAGATGTCCCAGTACCTTCCTTCCTTTTTTTTTAAAATATGTTTGTCCAAGACCCTGGCCTATGCACAGAAGACTTGAGTAAGAAACAAGAGGTACCTTATTTCCTATCCTTTTTAAATATACTGAAAGCATTGATCTTCTTTTCCAGTTTTCTGGCAAGTGTCCAGTATGGAGCATGTAATGACACAGTTATGCCTCTCCTATCCCTACATTTGGATGTATGTTGTCTGGTCTAATAAATTTGACTGTTTCTCTTCTTACTCAGAGATAAGATGTCTGGCCTAATAAACTTTGCTCTAAGTTCGTTTCGTAGTTTCATCATTACTTGTGTGGATATGTTTTAGCTGCTATTAGCTTGTGTTGACTTCCCTTTTTCATGTAGCTCCCCCGGCGTCTACAGTGAGAACCTCCCTGAGTCATCTTTCACACCTCTGTCATCTTCCAAGAATCCTCCTCCATCTTTCAACATTATCACTTAGTCTTTTCCAGATATCTTGCTTCCTATGTAAGATATCTGTTTTGGCTTTAATGCTGCCTGATTACTGAAATATCTTTCGGCTGCTCTTCTCATCTTCGTATATTCCTTCCTACAGCTTGTATTCCTGGGTTTTATATTCCTTGTATTTCTTCCACGCTCTCTCGGCTTCACTGCATCTCTGGTTATACTATTAGCGCTCTCTGTTCTTATTTCTCCCCCTTTTTCATATTTTTAACACATTTTCTCCATCATCATCTGCATTGTCTTACCATTTCATTCCTTATTCCACTTTTAAAAAATTATCAAAAATTGTGTGTGTGTGTGTGTGTGTGTGTGTGTGTGTGTGTGTGTGTGTGTGTGTGTTAGTTACCATTTTGTCCTAGGCACATGTCGATTAGACACTAGGCCTGTTGTATTGTGTGTGTGTGTGTGTGTGTGTGTGTGTGTGTGTGTGTGTGTGTGTGTGTGTGTCACTGCGGCAGTTGTCTGAGTGATAATCTTGTAACTACTAAATGGGATGTCAAGAAGGAACAAAAGGAAAAGAGGGAAGGGGAAGGACTGGTGGGAGGAGACCGAGAGGGAAGGAGAGGTAGGGGAGGGAACGTAATCCATTGCAGGACTGCGACAGGTGGGGGTGGGGGTGGGGGTGGGGGTGGGGGTGGGGGTGGGGGGTGGAGAAGGGATAGACACTCCAACACACTAAGACAATAAATGTATAAGTGTCTGCGTCAGTGTGTACATCTGCATCAGTACGCATGTGTGCGTCAGTACGCATGTGTGCGTCAGTTCGCATGTGTGCGTCAGTTCGCATGTGTGCGTCAGTACGCATGTGTGCGTCAGTACGCATATCTGCGTCAGTACGCATGTGTGCGTCAGTACGCATGTGTGCGTCAGTACGCATGTGTGCGTCAGTACGCATGTGTGCGTCAGTACGCATGTGTGCGTCAGTACGCATGTGTGCGTCAGTACGCATGTGTGCGTCAGTACGCATGTGTGCGTCAGTACGCATGACTTTCCAGACAATTTTTTTACAGAGTGTTAGACAATTTTTCCATTAATAAAAACATAAAATTTGTTATTTCACTTAACCTGAACTAAGGTATATTTTTTTCAGACAAATTCATTTATTATTATTATATATATATATATATATATATATATATATATATATATATATATATATATATATATATATATATATATATATATATATATATATATATGTATGTATGTGTGTGTGTGTGTGTGTGTGTGTGTGTGTGTGTGTGTGTGTGTGTGTGTGTGTGTGTGTGTGTGTGTGTGTACTCACCTAGTTGTACTCACCTAGTTGAGGTTGCGGGGGTCGAGTCCGAGCTCCTGGCCCCGCCTCTTCACTGATCGCTACTAGGTCACTCTCCCTGAGCCGTGAGCTTTATCATACCTCTGCTTAAAGCTATGTATGGATCCTGCCTCCACTACATCGCTTCCCAAACTATTCCACTTACTGACTACTCTGTGGCTGAAGAAATACTTCCTAACATCCCTGTGATTCATCTGTGTCTTCAGTTCCAACTGTGTCCCCTTGTTACTGTGTCCAATCTCTGGAACATCCTGTCTTTGTCCACCTTGTCAATTCCTCTCAGTATTTTGTATGTCGTTATCATGTCCCCCCTATCTCTCCTGTCCTCCAGTGTCGTCAGGTTGATTTCCCTTAACCTCTCCTCGTAGGACATACCTCTTAGCTCTGGGACTAGTCTTGTTGCAAACCTTTGCACTTTCTCTAGTTTCTTCACGTGCTTGGCTAGGTGTGGGTTCCAAATTGGTGCCGCATACTCCAATATGGGCCTAACATACACAGTGTACAGGGTCCTGAATGATTCCTTATTAAGATGTCGGAATGCAGTTCTGAGGTTTGCTAGGCGCCCATATGCTGCAGCAGTTATTTGGTTGATGTGCGCTTCAGGAGATGTGCCTGGTGTTATACTCACCCCAAGATCTTTTTCCTTGAGTGAGGTTTGTAGTCTCTGACCCCCTAGACTGTACTCCGTCTGCGGCCTTCTTTGCCCTTCCCCAATCTTCATGACTTTGCACTTGGTGGGATTGAACTCCAGGAGCCAATTGCTGGACCAGGTCTGCAGCCTGTCCAGATCCCTTTGTAGTTCTGCCTGGTCTTCGATCGAGTGAATTCTTCTCATCAACTTCACGTCATCTGCAAACAGGGACACCTCAGAGTCTATTCCTTCCGTCATGTCGTTCACAAATACCAGAAACAGCACTGGTCCTAGGACTGACCCCTGCGGGACCCCGCTGGTCACAGGTGCCCACTCTGACACCTCGCCACGTACCATGACTCGCTGCTGTCTTCCTGACAAGTATTCCCTGATCCATTGTAGTGCCTTCCCTGTTATCCCTGCTTGGTCCTCCAGTTTTTGCACCAATCTCTTGTGTGGAACTGTGTCAAACGCCTTCTTGCAGTCCAAGAAAATGCAATCCACCCACCCCTCTCTCTCTTGTCTTACTGCTGTCACCATGTCATAGAACTCCAGTAGGTTTGTGACACAGGATTTCCAGTCCCTGAAACCATGTTGGCTGCTGTTGATGAGATCATTCCTTTCTAGGTGTTCCACCACTCTTCTCCTGATAATCTTCTCCATGATTTTGCATACTATACATGTCAGTGACACTGGTCTGTAGTTTAATGCTTCATGTCTGTCTCCTTTTTTAAAGATTGGGACTACATTTGCTGTCTTCCATGCCTCAGGCAATCTCCCTGTTTCGATAGATGTATTGAATATTGTTGTTAGGGGTACACATAGCGCCTCTGCTCCCTCTCTCAATACCCATGGGGAGATGTTATCTGGCCCCATTGCCTTTGAGGTATCTAGCTCACTCAGAAGCCTCTTCACTTCTTCCTCGGTTGTGTGCACTGTGTCCAGCACTTGGTGGTGTGCCCCACCTCTCCGTCTTTCTGGAGTCCCTTCTGTCTCCTCTGTGAACACTTCTTTGAATCTCTTGTTGAGTTCTTCACATACTTCACGGTCATTTCTTGTTGTCTCTCCTCCTTCCTTCCTTAGCCTGATTACCTGGTCCTTGACTGTTGTTTTCCTCCTGATGTGGCTGTACAACAGTTTCGGGTCAGATTTGGCTTTCGCTGCTATGTCATTTTCATATTGTTTTTGGGCCTCCCTTCTTATCTGTGCATATTCATTTCTGGCTCTACGACTGCTCTCCTTATTCTCCTGGGTCCTTTGCCTTCTATATTTCTTCCATTCCCTAGCACACTTGGTTTTTGCCTCCCTGCACCTTTGGGTAAACCATGGGCTCATTCTGGCTTTTTCATTAATCCTGTTACCCTTGGGTACAAACCTCTCCTCAGCCTCCTTGCATTTTGTTGCTACATATTCCATCATCTCATTAACTGGCTTCCCTTCCAGTTCTCTGTCCCACTGAACCCCGTTCAGGTAGTTCCTCATTCCTGTGTAGTCCCCTTTCTTGTAGTTTGGCTTCATTCGTCCTGGCCTTCCTGCTTCTCCCTCCACTTGTAGCTCTACTGTGTATTCGAAGCTTAAAACCACATGGTCACTGGCCCCAAGGGGTCTTTCATATGTGATGTCCTCGATATCTGCACTACTCAAGGTGAATACTAAGTCCAGCCTTGCTGGTTCATCCTCTCCTCTCTCTCTTGTAGTGTCCCTTACGTGTTGGCACATGAAGTTTTCCAGTACCACCTCCATCATCTTAGCCCTCCATGTATCTTGGCCCCCATGTGGGTCCAAGTTCTCCCAATCGATCTCCTTGTGGTTAAAGTCACCCATGATCAGGAGCTTTGCCCTGCATGCATGAGCTCTTCTGGCCACTCTAGCCAGTGTGTCAACCATCGCTCTATTGCTCTCGTCGTACTCTTGCCTTGGCCTCCTGCTGTTCTGTGGTGGGTTATACATCACTGCTATTACCACCTTGGGACCTCCAGAGTGAAGTGTTCCCACTATGTAATCACTTTCTTCTCCGCTGTCTCCTCTCTCCAGCTCATCAAAATTCCAGCGATTTTTGATCAGCAATGCCACTCCTCCACCCCCCCTGTTCCCTCTGTCTTTCCTCAGGATTTGGTATCCCGTTGGAAAGATGGCATCTGTTATCATACCTGTAAGCTTGGTTTCTGTGAGAGCTATGATGTCCGGTGATGCTTCTTTGACTCTTTCATGCCACTCCTCCCACTTATTTGTTATTCCATCAGCGTTTGTGTACCATACCTTCAGTTTCCTTTCCAACACTGTGGTTTGGGGGGCCTGTGAGGGTGGGAGACCTGGTGGCATACTGTGGGATTCTATAGCTCGGTGTTGGGTGGAGGCTGTGGGTATGGATTGTAGTGTGTGTTGGGATGGTGTGATAGGTTGTATGGTTCTGAGAGTAGTTGTGTGTGTCCTTGCCCTTGCTGTTCTGTTCTGCTCTGACTGACCTCTGCTGGTTCCCTCCTTGTCTCTTTTCCTAGCTCCTTTCGCATTTTTGTCCTCTCCCTCAGCTGCTGTCGTTCTGATTTTGTTCTGTCTCTGTCTAGGAACACCCTCTTGTACTCTTCCGAGTATTTCAATCGTGGTTTCTCTTGGAGGATCCTGTTCCGCACTGTTTCCGTCCTGAGAATCTGCTTGATTGGTCGGTTTCTCCCCTTCGAGTACCCCCCTATTCTCTGAAAATTTACAATCTCGTCCATCTCATCACCTATTTCCGTGATGATTTTCTCAATCTCCTTTCTTTCTTCCTGCTGTCTTTCAGTGTGTGTCCTTTCCTCTCTCTCCTGAAGCCCATGGATAAACACTGATTTTGCCCTTTCTTCCTCCCATTGCCTCACCCTCTGTGACTCTGGATCCTGCCTGTATGTGGTCAGTTTCTCCCTTGATTTTTCCAGTGGCTCTTGATAGCCTTGTTGTGCCTCAGCATTCGACCTATCACCCTCTCCATCTGCAACCAGCTGATCTTCCCTTTCACTCCTTGGTCCTCCTTGGCAGACTGATGTGACCTTAGCATAATTCATAGTTCCTTCCTTCCTGTTCGGCCTCGCAGCTTCATATGCTGTGTCTTCTCTGGTCACTGCCCCTGTAACCTGCTTCAGCCTATTTATCTCAACTTCTAGGACCCTTATCTTGGCTACTGCAGTTTCGACTTGTGCCTCCCAATTCTTTGTCTCCTTCTCCAACCTCTTTTCCAATTTCACAGAGAGCTCTTTCTCCATTTTTTCAGAAAGCTCTCCTAATTTTCTCTCCCACTCTTGTTCCATCCTTTTCCACTGCTCCTCCATCCACTCCTCCCTACCAGAACCATTCACATCTGATCCTTGGTTCCTGCGAGTCCCCACCATTTTTTTTTTTTTTTTTTTTGTGAGAGAAGAGAGAAGGGAAAGGTAGAGGGGGAGAGAGAGTGAAGGGAAGAGTAGGAGAGGGGAGAGTTAGAAGGGAAAATGGGGACGAGAGAGAGCAAGATAGAGAGAGAGCAAGAGAGAGAGAGAGAGAGAGAGAGAGAGAGAGAGAGAGAGAGAGAGAGAGAGAGAGAGAGAGAGAGAGAGAGAGAGAGAGAGAGAGAGAGAGAGAGAGAGAGAGAGGGGAGAGAGGGAGAGAGAGAGAGAAAGAGAAGGCAAAGAGGGGGAGAAGGGGGAAAGAGGGGGAGATGGAAGAGCGCGAGAGGGGAGAGAGGCTAGGGGGAGAGGGAGGGGAGGATGGGAGAGAGGTGGGGAAAGGGAGAGGGGAGAGATAATGGGAGGTGTGTGTGTGTGTGTATGTGTGTGTGTGTGTGTGTGTGTGTGTGTGTGTGTGTGCATGTGTATATGTATATGTATATATACACTGTGGCTAGCCGGGGGCTCGAACCGTGACCACAATATGTAAGACAATCACTTCTAAAAAATAGTGAACTTCCAAGAGTGCTTTCATGATTTCTCACATTATCCAGGAAGTGTAGACTTATAAGGCCGAGATAACACCTCACAGTCAACATTCGACACCTCACCTGTCCCTTTATGGTGATGTGGGTGAGATGCTGAAGGACTTTTCATACATAGCTTAAACTCGTCCCAAATTTTATTAATTATAAACTAATCTAATCTGTGTATTCCTGAGCCAATATTCATATTAAAATCTATTTTTATGAAGCTTAATTCAGGTATATTTCTCTCAACCACAGACTTGCTTGATGCAACTTTCTTGGCTTTATGAAAATCAATTGAATGGTTAAAATCTCTCACATGAATAAATAGAGCATTAGACTCTTGTTCAATTCTAATGTTATATTACATAGTTGTAATCTTAGTTCAATGCTTTTCAAAGTTTGACCACGATAAACTTTATTGTATTTTTTAAAAGGTATCTTGTCGACAAAGCCGTCAGTAGTTTTTGGGAATTCTTTTAATCAAAGGATTTTTTTTTAATGTATCAAGATTTTTAAATGCAACTCTTGATTTTAAAAATCTTAAGGAGAGAAGGTATATAAAGAAGGTTTTCGTGGTAAGGGAGAAGCAAAAATTAATATTTTGGGTATTTTAGATCATTAGCTACTTCATAATTCTTCAAAATATCTTCATCTGTGAACGCTGGGTTGGAAATACGCTAAATTCTCAAAAACATGGATGAGAAGACAAAATTTAACTATCACGTCGTGAAGAATATTAGTGCACAAAAGAACAGTTATTTGTTGATTTTCTGTATATTTTGAATTTAAAATCATGTTTCCCCTTAATAATTAAGACATCTGAAAAAGGCAATGAGTTATTTTGATTAAACTCAACAATAAAATTATGGAATGAACTAGACTATTTAGTTCAACAAGGAAATGGTTTATATCTATGTTCTTAGATATTAGACACAAAAAATCAACGTATCTATAGTACTTAGAGGGTCAACTGGATTCAAGAGGGAGCTGCTTTCTTTCTTCTGTTAGTGAATCTTGTCCTCCTACAACGTCGTCGAGATCTTCCACCTTATTTTCGACAGTATTTATGTCCATGGAGCCGAACTCTTTTCCAGGCTGAGGGACTGACCATCTCAAATGCCATTTATTCAAGGTTTATGGACTGATTACGTGATCCTCATTTCACTTCTACACCTGGTGCTTCTGTATTTTACTGAAGCAGCGTACTGTGTACTGTGTAGGGAAAACGGGCCGTGGAAGAGGCAGTTAATGGATACGAGTGTTCATGATGGAAGGAAAGGGAGAAAGATCCAAGAAGAAACGAAAAGATACCGCCTCTCTCTCTCCGTGCCCACGAGGTTCCTGGATGCGGCAGGTAGTGCTGATGCTACATGGAACTTGCTCCCTTCATGCCAGTAAATCAGCAGTACAAGATAACAACCTCACATCCACCGAGCCACCTCGGCAGACAAAAGAGAAGGCTACCAGAAACCCGCTGAGAGATATAACCCTTTTGGTCGCCACCTCCCGGAAAAGATTGGCAGCCTCAAGAGACACCCGTCACCTTGAGGGTACCCGAAGCCGCCCACAGGAACTCCAGAGGGCGGCTCAACACATCCCTAGATGATCCAGATTGCACAGCAAACAACATCACCTCTGAGGTTCTCAGTGGAATGATATGGATAATGAGCCCTTTTCCTTCAACTTAGAAACTGTAATTTGCAAGGAAAAAATCCCCGAAGACAGAATGGGTAGGAAAGGAGAGGAGGAAAGTAGGCTAAGGAGGGGGGAGGAAGGGGGGAAATAATTAGAATGAAGTAGAAGAAAAGATTCAATTCTTTAGATCGAGAGCCTCTTCACCACAACAAGGAGCCCCTTAAGAAGAGGAATTTGCTAAAAAAAAAAAAAAAAAACATGCGAAGACTGGATAGTCCTGGGGAAGGTGGCTGCTCATGCCCCAGCAGCTTCTCTGCCTGAAGAATTCACATTAAAAGTAAAGACATTGGTGGGATTGTAGAGCCTCGCTAATTCAATGATTTTGTTGAGTGGTAAAAGGAATTTCTTTTGATGTGGCACTAATACTTTGGACTGGAATGTTAATGCATCTCCTACCATTAAACTTAGAAAAGAACAGACAGAGACTCACACGTTGGTTCATGCATATAGTAGGCAGATGTACACACACACACAAACACAAACACACACACATATACAGTACATATACATACATTCTGAGAACTGATATTATATATATATATATATATATATATATATATATATATATATATATATATATATATATATATATATATATATATATAATTGTGACCACGAACGAGTGGTATTGATCAATAACAAGACTGCACTAGCCAAGGACTCGAACCCATGCTGCTTTGGCCTGCCTCATAGTGGGCGAAAACACATACCCTTATCCACCCTGCCTTGGTGGGAATCGGCCAGTGTGATAAGAAAAAAAAAATATTATATATATATATATATATATATATATATATATATATATATATATATATATATATATATATATATATATATATATATATATATATATCAGTTTTCAGAGTAAATATGTGGTAAACATGAAAATAAAAAATGTACCCTTTAAAACAAAGTCATAATATTGAAAATAAAACTGGGTATGGAACTCTGACCTCACAATATTACAAGAACTATCTTAACCATTGTACTAACACAAACTCATAGAGTGAACAGATATATGTGTGTGAAGAAGTTAGTCAATTGAGGCGTCATTCTAGCTATATACGAGGATTCAGAGACGAGGAGTTTTGACTTTCTGTGGTTATGAGGTCAGAACTGTGTAGTCCCCAGAGGTATAAGGGCGGGTGGTTGAGTAACAATGATCTCTGATTGCAGTATGAAGGGAACTAGACAGTGGGAGGCTTCCACGGATATATTTACCCATACGTTGCGTGATAGAATGTTAAAAGTTTTTTGAGGTACTCCCCGTGTATTGAGAAATACAACTTGAACACTTAAACGGATATACCACACCAGAAGTTAGGCCACAAGGCACAGGATCCTCTCTCTTGAAAAAACAGTACCAGTTTTCTTCTGATTAAGGAATACAAATTGAAAATTAAGCTGTGGAAAGGAGTACTTCCATATATTATGCAGTTCTTCATG
>NC_091330.1:25938809-25941309 GCF_038502225.1 Cherax quadricarinatus | reverse complement strand
CGACAAGTTGAATGGTTTTTCAAACCATTCATCACAACTGTCAGACACTGCAGCATCATGGGATCTTGTTACAAAGAATTCTTCAACACTTGTTCAACCGATGGAAATAAATGGTATAAAATACCGACACAATGGAAATATAAACACATATGCAGTATAATGTGATCCTTTATTGACTACGTTTCGCCCACACAGTGGGCTTTTTCAAGTCACAAACAGAACTACCTGGGGTGGAAGGAACGCGAGTATATATAGTCAGGTTCAGAATGCTGAGGTCAGGTGGAGAATGCTGCATCTGATGATGTACCGAGTGGGGTTATAGAGTCTAAAATCTTGGGTAGCTTGAAAAGGAGATTGGACAAGTTTGTGAGCAGACCTTCTACAGTGTTCTTATGTGGGATAGCGATGAAGAAGTTTCTTGGCAAGTGGTTCAGCTATGTTATAGAAGCCACTATTCTGGTTGAAGTTGTCGGATATAGAAATAAGTGATGATTCCAGGATTCTTCGGTATTGAGTGTTGTCTTCTGTGGCGATAAGTCTTGAGTTTCTGTAGTTTATCAAGTGGTTGTGTGAATTACGGTGTTGTACGCAGGCACTCCTTGTGTCGTCAGACCTGCTTGCGGCCCTATGCTGTACATTCTACAAGACTGATGGACTGAACACATCGACTCCAGGTTGAGGGACTGATTACCTCATTCTCCTCCTCTCCTTACGCCTTCCTCTTTGTATTGGACTGATGAAGCCACTGTGTGGCGAAACGTTTCCTGAATAAAGATTCCCATATGCTGCATAAGTGTCTCAATCTTCAACTTGTCGGTTTTTCAAACCATTCATCACAGTTCTGTTTGTGACTTGAAAAAGCCCACTATGTGGGCGAAACGTAGTCAATAAAGGATCACATTATACTGCATATGTGTTTATATTTCCACTTGTTCAACCTTTGAACGAAGACCTACTTCGACTAGTGGATGGTACCACTATGACCCCGCCTCCTTCTGCTTCACCTCACCTCACTACAGTATATAAGCCACGTCTACGGCCCTATGCTGTACATTCTACAAGATTGATGGACTGAACACATCGACTCCAGGCTGAGGGACTGATTACCTCAAACTCCTCCTCTCCTTACGCCTTTCTCCTTTGTATTGGACTGATGAAGCCACTGTGTGGCGAAACGTTTCCTGAATAAAGATTCCCATATGTTGCATAAGTGTCTCAATCTTTCACTATCGATTATACCCAGCTGTTTCACATGTGTCTTAATCTTCAACTAGTCTATATTTTATATCATTTCAAGCATACTATTATAGAAATTTCTTTTATTTCAGTTATTCTGAGATAATGCAAGAGAGACAAGACGCTCCTCAATAAAAACACAAACTGAAGAGAACAACATTAAGACGACGTTTTGGTCCTCCCTTGACGATTGTTAAATCATATCTGAACGAGAAAGAGGCTGGGAAGATTGGGAGAGAGAATAGTAAGTTTATTCAGGTATACACAAATAGAGTTACATAGATTATCATACATAGCAGCATATGTGTAGAGAACCTGGATAACCCAGAAAAGTCATAGTGACGACGGAGGGAGTAGTAGTAGTAGTAGTAGCAGTAGTAGTGGTGGTGGTGGTGGTGGTGGTAGTAGTAACAGTAGAGGTGGTGGTGGAGGTGATGGCGGCGGCGGCAGTAATGGGGGTGGTGGTGGTGGTGATAGTGATAGTGGTGGTGGTGGTAGTGGTGGTAGTGGTGGTAGTGGTGGTAGTTGTAGTGGTGGTGGTAGTGGTAGTGGTAGTGGTGGTAGTGGTGGTGGTAATGGTGGTGGTAGTGGTGGTGGTAGTGGTGGTGGTAGTGGTGGTGGTAGTGGTGGTGGTTGTGGTGGTGGTAGTGGTGATGGTAGTGGTGGTGGTAGTGGTGGTGGTGGTGATAATAGTAGTAACAAGATAGTAGTAATGGTAATGGTAAAACATGTGGTAGAAGTAACAGTAGGGACATTATCAGTGGAAGAATTCCTATTAATGGTAGAAGTAATAGTGAAAAAGAGCAAGGGAAGAACAAATGAACACTGAAGGAGGTTCTACTAGCACCAGGGGCCTAGGGAAACCCCTCCCAAAGACAATAACCTTCAGGGACAGAAGCCACCAAGACAGAACGCAGGAAAGACATGGACAGCTAGATGTATTTTGGTTGCCGAGCGATTTGCGAAAGTATTCCAGTATTACATTAGCTGAGCCTCTTCTACCTCAATATAGGCAAAAGGAATATTGGTGGGTGGTCATAAAATTCCAGCGGAGCAAAATTCAAATACCTGTATGTATACAAGTGTGTATATTTGTGGGTACGAATTTCTGCCGGTTTGTGTACTTCCATATGTATACAGTACATGGGTATGTATTTGTATCACGAGTGTTCAGAACGCTCGTGACTTAACCTGATCTTTCTTCTCCTCCTGTCCTATTTTTTCCTCTTACTTTATTTTCCTTTCTTTGGCCTATTGTGTCCTC
>NC_091330.1:25861309-25933809 GCF_038502225.1 Cherax quadricarinatus | reverse complement strand
AAAATTCTGATGCCACCACATCAAATTAGCGCTTATGAAAAATTTTGTGAAGGCCTTGAACAAGAATGGAACTGCTTTCAAGGACCTGGAGTCAAAGTTTCCTCGTATAAGTGAAGGCAAACTAAAGGCAGGAATTTTTGTTGACCCTCAGATTCGGGAATTGATGAAGGACAAGCATTTTCATGAAGCATTAGCAGGTGTCGAGATGAATGCCTGGTTTTCATTCAAGCAGATTGTCCACAACTTCCTGGGAAACAGGCGCTCCCCCGAATATGAAAAAAAGATCCAAGACCTGATTTCAAGTTTCTAAGAACTTGGGTGTAGAATGAGTGTAAAGATGCACTTTTTGCACTCACATCTTGACTATTTTCCCAGCAATTGTGGGGACTACAGTGAGAAACAAGGAGAGTGGTTCCATCAGGATATTTTTGCTACGGAAACTCGATACCAGGGCAAATGGAATGTCAGCATGATAGCGGATTACTGCTGGTCATTTTCTTAATTTAATATTTCATATATTTTAAGTCATATAAAAATTACAACAAATTCTGAGAGATAAGGTATTTTGACTTAAAAATATTAGATTTTTAGTCAAAATATTTGAATTTTAGTGGAGAGCAGGAAATAGTCCGAAAAATGGAAAATTATCAGTTTCGGAAGGAATTAGCCTAGAGCCCTTGCTTAGTATAGGACAAACAAAAGCATGGCCCGTGGCCTGGTAGGCAAAGCTGTCACTTTACATGCTGAGGATCCATGGTTCGATTCCTAACAAGGGTGAAAACACTGGGCGTGTTTCCTTACCCTTGTTCCTGTTCACCCATCAGTAAACTGGGTATCTGGGTGCTAGTCGACCCCAGTCGACTAACACCCAGATACCCAGAAATGCTATGCATTTCTGGCTGAAGAGTTAAAAAGCTAAGAGAATACGATACTTGGAGTTAACGAAGTAAACACATAAAGAAGGTATTTGGACACACAAAAACGATGGTAGATATATATAGCAATGCAGTGAAGGTTGAGAGAGTCGCATGGATTGAAACTCTGGTTACTGAAGGATACACATACACATAGAAGAGAAACCCTTTGCATCCATATACACAGAGGTCCCATTATTTCAACAAAAATGCCCCATGAAGAATTGAGACACTTATGCAGCATATGGGGATTTTTATTGAAGAAACGTTTTGCCACAATAGCTTCATCAGTCTTATACAAAGCAGGAAGGTATAAGGAGAGGAAGAGTTTGAAGTAATCAGTCCCTCAGCCTGGAGTCGATGTGTTCAGTTCATCAGTCTTGTGGAATAAAAATCACACAACACCTCCAACCCTTCTATCATACAATACCACCACCCCTTCTATCACACAACACCTCCACCCCTTCTATCACACAACACCACCTCTTCTATCACACAACACCACCACCCCTTCTATCACACAACACCACCATCCTTTCCATCACACAACACCACCACCCATTCTATCACACAACACCACCAACCTTTTCTTCATACAACACCATACACCTTCTATCACACAACACCTCACACCCCTCTATCACACAACACCATAGCCCCTTCTATCACACAACACCTCACCCCTTTCTATCACACAACACCTTCACCCCTTCTATCACAACACCTCCACCCCTTCCATCATACAACACCATTACCCCTTCTATCACACAACACCACCCATTCTATTACACAACACCACCACCCATTCTATCACACAAAGCTCTCCACCCCATCTATCACACAACACCACCACCCCTTCTATCACACAACACCTCCACCCCTTCTATCACAAAATACCACCACCCCTTCTATCACACAACACCTCCACCCCTTCAATCACCCAACACCACCACCCCTTCTATTACACACCACCCCATCTATAGCACACCTCCACCCCTTGTATCATACAACACCACCACCCGTTCTATCACACAAACACCTCCGCCTCTTCTATCACACAACACGACCACTCCTTCAAACACACAAACACCTCACTCCTTCTATCACACAAAACCACCACCCCTTCTATCACACAACACCTCCACCCCTTCTATCACACAACACCACCACCCCTTCTATCACACAACATCTCCACACCTTTTTATCACACAAACACCTCTACCCCTTCTATCACACAACACGACCCCTTCTATCACAACACCACCACTACCCCTTCTATCACACAACACCACCACCCCTTCCATCACACAACACCTCCACCCCTTCTATCACACACCACCATCCCTTCTATCACACACCACCACCACCCCTTCTATCACACAACACCACCAGCCCTTCCATCACACAACACCACCACTTCTATCACACAACACCTCCACCCCTTCTATCACACAACACCACCACCCCTTCTATCACACAAACACCTCCACCCCTTCTATCACACAACACCACCCCTTCTATCACACAACACCACCACCCCTTCTATCACACAACACCTCCACCCCTTCTATCACACAACACCACCACCCCTTCTATCACACAACACCACCCCTTCAATCACACAACACCACCACCCCTTCTATCACACACCTCCACCCCATCTATTACACACCTCCACCCCTTCTATCATACAACACAACAACCACTTCTATCACACAAACATCTGCCTCTTCTATCACACAACACGACCACTCCTTCCAACACACAAACACCTCCAACCCTTCTATCACACAAAACCACTACCCCTTCTATCACACAACACCTCCACCCCTTCTATCACACAACACCACCACCCCTTCTATCACACATCACACCTTTTTATCACACAAACACCTCTACCCCTACTATCACACAACACCACCCCTTCTATCACAACACCACCACTACCCCTTCTATCACACAACACCACCACCCCTTCCATCACACAACACTTCCAACCCTTCTATCACATACCACCATCCCTTCTATCACACACCACCACCACCCCTTCTATCACACAACACCACCAGCCCTTCCATCACACAACACCACCACTTCTATCACACAACACCACCATCCCTTCTATCACACAAACACCTCCACCCCTTCTATCACACAACACCACCCCTTCTATCACAACAACACTCCTTCTATCACACAAACATCTCCACCTCTTCTATCACACAACTGCTCCACCCCTTCTATCACAACAACACCACCACCCCTTCTATCACACAACACCACTCCTATCACACAACACCACCTCCCCTTCTATCACACAACACCTCCACTTCTATCACACAAACACTTTCACCCCTTCTATCACACAACACCTCCACCCCCTACTATCACATAACTCCTCAACCCTTTCTATCATATAACACTTCCACCCTTTCTATCACACAGCACCTCCACCCCTTATATCACACAACACCTGCACTCCTTCTATAACATAACACCTCCACCCCTTCTGTCACACCACCACCCTTTCTATCACACAATACCTCCACCTTTTCTATCACATAACACCATCATCCCTTCTATCACACAACACCAACACCCCTTCTATCACACACCTACACCCCTTCTATCACACAACATGTCCACCTCTTCTATCACACAACACCACCACCCCTTCTATCACACATCACCTCCATCCCTTCCCTTACACAATACCACTGCCCTTCCATCACACAACACCTACACCCCTTCTATCACACATCACCTCCACTCCTTCTATCACACAAATACTTCTACCCCTTCTATCACACAGCACCTCCACCCCTTCTATCACACAACACCAACACCAATTCTATCACAAAACACCCTTTCTATCACACATCACCTACCCCCCTTCTATTACACACCACCACTCTTTCTATCACACAACACCTACACCCCTTCTATCACACAACACCTACACCCCTTCTATCACATAACACTTCCACACCTTCTATCACTCAACACCTCCACCCCTTCTATCACACAATACCACCACTCCTTCTATCACACACCTCCACCTCTTCTATCATACAACACCTCCACCCCTTCTATCACACAACACCACCACCCCTTTTATCACACAACACTTACACCCCTTCTATCACACACCACCACCCCTTCCATCACACAACACCACCACCCCTTCTACCACACAACACCACCACCCCTTCTATCATACACCACCACCCCTTCCATCACACAACACCACCACCCCTTCTATCACACAACACCTCCACCCCTTCTATCACACAACACCACCACCCCTTCAATCACACAACACCATCACCCTTTCCATCACACAACACCACCACCCCTTCTATAACACAACACCACCACCCTTTCTTTCACACAACACCTTCAACCCTTCTATCATACAACACCATAGCCCCTTCTATCACACAACACCTCAACCCTTTCTATCACACAACACATCCACCCCTTCTAGCACACAACACCTCCACCCCTTCCATCATACAACACAACTACCCCTTCTATCACACAACACCACCCATTGTATTACACAACACCACCACCCATTCTATCACACAAAGCCCTCCACCCCATCTATCACACAACACCTCCACCCCTTCTATCACAAAATACCACCACCCCTTCTATCACACAACACCTCCACCCCTTCAATCACCCAACACCACCACCCCTTCTATTACACACCACCCCATCTATCACACACCTCCACCCTTTGTATCATGCAACACCACCACCCCTTCTATCACACAAACACCTCCGCCTCTTCTATCACACAACACGACCACTCCTTCCAACACACAAACACCTCCACCCCTTCTATCACACAAAACCACTACCCCTTCTATCACACAACACCTCCACCCCTTCTATCACACAACACCACCACCCCTTCTATCACACATCTCCACACCTTTTTATCACACAAACACCTCTACCCCTTCTATCACACAACACCACCCCTTCTATCACAACACCACGACTACCCCTTCTATCACACAACACCACCACCCCTTCCATCACACAACACCTCCACCCCTTCTATCACACACCACCATCCCTTCTATCACACACCACCACCACCCCTTCTATCATACAACACCACCAGCCCTTCCATCACACAACACCACCACTTCTATCACACAACACCACCATCCCTTCTATCACACAACACCACCACCCCTTCTATCACACAAACACCTCCACCCCTTCTATCACACAACACCACCCATTCTATCACACAACACCACCACCCATTCTATCACACAAAGCCCTCCACCCCTTCTATCACAAAATACCACCACCCCTTCTATCACACAACACCTCCACCCCTTCAATCACCCAACACCACCACCCTTTCTATTACACACCACCCCATCTATCACACACCTCCACCCTTTGTATCATACAACACCACCACCCCTTCTATCACACAAACACCTCTGCCTCTTCTATCACACAACACGACCACTCCTTCCAACACACAAACACCTCCAACCCTTCTATCACACAAAACCACTACCCCTTCTATCACACAACACCTCCACCCCTTCTATCACACAACACCACCACCCCTTCTATCACACATCACACCTTTTTATCACACAAACACCTCTACCCCTACTATCACACAACACCACCCCTTCTATCACAACACCACCACTACCCCTTCTATCACACAACACCACCACCCCTTCCATCACACAACACTTCCAACCCTTCTATCACATACCACCATCCCTTCTATCACACACCACCACCACCCCTTCTATCACACAACAACACCACCTCTTCTTTCACACAACACCACCATCCCTTCTATCACACAACACCACCACCCCTTCTATCAGACAAACACCTCCACCCCTTCTATCACACAACACCACCCCTTCTATCACAACAACACTCCTTCTATCACACAAACATCTCCACCTCTTCTATCACACAACTGCTCCACCCCTTCTATCACAACAACACCACCACCCCTTCTATCACACAACACCACTCCTATCACACAAGACCACCTCCCCTTCTATCACACAACACCTCCACTTCTATCACACAAACACTTTCACCCCTTCTATCACACAGTGCCTCCACCCCTTCTATCACATAACTCCTCAACTCTTTCTATCATATAACACTTCCACCCTTTCTATCACACAGCACCTCCACCCCTTATATCACACAACACCTACACTTTTTCTATCACACAACACCTCCACTCTTTCTGTCACAACACCACCACCCCTTCTATCACACAATACCTCCACCTTTTCTATCACATAACACCAACACCCTTTCTGTCACACAACACCTCCAATCCTTCTATCACAGCACCACCACCTCTTCTATCACACAACTACACCTCTTTTATCACACAACACCTCCACCCTTTCTATCACACAACACCTCCAACCCTTCCCTTACACAATACCACTGCCCTTCCATCACACAACACCTACACCCCTTCTATCACACATCACCTCCACTCCTTCTATCACACAAATACTTCTACCCCTTCTATCACACAGCACCTCCACCCCTTCTATCACACAACACCAACACCAATTCTATCACAAAACACCCTTTCTATCACACATCACCTACCCCCCTTCTATTACACACCACCACTCTTTCTATCACACAACACCTACACCCCTTCTATCACACAACACCTACACCCCTTCTATCACATAACACTTCCACACCTTCTATCACTCAACACCTCCACCCCTTCTATCACACAATACCACCACTCCTTCTATCACACACCTCCACCTCTTCTATCACACAACACCTCCACCCCTTCTATCACACAAACATCACCATCCCTTCTATCACACAACACCTCCACCCCTTCTATCACACACCACCACCCCTTCTATCACACAACACCTCCACCCCTTCTATCACACAACACCTCCACCCCTTCTATCACACAACACCACCACCCCTTCAATCACACAACACCATCACACCTTCCATCACACAACACCACCACCCCTTACATCACTCAATACCACCACTCCTTCCATCACACAATACTTCCACCCCTTCTATCAGACAACACCACCACCCCTTCCATCACACAACACCACCACCCTTTCCATCACACAGCACCACAACCCCTTCCATCACACAACACCACCACTCCTTCCATCACACAACACCACCACCCCTTCCATCACACAAACACCACCACCTCTTCTACCACACAACACCACCACCCCTTCTATCACACACCACCACCCCTTCCATCACACAACACCACCACCCCTTCTATCACACAACACCACCACCCCTTACATCACACAATACCACCACTCCTTCCATCACACAATACTTCCACCCCTTCTATCAGACAACACCACCACCCCTTCCACCACACAACACCACCACCCCTTCCATCACACAAACACCACCACCTCTTCTACCACACAACACCACCATCCCTTCTATCACACACCACCACCCCTTCCATCACACAACACCACCACCCCTTCTATCACACAACACCTCCACCCCTTCTATCACACAACACCACCACCCCTTCAATCACACAACACCATCACCCCTTCCATCACACAACACCACCACCCCTTCTATCACACAACACCACCACCCCTTCAGTCACACAACACCATCACCCCTTCCATCACACAACACCACCACCCCTTATATAACACAATACCACTCCTTCCATCACACAGTACTTTCACCCCTTCTATCAGACAACACCACCACCCCTTCCATCACACAACACCACCACCCCTTCCATCACACAGCACCACAACCCCTTCCATCACACAACACCACCACTCCTTCCATCACACAACACCACCACCCCTTCCGTCACACAAACACCACCACCTCTTCTACCACCCAACACCACCATGCCTTCTATCACACACACCACCACCCCTTCTATCACACAACACCACCACCCCTTCCATCATGCAAACACCACCACTCCTTCCATCACATAAACACCACCACTCCTTCCATCACACGAATATCACCACTCCTTCCATCACACAAGCACCACCACTCCTCCCATCACACAAACACCACCACTCCTTCCATCACATAAATGCCACCACCCCTTCCATCACACAACACAACGACCCTTTCCAGAACACAAACACCATCACTCTTTCCATCACACAACACCACCACTCCTTCCATCACACATCACCACCCTTTTAAACACAAACACCACCACTCCTTCCATCACGCAAACATGAGAACATAATAGAAACCTAAGAATGGAGAAACACTGTAGTAGGCCTGTTGGCCCATACTGCGCAGGTCCTTTACAAATCCAATGCACTAACAGAACATTTGCCCAACCCACTTTCAGTGCTACCTTAACAGTAAGCTCTGACAAGTCCATTTTCTCACGTGCAACTCTGACTCAAATCCATCCCATCTCATTTATGTATTTATCCAACCTAAACTTGAAACTACCCAAGGCTTTAGCTTCAGTCACCCTACTAGGTAGACTATTCCCCTCACCAACTACCCTATTTCCAAACCAATACTTTCCCCTATCCTTTCTAAATCTAAACTTACCTAATGTGAATCCATTATTGCACGTTCTCCCTTGGAGAGAGATCCTTTAAGACTTTATTTATATCCCCTTTATTAATACCTATCTTCCACTTATACACTTCGATCATGTCTCCCCCTCATTCGTCGTCTTACTAGTGAATGTAAGTTAAGGAACTTCAATCTTTCTTTATACAGAAGATTTCTAATGCTTTCATTCTTCGCTGAATGTTTCCTATTGAATTTATATCCATTCTGTAACATGGAGACCATACTGAGCTGTGTAATCTAGGTGAGGCCTTACTGGTTGCATCTGCCAATTTCTGACCATGAACTGAGTTTGTCTAAATCCTCCTGAAGTTCCGTGACATCTACCACCACCCTTTCCATCACACAAACAACACTTCTTCACTCACACAAACAACACCACCCTTCTATCACACAGGCACCAACAACCTTTCCATCACACAACACCAACACCCCTTCCATCACACAAAGACCCTCTTTCCACTATACAAACGACAACACACCTTCCTTCACAAATACACCAACACCCCCAGTTCTACAGAACACAAACTGCTGACCCTACCTCCCTCCCTCACCAACACAAACCGCTGGCCCTACCTCCCTCCCTCACCAACACAAACCGCTGGCCCTACCTCCCTCCCTCACCAACACAAACCGCTGGCCCTACCTCCCTCCCTCACCAACACAAACCACTGACCCTACCTTCCTCCCTCACCAACACAAACCGCTCACCCTACCTCCCTCCCTCGGTAACACAAACCACTGGCCCTACCTCTCTCCCTCACCAACACAAACCGCTGGCCCTACCTCCCTCCCTCACCAATACAAACCGCTGACCCTACCTCCCTCCCTCACCAACACAAACACCCTCTGTCCACCCTAGCTAATACTGGAAGAGGTATTTCTACTACACCAACAACTATATTCCCTCTGTCCTTCATCCCACGTCAACCTGAACATCAATCATTTGTGCCGCCGCAACCGTCTTCCCCACCACCCACGCTGCCTTCCCACCACCCACGCTGCCTTCCCCACACACCCCCGTGTTCCCACCACCCACGCTGCCTTCCCCACACACCCCCGTGTTCCCACCACCCACGCTGCCTTCCCCACACACCCCCGTGTTCCCACCACCCACGCTGCCTTCCCCACCACCCACGCTGCCTTCCCTAACACCTACGCTTCCTTCCCACCACCCACGCTTCCTTCCCCACAACCCACGCTTCCTTCCCACCACCCACGCTTCCTTCTCACCACCCAAGCTGCCTTCCCTGCCACCCTCGCTGCCTTCCCACCACCCACGCTGCCTTCCCACCACCCACGCTTTCTTCCCCACCACGTACGAGCCGGGCTGTGGCTCGTACGTCGGACTGCGTGCGGCCAGCAGTAACAGCCTAGTTGATCAGGCCCTGATCCATCGGGAGGCCTGGTCATGGACCGGGCCGCGGGGGCGTTGATCCCCGGAATAACCTCCAGGTAACCTCTAGGTAACCACCCACGCTTCCTTCCCACCACCCACGCTGCCTTCCCACCATCCACACTTCCTTCCCACCACCCACGCTGCCTTCCCACCATCCACCATCCACGCTGCCTTCCCACCACCCACGCTGCTTTCCACAGCACCCACGCTGCCTTCCCACCACCCACGCTGCCTTCCACAACAACCACGCTGCCTTCCCCACGCATCAGTATACAGACGAGAAGGTCAGAGACAAATTGCAATGAATGACTGATGGTTCTTTGCGCTTCTGCTGCGATGATCATAAAAGCCAGTCCCATTCCTTTATTGGCAGGCGAACCTCAGGGACTCCCAAGGACCCCCAGGGACCCTCAGAGACCCCCAAAGATCCCCTCCCACGGCCAGGGCTAGAGCGACACATTTTGGGACAGAGGGACACTCAATGACCCCCTGGGCTAGAGCGACACACAGTGATCCCGCAAGGTTAGACGGATACTTGGACCCCACAGCCACTAGAGGGACATACTTCGACCCCACAGGGGCTAGAGGGACACAATTGGACCCCACAAGGGCTAGAGGGACACAATTGGACCCCACACGGGCTAGAGGGACACTCTTGAACCCCACAGGGGCTAGAGGGACACACTTGGATCCAGTGGCGTGCAGAGGGAGAGGCCGAAGGGGCAGTGGCCTCGGGGCATCCATATGGGGAGGATCATCCAATTAGAGAGGGAAGTAAGATATTTGATTTTGAAATCTCAGCAGTGATAAATCAATTTTTGGAGGCTCACGGCACTACAGAGGCAGTGGTTAGCCCTTTATTCCTTTAACATAGTGTACCCTTTCTGTGAATATTGTGAAAATTGGGGAATACCAATTGCACGAACAAGGAGAAGAATAATAATGCCTGGACAGTCAGCATGAGATAGTGGACTGACGGCACGAGAAGAAATAGAGTAATGGTAGAGATTGTGAACCGATTATAAACGGAAATTGAAGACCGCATTGTCCATCTTCAAGGACTCAGTGTCTATCTTCAGGGACTCAGTGTCCGTCTTCAGGGACTCAGTGTCCGTCTTCAGGAACTCAGTGTCCGTCTTCAGGAACTCAGTGTCCGTCTTCAGGAACTCAGTGACCGATTTCTTCTGAACTTGGATTCACTAGCAACTGAAGATGAACAAGAAAGAGAGAAATTAAAAAATGAATGTTCAGACTTTACAAATTATCATACTAATGATGTGGCAGCCATTAAGTTATATGACGAAATTATTGATTTTGTGATGGTCCTTCGAGCTGGAGGAGAACAGAATTCCCCCTGATCCTAAAAATCCTGTGGAGTCTTTACTGCAGTATGGGAGGAACGTCTTTCTGACGCTGTGTATTTCATACAGATTACTCTTAACTCTTATGTTAATTTTCTCCTTAATCCTTAAGTCTACAAATTCTTAAATATACATAAGCTTCAT
This sequence comes from Cherax quadricarinatus, assembly GCF_038502225.1. NCBI lineage: Eukaryota > Metazoa > Arthropoda > Malacostraca > Decapoda > Parastacidae > Cherax > Cherax quadricarinatus. Next base: position 25,922,362 of record NC_091330.1, on the reverse strand, counting down.
TTATCAGTTAAAATTTTTGCCTTAAAATCATAACAAAACATTTTCTTAACCAAAAATACGAACTTTCTATTTTATTACAAAGTGAGACTTTCCTTTTTTTTTCAAAGTCTATTAAAAATCTAGTGATACTGCCTTCAATGTTTCTTTTCAATGGACCCTTATCAAATAGGATAGGATTAAACAGGGAGTGCATCTGTCAAGCACTCAGCAGACGGAGGATCAAGCCTCCACCATGTCTTGTGCTGAATGACCCATATGAGTTTAGCTCTTGGCATAAATTATTTATTAGTTATTTATCCTGGAATAGATTCCCTGTCAATTTCAGTACTACTTGAGAACTCAAACAACGTCCTACTCCATCTTATTCCTTTCCTTGAGGCTAGGACTTTGGGTAGTTTCAAATTTAGGTTGGATAAGTACATGAGTGGGAGGGGTTGGATTTGAGTGGGACTTGCACATCGGAGCTTGTTTCTTGGGTGGCATTGAAAATTGGGTTGGGCAAATGTTTTGTTAGTGGGATGAATTGTAAAGGACCTGCCTAGTATGGGCCAACAGGCCTACTGCAGTGTTCCTCCTTTCTTATGTTCTTATGTTCTTATGTTCTTTCACCAGGGGCTTAAACTGTGCTCTTCCACTGTCTAGGCTGACTCAGACCTCTCTCTATCTTCTGTTTTAACAAAACACTCACTAAAGAAAAAAAAAACACGATACCACTACTTCGTTTGTCTTCCTCTCTTGGTCTCGTCCCTGTCTATCTCGCCTATGTATATACTGGCTTCCTCTCTCTACTATGTGATAACCATAATTTTTAAAGGGGTGGACCGATAAGCCAGGGGAAGGCCTCGGTCAGATGACTAAAAGCCCCAGCTGTGGGTCATCATATGACCAAGACTCGCGTCAAGAAACACTTGTTCTGTTTCCTGACGAACCTTCCTAACTTAATCTATTGTGCTAGTGTGACTGTAAATGGTCCAAGTCGGACCGAAACGTCGTCGTAAGCTCCTTTCTTCTGTATGCGGGTTATTTGTGTAACACGCACACTAGGTTATACATCACATCTCAATGATCAACCAGATTATCTCTGCTCAAAATCAAACACTATCACCAGTTCACATTTACCAAATATCAATTTTTTTTACAACATTTTTTTCCCACATTACTACGCAATAACTTTAAAAAATAAGATATTTTTAAAATGCAAGAAACAACTTGAAGAAAGCAAAGAGAAGTGACTGACCATCACTAATAATAACTCACTTGCCAATAAAATTAAAAACATTTACATAATTGTTTTAACTGAATTTAAAAAAATTACAAAGTAAGTTTTATTTAAACACTAAATAGATTCTCTTACATTTAAATATTTTATTTATTTACAAAACAAAGAATTCATTTGGATGTTAAACTTTTTATATTTAGCCATTTTCTGTCTTTTTCTTTTTTTGAGGGGGGGGGGGGCCTAGTTCCTCGGACTTTTATGTGTCCACATGCTCTTTGGATACCGTCCACACACTGGATATGTGGTGCACAATAAACTAGCCACTTCGTCGGCAAAATCTAATCTTTCATTAAGTAGGATTTTCTTTACCTCGCTAATAAACTGGCCTTTTCCTGCCTCAATACACCTGCATTCCAGGGAGCACAAATCAAGGGACTTCAACCGTTCCCAGTAATTTAGGTGTTTCAACGTGCTTATGTATGCCGTGAAGGTTCTCTGTACATTCTCCAGGTTAGCATTTCGCCGGCTTTGAAAGAGGAAGTTAGTGTACAACAGTATTCCAGCCTAGAGAGAGCAAGCAATTTAAAGAGAATCATCATGGGTTTGGCATCCCTAGTTTTGAAGGTTCTCTTAATCTATCCTATCATTTTTCTAACAGATGTGGCAGATACATTGCTGTGATCTTTGAAGGTGAGATCCTCTTACATTATCACTCACAGGTTTTTCGCAATAGTTTTCTGCTTTATTGTGAGATTGAAATTTGTTTTATACTCTGATACAGTTTTAATTTCCTCATCGGAGTAATTGAAATGTCTCTTCATTGAACTTCATATTGTTTTCTGTGGCCCATTTAAAGATTTGGTTGATGTACAATTGGAGTTTTGTAGTGTCATCGATGGATGACACTGTTATGCAAATTTGGGTGTCATCCACAAAAGAAGACATGGTGTTGTGGCTTACATCTCTGTCTATGTCAGATATGAGGATGAGGAACAGGATATGAGCCTTTCACTGTAGCCACCATAGACTTTACTCTGTTTACTATTACTCGTTGTGTTCTGTTTGTCAGGAAATTATAGATCCATCTACCAACTTTTCCCGTTATTCCCTTATCATGAACTTGTCGAAGGTTTTCGCAGAGTCTGTGTGTACTACATTTTTACATTTGCACTTATTCTCAAGGTTATCCAGGACCTTGTCATAATGGTCCAGTAGTTGGGACAGGCAGGAGCGACCTGCTCTAAACCCGTGTTACCCGGGGTTGAGTGAATACTGCGTTCACTGTTGTGTATACTGCGTTCACTGTTGTGTATACTGCGTTCACTGTTGTGTATACTGCGTTCACTGTTGTGTATACTGCGTTCACTGTTGTGTATACTGCGTTCACTGTTGTATATACTGCGTTCACTGCTGTGTATACTGCGTTCACTGTTGTGTATACTGCGTTCACTGACAATTCTATTTTTTCCTATTTCACAACTTGTAAATTTTTTCTCACCAATATTTGTACATCCTTTCGTATTTCGTATTTGCACTGCACTTTGTGGTATTACTATAAGTAAAACCAGCAGTAAGCAGAATATTATTAAGACCCACTGGCTCGGGTAGTAGGATCCTGGCGACTCCTGGCTCGGGTGGTAGGATCCTGGCGACTCCTGGCTCGGGTGGTAGGATCCTGGCGACTCCTGGCTCGGGTGGTAGGATCCTGGCGACTCCTGGCTCGGGTGGTAGGATCCTGGCGACTCCTGGCTCGGGTGGTAGGATCCTGGCGACTCCTGGCTCGGGTGGTAGGATCCTGGCGACTCCTGGCTCGGGTGGTAGGATCCTGGCGACTCCTGGCTCGGGTGGTAGGATCCTGGTGACTCCTGGCTCGGGTGGTAGGATATTGGCGACTAGTGGCTCGGGTGGTAGGAACCTGGCGACTCCTGGCTCGGGTGGTAGGATCCTGGCGACTCCTAGCTCGGGTGGTAGGAACCTGGCGACTCCTGGCTCGGGTGGTAGGATCCTGGCGACTCCTGGCTCGGGTGGTAGGATCCTGGCGACTCCTGGCTCGAGTGGTAGGATCCTGGCGACTCCTGGCTCGGGTGGTAGGATCCTGGCGACTCCTAGCTTGGGTGGTAGAATCCTGGCGACGCCTGGTTCGGGTGGTAGGATCCTGGCGACTTCTGGCTCGGGTGCTAGGATCCTGGCGACTCCTGGCTCGGGTGGTTGGATCCTGGTGACTCCTGGCTCGGGTGGTAGGATCCTAGCGTCTGCTGGCTCGGGTGGTAGGATCCCGGCCACTCCTGGGTCGGGTGGTAGGATCCTGGCGACTCCCGGCTCGAGGGGTAGGATCTTGGCGACTCCTGGCACCGGTGGTAGGATCCTGGCGACTCCTGGCTCGGGTGGTAGGATTCTGGCGACTCCTGGCTCGGGTGGTAGGATTCTGGCGACTCCTGGCTCCGGTGGTAGGATCCTGGCGACTCCTGGCTCCGGTGGTAGGATCCTGGCGACTCCTGGCTCGGGTGGTAGGATCCTGGCGACTCCTGGCTCGGGTGGTAGTATCCTGGCGACTCCTGGCTCCGGTGGTAGGAACCTGGCGACTCCTGGCTCGGGTGGTAGGATCCTGGCGACTCCTGGCTCGGGTGGTAGGATCCTGGCGACTCCTGGCTCGGGTGATAAGATCCTGGCAACTCCCGGCTCGAGGGGTAGGATCTTGGCGACTCCTGGCTCGGGTGGTAAGATCCTGGCGACTCCTGGCTCCGGTGGTAGGATCCTGGCGACTCCTGGCTCGGGTGGTAGGATCCTGGCGACTCCTGGCTCGGGTGGTAGGATCCTGGCGACTCCTGGCTCGGGTGGTAGGATCCTGGCGACTCCTGGCTCGGGTGGTAGGATCCTGGCGACTCCTGGCTCCGGTGGTAGGATCCTGGCGACTCCTGGCTCGAGTGGTAGGATCCTGGCGACTCCTGGCACCGGTGGTAGGATCCTGGCGACTCCTGGCTCGGGTGGTAGGATTCTGGCGACTCCTGGCTCGGGTGGTAGGATTCTGGCGACTCCTGGCTCCGGTGGTAGGATCCTGGCGACTCCTGGCTCCGGTGGTAGGATCCTGGCGACTCCTGGCTCGGGTGGTAGGATCCTGGCGACTTCTGGCTCGGGTGGTAGGATCCTGGCGACTCCTGGCTCGGGTGGTAGGAACCTGGCGACTCCTGGCTCGGGTGGTAGGATCCTGGCGACTCCTGGCTCGGGTGGTAGGATCCTGGCGACTCCTGGCTCGGGTGATAAGATCCTGGCAACTCCCGGCACGAGGGGTAGGATCTTGGCGACTCCTGGCTCGGGTGGTAAGATCCTGGCGACTCCTGGCTCCGGTGGTAGGATCCTGGCGACTCCTGGCTCGGGTGGTAGGATCCTGGCGACTCCTGGCTCCGGTGGTAGGATCCTGGCGACTCCTGGCTCCGGTGGTAGGATCCTGGCGACTCATGGCTCGGGTGGTAGGATCCTGGCGACTCCTGGCTCCGGTGGTAGGATCCTGGCGACTCCTGGCTCGGGTGGTAGGATCCTGGCGACTCCTGGCTCCGGTGGTAGGATCCTGGCGACTCCTGGCTCGGGTGGTAGGATCCTGGAGACTCCTGGCTCGGGTGGTAGGATCCTGGCTACTCCCGGCTCGAGGGGGAGGATCTTGGCGACTCCTGGCTCGGGTGGTAAGATCCTGGCGACTCCTGGCTCCGGTGGTAGGATCTTGGCGACTCCTGGCACCGGTGGTAGGATCCTGGCGACTCCTGGCACCGGTGGTAGGATCCTGGCGACTCCTGGCTCGGGTGGTAGGATCCTGGCGACTCCTGGCTCCGGTGGTACGATCCTGGCGACTCCTGGCTCCGGTGGTAGGATCTTGGAGACTCCTGGCACCGGTGGTAGGATCCTGACGACTCCTGGCACCGGTGGTAGGATCCTGGCGACTCCTGGCTCGGGTGGTAGGATTCTGGCGATTCCTGGCTCGGGTGGTAGGATCCTGGCGACTCCTGGCTCGGGTGGTAAGATCCTGGCGACTCCTGGCTCCGGTGGTAGGATCTTGGTGACTCCTGGCACCGGTGGTAGGATCCTGACGACTCCTGGCACCGGTGGTAGGATCCTGGCGACTCCTGGCTCGGGTGGTATGATCCTGGCGACTCCTGGCTCGGGTGGTAGGATCCTGGCGACTCCTGGTTCGGGTGGTAGGATCCTGGCGACTCCTGGTTCGGGTGGTAGGATCCTGGCGACTCCTAGCTCGGGTGATAGGATCCTTGCGACTCCTGACTGGCGTGGTAGGGTTCTGGTGACTCCTGGCTCGGGTGGTAGGATCCTGGCGACTCCTGGCTCGGGTGGTAGGATCCTGGCGACTCCTGGCTCGGGTGGTAGGAACCTGGCGACTCCTGACTGGCGTGGTGGGGTCCTGGCTACTCCTGGCTCGGGTTATAGGATCCTGGCGACTCCTGGCTCGGGTGGTAGGATCCTGGTGACTCCTGGCTCGGGTGGTTGGATCCTGGCGACTCCTGGCTCGGGTGGTAGGATCCTGGTGACTCCTGGCTCGGGTGGTTGGATCCTGGCGACTCCTGGCTCGGGTGGTAGGAACCTGGCGGCTCCTGGCTCGGGTGGTAGGATCCTGGCGACTCCTGGCTCGGGTGGTAGGAACCTGGTGCCTCCTTGTTTGGGTGGTAGGATCCTGGTGACTCTTGGCTCGGGTGGTAGGAACCTGGTGCCTCCTGGCTCGGGTGGTAGGATCCTGGTGACTCTTGGCTCGGGTGGTAGGATCCTGGCGACTCCTGGCTCGGGTGGTATGATCCTGGCGACTGCTGGCTCGGGTGGTAGGATCCTGGCGACTCCTGGCTTGGGTGGTAGGAACCTGGCGACTCCTGGCTCGGGTGGTAGGATCCTGGCGACTCCTGGCTCGGGTGGTAGGAACCTGGCGACTCCTGGCTCGGGTGGTAGGATCCTGGCGACTTCTGGCTCGGGTGGTAGGATCCTGGCGACTCCTGGCTCGGGTGGTATGATCCTGGCGACTCCTGGCTTGGGTGGTAGGATCCTGGCGACAACTGGCTCGGGTGCTAGGATGAACACTTACCTGGCAACTTCTGGCTCGGGTGGTAGAATCCTGGCGACTCCTGGCTCGGGTGGTAGGATCCTGGCGACTCCTGGCTCGGGTGGTAGGAACCTGGCGACTCCTGGCTCGGGTGGTAGGATCCTGGCGACTCCTGGGTAGGGTGGTAGGAACCTGGCGACTCCTGGCTCGGGTGGTAGGAACCTGGCGACTCCTGGCTCGGGTGGTATGATCCTGGCGACTCCTGGCTCGGGTGGTATGATCCTGGCGACTCCTGGCTCGGGTGGTAGGATCCTGGCGACTCCTGGCTCGGGTGGTAGGATCCTGGCGACTCCTGGCTCGGGTGGTATGATCCTGGCGACTCCTGGCTCGGGTGGTATGATCCTGGCGACTCCTGGCTCGGGTGGTAGGATCCTGGCGACTCCTGCCAACTGTTTACGTGTTAACTGCTAGGCCTATTACTGGAGAATACTTTCTCATTTAACACCACATTTATTATGGTATGTTATCTATACACTTTGCACTACTATGATATTGTATCACTTCGTATTTCACTCTCTTATGATGTATACTCTAGGTTGCCTCTCGTTTATCATGCTCCTTCTCCCTGATTTATATAATAAATTCCTAGAGAAGGGATGGTGACCTCGTGTCAGAGATTCCACGTTGCAGTTCCTCTTTGCTATTAATTATCCTTGAAACTGCACTCCTTTTTTTTTTCTTGCAGATGACAACACTGTTTTCCTGTGTTGGAAATGGAGCATCAGCATTTTACTGGCCACATTATTTAACCTATTGTGCTGGCCATTGGAAATTGGGCTTAACTGGCATCGAAAAATGATTTAAATGGCAAACATTCTTTCAAGGTTCTAGATATCTTTGCAAATTTTCGACTCGTTAACCATCTTCTATATCTCATTAATAGCTGATACGTGAGATTGGCCTGGGGTTACAACAGTCTACACACACTAACAGACTACAGAGTCGCACTAACAGACTACACAGTCGCACTAACAGACTACACAGTCGAACTAACAGACTACACAGTCGAAATAACAGACTACACAGTCGAACTAACAGACTACACAGTTGAACTAACAGACTACACAGTCGAAATAACAGACTACACAGTCGAACTTACAGACTACACAGTCGCACTAACAGACTACACAGTCGAACTAACAGACTACACAGTTGAACTAACAGACTACCCAGTCGAACTAACAAACTACACAGTCACACTAACAAACCGCACAGTCGCACTAACACATCTTGAATCATCTAGCGTGATGACTCAAGGCAGTCTGGACAACTTGTATAATATAACTGACCTCGCTCAACAAAAGTTACCGACATTTTTGCAAGTCGAAGATGGCTGGGAGTCATCTTACTCTGCGGACCTTCCTTTCACGGTTGGGAGAATAACCAAAGGCAGGAAAGAAAACACTCAGTCTCTTCCTGGGAAATTCTTGGACGGCGCCTTGCGGCAGGGCAGTGGATGGTGAATGAATATAGTTGAGCGGGTTGCTAGCCTCTGTGGTGAGCACACAGCAGGGTGACAAGTGGGCTCTTAATGTTGAGCGCAGGATGGGTGGGCAGGAGGGTGAACTGGTAAACAGCCACTGTGGCGAGCACAGGAAAGATGGGGTAGGTGGGTACTTGGCAGGTAGACAGGTGGGCTCTTGAGGTTGGGCACTGAGTGGGTGGGCAGGCGGGTGGATTGGCAGGTGAAGTAAGCAGCCATTATGGTGGGCACAGGGAAGGTGGGGTAGCTTGGCTGTCAAATGGTGTGGGTCACACGGAAAGTGGGTGGCAATATGAAGGTGACGTACAAAGATATTCCTTGACGTGGCAGGTAGTGAGGAATCTTTAAGGTCATCCCTGAAGACAATCCTGGGGAAGAGTACCCCATCCCTTACCCTAGAAACAGAACCCCTCTCTCCGAAGGGCGAAACAGCCACTGGGGTGAACAACCAAGAATGTGGTCACAGGGAGGGAAAAACATCACTCAGGGCCGTTTCCCCTAGGTGAGTCACTGTGAAGGCTTACTCAACCCTGTAACAACTTCAGACAGTATTACCAAGGCTGGCTCCTCCTCAGGAAAATTAGTGAATAGAAAAAGAAATAATAACAGACAAACATAAACACTTTATTATATAGAAAATATAAAACACTGAGTGTTGTTGAAATCGTAGCAGTTGCTGATGATGGAGGGGGGGTCGCAGGTGTTGGTTACAACCCACTGGTTCGTTCTTCACAGTATAGCCTTGAGTATTCTATCCCGATGACAGGAAAGCAGGTTCTTTACCGCTGCAATGATGGGGGGTTACATCCTGTAATTTCATACAGGTGCACAGGTAATTAAATCCAAAAAGGGGAAGTCTCAGGACGTTAGTCCATCTCCATCAGTTCTGCTCGTTGATTGGCAGGTGACCCTCTCTGTCATCCAAGCTGGAAAGATAGACAGGTTACCCACTGCTTAAGAAATCACTTTCCATGTTAAGTACAATACCTAAAAGATGTGGTGATTATTACAACATTCAACCTGAAGCTTTCAACCAATAAATCCACTAGAATACAAGGCAGGCATGTACTTACAGTAGTGCTGGGAGCTGTGAGTCTAGTGATTACTGTTTGGACCGGAGCCCCACACATCACCTTTCGGGGGGGAGGTGGGGGGGGAAGAAGGAGGGGAAGGGATAGTGGGATCTAGACTGACCCTACCTTAACAAGCAGCCAGCAAGCAAACTATCACTTTCGGGGAGGGGGAAAAAAGGCGGGAATAGTGGGAGCTTGACTTACCCTACCTTAACAAGTAGCTGGCAATGAAACTATTGTTACTATATACTCCCTCTCTACTCCTATCTATTGAACTTTTCCCTCACACTCCCCCATACCAAAACTTATAGTCAAGGAGTATAAGAAGAATAAGCGAGGAAAAAATTCTAACATATGGAAGTCGCGTAAGGCAAGAAATCTTCTACTGACTGTCACGACTTAACCAGTCAGAGAAATAATTGGATGAACCATTGATATACACAATATGGAACTTAAAAGCCTGGAGCGCCAATGTCCACCTCAAGAGGCGACTGTTGGTTCCCTTAAAAGTTTCTAGGTATATCAAAGGTTTGTGGTCCGTTTCTAAAATGAATTCTTTTCCCAGCAAATAAAATTTAAGTTTGGAGATTCCCCACACAAGGGCCAAACATTCCTTTTCTATGGTGGAGTATCTCGTTTCTGCGGGAAGGAGTTTCCGGCTTAGGAAGCATACAGGGAAGGGAGTACCATCATGGTATTGTAGTAGCACCGCACCTAAGCCAGTATTGGAGGCATCAGTTCTTAAACAAAATGTTTTATTAATATCTGGAATCTTAAGTATAGGGTCTCTCGAAAAGATACTTTTAATCTCATTAAACTTTTCCCGAGCTACGTCGGAAAGTTCAAGAGGTTCCTTCACAGAGTTTTCAAGGAAGTCTGATAAGATGCTTGCAAGATCAGTAAGGTTCGGGATAAACCGTGCATAAAAATTTACAGAACCAAGAAAGCTACGCATGAGCTTCTTGGTTTTGGGGAATTTAAATTCTAATAAAGCTTTGATCTTACTGGGGAGAGGCTGCAGAGAGTTATTAGAAAGTATCAGTCCAAGATATCTAATCTTGTTATACCCAAGGAAGCATTTCTTCGGCTTGGCAGTGAGGCCATGCGAGCGTAACCTACACAAAACTGATGTTAATGTTTGGATATGTTCGCTCCACGTGGATGTCATTACGTAAATGTTATCAAAATAAACTGAAACATTTGGCATATTACCCACGACCTTTCTCATCAGTCTCACGTAGGTAGCACAGGCAGTTACCAAACCGAAGGGCATAGTTCTATACTGCATCAGTCCTTGGTGTGTAGGAAAAGCGGTGTACTGCTTAGAAGAAGGATCTAACATTACTTGATGATATGCCTGCGCAATATCAATCTCTGAAAAGAAGGAAGAGTCATAAAATTTGTGTAGATCGCTATCTATTAAGGGCATAGGCTCAGCATCCCACCGAGTTATAGCATTAAGGCCTCTGAAGTCAATAGCAAGTCTATATAAATTATCCTCCTTCTTAACCATGACTACTGGTGAGCAATATGCAGATACTGAAGGTTCAATGATCTTTAGTTTTAATAATTTGTCTACCTCTCGGTCAAATGCATCCCTAAGGTGAACTGGAACTGGGTATAATTTTCGTTTGATAGGATTGTCCGTCACTAAGTCAATCTTATGGACTACCGTGGAGGTAACACCTGGAATATCAGTAAAGACGTCTGAAAAGTTACTCACACATTGAAGTAGTTCATGTCTCTTATGGTCATCCAAAGATTCATTAATATTTATGTTGGTTGCGTCCGAGTGGTCAAGAGTCACCAAGTCATGTAGTTCTTCATCATAGTCTAAGTTAGAGGTGTCAGTTATGCACACCTTACATTCTTCAGTTGTCGTATCAAGTTCGTGTGGAAAAACTAAGTCAAAGTAACTAAGGCAGTTAACCGAGTTTATTCGGTAATATTTCTTAAGGATGTTGATATGATAAAGCTAAGGTTTCCCCTTGACTTCTATGAGGTAGTCAACTTTCCCACAAATTTTTAATACTTTATATGGACCTTTCCATGCTACTAATAATTTATTTGACTTGATCGGCAAAAGTACAAGAACTTCATCCTCTACTTTAAAACTTCTCCTCTGACTTTTGGAGTCAAAATAGGTTTTGTACTGGTCCATCGACAAGCTTAGGTTTTTCGAAACTATGCCAGAGGTCTCCTCAAGTTTGGATCTAAGGTCAAGGAGAAACTGGTAAGAAGACTGAACCTCAGCACTCACCTCCTCATTAGTCCATAAGTCATGAAGGATGGACAATGGGCCTCTGGCCTGTCTACCATAGAGAAGTTCAAAAGGTGAAAACCCCAAAGAGTCACTGGGAACTTCCCTCAAGGCAAACAAAGCACAGGGTAGGTAACGATGCCACTCCTTAGGTTTAAGGGAGCAAAGTTTCCTTAAAATTGGACTTGAGAATCGAATGCTGGCGCTCAATCCTCCCATTACAGCTGGGATGATAGGGTGTGGTGAAGAGAGGCTTCACTCCCAGAAGTTGGTATAGATGTTGCATTAAGTCAGATGTGAATTGTGTCCCACGGTCAGACAAAATTTCTCTAGGGATACCCACTCTGGAGAAGATGGACAAAAGGGCTTCAGCCACCTCTGTAGTAGTTATGGTCTTTAAGGGAATAGCTTCAGGGAAACTCGAAGCATAATCAACTAATGTTAATATGTATCTATGTCCCCCAGATGAAAGTGGAGATAAAGGACCAACGATGTCAATAGCTACTCTTTCAAAAGGTACCGTAAAGACCGGCATTTTGACCATAGGTACTCGCCTGGTACCTCGGGAGGATGACAGTTGGCAAACTTTACACGATCTACAATAGGTAGTGACATCTGAGGGCATTTTTGGCCAAAAATAGGTTTCCCTAATTTTATTTAAGGTTTCACGGTGCGAGAAATGTCCGGCCACTGCCAGGTCATGAGCCATTTTAAGAACAGTCTCTCTACATTCACTTGGAACAACTAAGATGGAATAGTCTATCTCATCTGAATTTAATTTGAATACTGACTTGTGCAAGATACCTTTTATGTATTCAAATTTATATGAAAAGTTTTTCCTTTGGATAACTTGATTTTGTTTAGCGGCATTATGGCAATTCTGAAGAGAATGGCAATTACGTTGTAAATTGACAAAGGAGTCCTTCGATATATCTGAAGGCTTAAAGTCAGGGAAAACCAAAGGATGGATAGTAGGAGAAGCCTGGGCTTTTGTCTGAGCCCTAGTCAAGACATTTATGGTATCGGAGGTGATATCTTCACTTTCATCTAACAAGTGAACCGGTGATCCTACTACCTCGCTTTCGAGAGTAGCATCACTGGTTTTTAATCCCACATGAATCTCACGAGACATTGTCTCATCTGAACTTTCGAGGGGCTTCTCTGACTCTACAGGAAGAGGATCTGAAAAGCTTATGTCCACCTTTGGTGATGAAAGGTCAACCTCAGAAGGAAGAATGACACCTTTTACATTACCTATTAGTACGGAGCAAGAAGTGATGGGAGCTAGTACGGCTTCAGACCAACCTGTGAACCATTTAGACCTAATGTAACAACGGATGGTAGGAAAAGTGTCCGTATGGCCCAAGTAGTCTGAAAGTATAGCAGAGGAATGAGTTTCTTTAAGGTTAGGGAACAGCTTATCAGAAATGACTATACATGTGCATCCAGTGTCTCGTAAAATGGTAGATACATTAAGTCCATTAACTGTTCCTGAACAGAAGGGTGCTTGGTCATTACAGTCTTTAAAACATCTTCCAACTTTTTGGACCTTCTTAGAAGGACAATCTGGACGTTTATGTCCCTTAACACCACACAAATGACAAACAGGAATAAAAGAAGTCATTTTACTTTCCACTAGAGGCTTTGATTTCTTAAGGTCTGATGAACCCTTGCCCTTAGGGTTCGATCCCTTTAGGTCTTTATAGGAATTGTGAGCCTCAGCATACAGGTCAGCAGCCTCAGCAACTTTCTCAGCTTTAATCAGGTTACGTTCTCTGATGAATGTTCGTATCTGATGGGGAAGAGCTGCCAGGAACTGGTCAGCAACCATGAAGTCTCTAAGAGATTCATAACTGCGATCAATTCCTGAACTCTATCCAAAAGTCGAACAAACAAGTGTTACCTGTAACTGCTGAAAGTTCTGGCCAGGCTGTAAGGTGGCATACCTGAAATCTTTCCTGTAAGAATTTGTGGTTTTTTGATATGCTTTAAGGATTGCCTTCTTCAGTAGGTTATAATTACATATGATATCCTGCGACAAAGTTGCATAGATATTCAAGACTGTACCAGAAAATAACATTCCTAACCTGGTAGCCCAGGTGTCAGCAGGCCATTCACAGAGGGTAGCGGTATTTTCAAACCTGATAATGTATGAAGTTATGTCTTCCCCCTCTGTGAAGGGAGGTAAATTAGGTGTTGGAATATGTGCACTGACTACCCGTTGTTCCATTACTCCTTCCTCTAATTGTTGTTGTGTAAAAGTTAACTTTTTATTCTCTAATTCAAGGCGAGATTTTTCGAGCTCGCGATCCTTTTCTCTCTCTATTAACTCAAGTTCTCTAGCTTTTTCCTCAACTTCTCTATCCTTTGCTCTTTCCTCAAGTTCTCTTAATTTAACCTGTTCCTCACGTATCTTAGCTTGTTCCTCACGTATTTTAGCTTGTTCCTCACATTCCCTATCCTTTGCTCTTTCCTCAAATTCTCTTAATTTAACTTGTTCTTCACGTACTCTAGCTCTCTCCTCACGATCAAGTCTATCACGCTCCTTTTTGTCTTCTCTCTTTCTAACTGTCTTTCTTCTCTCTCAATTCTCTCTCTTTCAAGTCTTTCCTGGATCTTAGCACTAATGAAAGATTCTAATTTTTTCCCTGTTATTCCTAACTTACTTCCAGCGTTCATCCAAAACTGGTATTCCTCCATACTTGCAAGAATAACTTAAACTATCAGGGGAAATGAAACGGGTATTAAAGAAAACAGAGGGTTCAATTTCTGCTCCGCTCAAACTGTAAATAAACCAGAGGGCTCGATCCCTGCTTCAATTAAACAATGTGTATTAATTAAAACGAAGGGTTCTATGCCGGCTCCGAGCAAACAGTAAGTAGAATGGGGTCACTTGACCATCCAATCTTCTCACCAACAAATCAAGAGTGCCCTATGACAGTTCCCTTGATATAATAAAGAGCTCAATGAAACAAATTGTCACTGGAAAATCTCGGGTCCCTAGAGTCTAATCCTCCAAAGTGTTTCAAGCTCACACAAAAATAGATGGCAAAATTAACTAGTATTCCTGCCTTGACTTGACTTACAATAAATTGAGACTAACAATCACCAAATCTTTTAAATATCTGTACTGTAGTCCTACCATAGAGAATGATTACTCATGGCTGGTGGTAACCGTCTGTGGTATGCGGTGTTGAAGTTCCAATGGTAGATTCGAGATGGAGTTGAATCTTGATTCAGTCGAGTTGATCCTGGCAAGGTCGCCACTTGTGAAGGCTTACTCAACCCTGTAACAACTTCAGACTGTATTACCAAGGCTGGCTCCTCCTCAGGAAAGTTAGTGAATAGAAAAAGAAATAATAACAGACAAACATAAACACTTTATTATATAGAAAATATAAAACACTTAAATATGAAATATTAATCCTACATTAAAGAAAATGAAAAATGGAAAATATAAATGATAACTGAATTCAACGCTAATATATATAGGGGTGTCTGGTGTTGGTGACACTGAGTGTTGTTGAAATCGTAGCAGTTGCTGATGATGGGGGGGGGGGGTCTCAGGTGTTGGTTACAACCCACCGGTTCGTTCTTCACAGTATAGCCTTGAGTATTCTATCCCGATGACAGGAAAGCAGGTTCTTTACTGCCGCAATGATGAGGGGTTACATCCTGCAATTTCATACAGGTGCACAGGTAATTAAATCCCAAAAGGGGAAGTCTCAGGACGTTAGTCCATCTTCATCAGTTCTGCTCGTTGATTGGCAGGTGACCCTCTCTGTCATCCAAGCTGGAAAGATAGACAGGTTACCCACTGCTTAAGAAATCACTCTCCATGTTAAGTACAATTCCTAAAAGATGTGGTGATTATTACAACAGTCAACCTAGAGCAAGACTGAAAGGACTAAGTTTATTATTGGTCAAAAGTGAAGCTTTCAACCAATAAATCCACTAGAATACAAGGCAGGCATGTACTTACAGTAGTGCTGGGAGCTGTGAGTCTAGTGATTTCTGTTTGGACCGGAGCCCCACACATCACCTTTCGGGGGGGAGGTGGGGGGGGGGAAGAAGGAGGGGAAGGGATAGCGGGAGCTAGACTGACCCTACCTTAACAAGTAGCCGGCAAGCAAACTATCACTTTCTGGGAGGGGGAAAAAAGGCAGGAATAGCGGGAGCTTGACTTACCCTACCTTAACAAGTAGCCGGCAATGAAACTATTGTTACTATATACTCCCTCTCTACTCCTATCTATTGAACTTTTCCCTCACAGTCACTAGTACTTAAGCCGTAATAGGTTCAGGCAGGCCAGTGGTAGGCAGTCACTGGTTAGTCTGAGTGTGGGTGGGGGAGGAAGAATCAGTGGTGAGTGTGCCACTGTATAAACTCGTTTCTTAGTGCTCTGTATTAGGGCTGAAGAAGTCACTCGTGGCGAAACACTTCCCATAATAAATATCCTGAACTGTACTTAAGTGTCTTTTTCCACATGTAAGAGGAATCAATCAGGTGGACGAACTCTACGCGAGTGACAGTTAAATACTGGCTTGAGAGTGTGTACTGGTGTTACATGACCCACGGGGTGTACAGGGTGTACGGAGATGTCATCTTGCTACTGGTAAGATGATACCTCCGTACTTTTATCATTCTGATGTCGCTTCCACCAACATAAAAGAGCTCTTGGAGATGTTCGATGCCATTCTACATATCTGACTCACGAAATCGTGATGACACGATTGCAAACAAACCATACCACGGGCGGGGATAGAACCCGCGATCAGAGTCTCAAAACTCCAGACCATCGCGTTAGCCACTGGACCAGCTAGCCACAATAAGATTCGTCCAACTAGGTATATTTCTACACCATAGGAAGGTTAGCATAGACACCACTGTGACCACAAATGCAAGTTTTTACAGACGAATCTCCACAGTGGTGCCTATGCTAACCTTCCTACGGTGTAGAAATATACCTAGTCTGGAGTTTTGAGACTCTCTGACCGCGGGTTCTATCCCCACCCGTGGTATGGTTTCATATATTACATATATCGACTAACACCCAGGTACCCATTTTACTTGGGGAAACATAGACAACAGGTGGAAAGAAACACGTCCAATGTTTCTACTCTGGCTGGGAATCGAACCCAGACCCTCACCGTGTGAAGCGAGAGCGTTAACCACCAGGCCACCAGAGCCTTATGGTATGGTTTCATTCTACATATATTATTTTTACTTCTAATAATATGAACAAGGGAAATAAAAATACAATGTATGAATAACCAATAAAAGCGTAATGAACACTTGTATATGTTAAATAAAGTATACAAATTCTAACATTTTCAGACACTAAATATATAGCACATTCAGTCAAATATAATACCTCACATTAGAATACATCACTGTGATCCTCTCCTGGTTCGCACATTCAATACTTCAGCAGAAATTTAAGATAAATATACCACACATGGGCAGGAAAATTGCGTTGGCAGACACTCAAGAATAATGAC
The DNA here is from genome assembly GCF_038502225.1 of Cherax quadricarinatus. Lineage (NCBI taxonomy): Eukaryota > Metazoa > Arthropoda > Malacostraca > Decapoda > Parastacidae > Cherax > Cherax quadricarinatus. The sequence goes on along the minus strand of NC_091330.1, from coordinate 25,905,734 downwards.
AGCATAGCGCTTACGGAACCAGCGATGCACTCCAAGTTAACCGTCAGAGTGGAGTGCATGGGTCATCTCGCCGTCTCCTGTCCTTCACTATCAGTGCGTTGGCATCCTGTGCTTTCTGTCTCTCGCACTACTCTGTATTTTTTTTTTACACTTCACAGCCTTTACATAGCCCAGATATCTTAAACCCTTTCCCTGAACCTGTCTCATAGTAGCTATATAGTTACTACTAATAATTACACGTAGTTTACATGGGAAATTCACTCAACTTCTTTGAGGACGTGGCCCGTTACTTAATACCACTACAACGGCTGCTACTTGTTTTACTGTCTAAACATATTAACTATTACTAACTGGCGTGGGTCGCATCCTGGGACAAAATTGACCTAATTTGCCCGAAATGCTCTGCATAACAAGGGGCTTTCTATACTATAGTAGTAAGTCATTGATGCCAGCTAGGCTTGTATATCTTGTACATGTACTTATAGAAAATGAAGATACTGTTTTTATAATAGCCTTCAGCAAGCAAACAAACTTAGCAGGCCAAGTAAGGGCAAATGCAAACAAGCAGGAGTAGATTATTTACCTGTGTATCCCTTCACCACAATATGTATAGATATTTATGTTACGTACAGAGAGAACATAAGTTTGTAATTGTACTAGAGCCACTGTAAGCACAGCAGACACGACCAGAGACTCTGGAAGTCTACCGATATTCCTCGGTGTGTTGAAGACGTTACTTTGGAGAATTCGCTGTTGAACTAGTAATAAGTTTAGCAGCGGGGCCCCAAAACTGCTACTTTCTGAATTGCTAATTTACTGGTCGAGAGGTCATGTCACAGTGGGTGTGTGCCACACGCCGAGTAACACATACTCGACTTAGGCCACATAAACACTGCAATATTCCTACTGGCCTCTATATGGTATAGATAGAGATTCACGCCTGATATTAACTGATAATATTCACCGAAGTTCCAGAAGCAAAATGTTTTCTGATAAATATATCCACGTGTTTGCTAGAGCGTCTTTTTAAACCACTTATCGGTATCAGTTACTAAGGTTTATATCAGTCGTCATATAGTGAAAATGGAAGTGCCGACACAGCTGAGTCTGGGATGGTACAGGTAACCCACTCAGGCTGAGTGACAACTCAGAGTTATGAGTAACTAGTGGATGACCTTTGGGACTTACATCACACATTGCCTACATGTATGCATACTTCCGCCAGCTGAATTGCTTAAAAAGAGTCAATAAACCATTGTCTTCCCATCTAGCTCAGTATCACCCTTCTAGGACAACATTAATTTTATTAGATCAAGTTTTAAATTATTACATCCTCACTCATGGTATTTACAAGAGTGCGAGAGAGTCAACAGCCTCTGCACGGTACTGTACCACTTGACCTTCCCCACCAGGCTGTCGCTCTGACGCTTTTCCCCGTCGTCTAAGTGGCCTTCCTGCCTTTCACATTCCCTTGAAAAGTTCCCGGTAAATTACGTATTTAATGGAAGAGCTTTTAACGAGTGATTCACAAACTAATATTTACTTTACTGTGATTTTTAACATTTATCACTATATCAACAAATATATATATATATATATATATATATATATATATATATATATATATATATATATATATATATATATATATATATATATATATATTACAACCCAGGATTCCAAATGGCCTGTTATCCCGGGTGTAATGGGAGCAAAATAAACACAGCAGAAAAAGTTTAGACTTATATTATCCTTCACCAATTTAGAACAGCAATATGTGCACTATGTACAGTGATAAGTATAGTGCACTCCACGGTAAGCAAGGCAGAAATAGAAGCCACAAGATAGCAGACCGTGCTTCAACCAGCTCTAGAATGGAAATGACAAGGGCAGACAGGAGAGTGGTACCCACATAACCTCTGCGATTGCCAAAACCATCTTCTTATTGGCTAGAACCTGGTCACTAGTTGAACGACTTGGCCCCATCATCAACTCTTAGCTACCTGGTTCGCTGGTTGGGGGAGATAGCCTGTAAATGAGGGTGTGTATATGCGCCGAATAAAGGTTACGTACTCTTTGCATGCCACATATATATATATATATATATATATATATATATATATATATATATATATATATATATATATATATATATATATATATATATATATATATATATATATAGCTTCCTTGGATGCTTCACTTTCATAGTTCCTTGATAATGTGAGTAGTCATATTTCTCTATATATATATATATATATATATATATATATATATATATATATATATATATATATATATATATATATATATATATATATATATATATATATATATATATATATATATATATATATATATATATATATATCCTAGGTAGTAGGTTGGTAGACAGCAACCACCCAGGGAGGTACTACCGTCCTGCCAAGTGAGTGTAAAACGAAAGCCTGTTATTGTTTTACATGATGGTAGGATTGCTGGTGTCTTTTGTCTCTCATAAACATGCAAGATTTCAGGTACGTCTTGCTACTTCTACTTACACTTAGGTCACACTACACATACATGTACAAGCATATATACACACACCCCTCTGGGTTTTCTTCTATTTTCTTTCTAGTTCTTGTTCTTGTTTATTTCCTCTTACCTCCATGGGGAAGTGGAACAGAATTCCTCCTCCGTAAGCCATGCGTGTTGTAAGAGGCGACTAAAATGCCGGGAGCAAGGGGCTAGTAACCCCTTCCCCTGTATATATTACTAAATTTAAAACGAGAAACTTTTGTTTTTCTTTTTGATCCACCCCGCCTTGGTGGGATACGGCCGGTGTGTTGAAAGAAAGTATATATATATATATATATATATATATATATATACATATATAAATATTATATATATATATATATATATATATATATATATATATATATATATATATATATATATATATATATATATATATATGTCGTGCTGAATATGTAAAACTGGTCAATTAGCAAGAACTCATTTAAAATTAAGTCCTTTCTAAAATTTTCTCTTATACGTTTAAAGATATATTTTTTTTATTAATGTTAATGTAATTTTTTTTTAATTTTACACCAAAAGAATCTTAGAAAACTTACCTAACCTTATTATAACAAGAGCAATTTATTTTAACCTAACCCAACTAAATATATTTTAAATACGTTTACAATAATATAGTACTAAACAAACATAACCAAATATATTTTTTTCGTTAGGTTCAGAATGATTTTGGCGAAATTATTGCATACACAAATTTTCACTTGTCCTATATGGCAAGATGAGCGTTGTTATTTAAGCCAAGATCGCAAGTTCTGCCTATTCGGTACGATATATATATATATATATATATATATATATAGCTAGCATATAGGTATATATATATATATAATATATATATATATATATATATATATATATATATCTAAACTTTATTGACCCGATTTAAATTACAACAGTTGTGGTAGCTAGCACAAGGTTTGATCTACTTAAGAATTATCTATGCTGGTTCACATTTGTCTGTCTCTGTAGCCAGCTAATGAATGGACGTGGAGCTCCTGGTAGACTGGTAGACTGGTAGACTGGTAGGGTTGGAGCAACATCAGATGCTGTGACAGTTGAAAATAACAAACAATAGCCGGGTATAGCACACGAGCAACTGTGACAGCTGAGTATAAGACATAAATGGCTCTCTCAGCCAGATGTAAAACAAAGTAGTTGTGGCAACCAGATATATAGCATAAACAGGTGAGACAGGAAGATACAAGACATGAGTAACTGCATCATCCGGTTATAACATGGGTAACTGTAGCAGTCTCATCAAGACATGAGCAGCTGTAATGGCCGGATATAGTGTAAGACATGAGCAGCTGTGATGGCCGGATATACTGTAAGACATGGGCAGCTGTGATGGCCGGATATACTGTAAGGCACGGGCCGCTGTGATGGCCGGATATACTGTAAGGCACGGGCAGCTGTGATGGCCGGATATACTGTAAGGCACGGGCAGCTGTGATGGCCGGACATACTGTAAGACATGGGCAGCTGCGGGTGCCGTGATCACAGTGGCCGTGACTATTCCTTACACATTTAGTCGTGACAAAGGTGTGTTTACCTTGCGCTGTTGAAGGTGGGGAGAGAGGCTGAGTGGGTGGTTCGTTTCAGACCAGTAACCATGTGATTGTACACACACACACACACACACACAGTGAAAGCTCAAATGAGTCACAGGGATGTTAGGAAGTATTTCTTCAGTCATAGAGTTGTCAAGGAGTGGAACAATCTGGAGAGTAATGTAGTGGAGGCAGGATCTATACAGAACTTTAAGAAGAGGTACGATAAAGCTCGTGGAGTAGGGAGACAGCAGACCTAGTGGCGACCAGAGATGAGGAGGGGCCAGGAGCTGTGAATCGACCCCTGCAACCAGAAATAGGTGAGTACACACACACACACACACACACACACACACACGAACATGAGGAATACTTAGAAGGAAAGAAGCAACAAATTATTGTCAGAAAGGTGTCGGAATGGGCCAGAGTGACTAGCGGGGTTCCATAAGGACCAGTATTGTTTCTTGTGAATGTAAATATGACACAGGAAATCGAGTCAGAGGTGTTCTTGATCGCTGATCTAAAACTTTTGAGGAGAGTACAAACAAGAGTAGACCAAGGAAGACTACAGATGGCTCTGAACAAGCTTTATGAGTCGCTAACAGAATCTAATCCCAGCAAATGCAAAACTGTGGAAATCAGGGAGTTGTAAAGATGACCGGAAACAGTTTTCAGGGTGGCTTTCTGAAACCTCAACAAGGCGGCATTCACGACCCTATACACGGCATATGCCAGACTTGTCTCGTAGTCTGCAGTGTCAGCATGGTACCCGCAGTTGATACAGCATGTGAAGAAGCTAGAAAAAGTGCAAAGGTTAGCACCGAAAACAGTCTCAGAGCTGAGAGGTATGACCTGTGGGGAGAGGCTAGAGGAGACAAATCTGCCGACACTAAAAGACAGGAGGACCACAGAGGTAACATGATTTCAACGCACAAAATGATGAGACGATAGACAGGGTGGAGAGGGGGAGTTTGGAAGGCAGATCTCAAGTACAACTGAAAGTTAAAAGTGCCTATGAGCCAAAGGGATGTTAGGAAATAATTCTTTAGTCTTAGATAGGTCAGGAAGTGAAACGCCGTAGACAGCGAAGTGGTAGAGGCAGAATTCATACATAGCTTCAAGATTAGGTAAGACAGGACTCACGCAGCAGGAGTGAGGGGAAGGGGGAAAAGATTGACTTCATATTTTGTTGAAGTATAAGAAAACTTGACACAGTACCCCACAAGAGACTGGAACAAAAGTAGAAGAGCTGATAGGAATAATGGGAAGACACTATGATGCACCGAAAACTAATAAACAAAACGGAAACAATTAATTGTCTAATATATGAGGTATCAGAATGGGTGAGTGTGTCGAGAGGGGTTACACAAGCATCAGAACGACTGCTCGTGTACCAGAACATGACGGAAGGGACAGAGTCAGAGGTTTCCCTGTTCGCAGATAATATAGAACCAATGACGAGAATACAAAGAGGTGAAGACCAGAAAAAGCTACAAATGAATCTAGACAGACTGCAGGTCTGGTCTGACAAATGCAAAATTACTAAGAGATGAGGTAGGGAAAAGAAGACCACAGAGTACAGGCTCGGGGGTCGAAGGCTGCAAATACCATTGAAGACCCTCGGTATGAGCATTCTATTGAGTGTATTGCCTGAGACGAATAACAAATGAATAGAAGGCAATGGAGGGCAAGGATATGGGTGTTGGGCAAGGTTATGGGTGTTGGGCAAGGATATGGGTGTTGGGTAAGGTTATGGGTGTTGGGCAAGGATATGGGTGTTGGGCAAGGCTATGGTGTTGGGCAAGGCTATGGGTGTTGGGCAAGGCTATGGGTGTTGGGCAAGGCTATGGGTGTTGGGCAAGGCTATGGAAGGTGGGAGCATGACTATAGATGATATGGCAGAGTGAATCCAAAACACAGACCACTGTTTTTCTACGTACTTGCCTATTTATGATGGTGGGGGTTGAATCACTGCTCGTAGCTTCCCAAAGAGTAAGATTCATCCATAACCAAGGACTCATCCAGCACACGAAGGAACACGCCCAGCACAACCTAAGATTCATTAACCACAAGAAAAAACTCATCCAGCATATGGTAGGACTCATCCAGCACCAGGAAGGCTACATAAGATAAGACTCATCCAAGACAAGAAAGGACTCCACGTACTCACTCAGCACGTGGAAGGACTCATCCAACACAAAAAAGGGGTCATCCAGTACAGAGAAGGACTCATCCACCACAAAGAATTAGTCATAAAGGAAGAAGCAGAACTCATCCAGCACAAAGTAGGTGCTCTGATGTGAGCTCTGATGCTGTGATGTGAGGTCAGATGCTCTGATGTGAGCTCTGATGCTGTGATGTGAAGTCAGATGCTCTGATGTGAGCTCTGATGCTGTGATGTGAAGTCAGATGCTCTGATCTGAGCTCTGATGCTGTGATGTGAAGTCAGATGCTCTGATGTGAGCTCTGATGCTGTGATGTGAAGTCAGGTGATCTGATGTGAGCTCTGATGCTGTGATGTGAAGTCAGATGATCTGATGTGAGCTCTGATGCTGTGATGTGAAGTCAGATGATCTGATGTGAGCTCTGATGCTGTGATGTGAAGTCAGATGCTCTGATGTGAGCTCTGATGCTGTGATGTGAAGTCAGATGATCTGATGTGAGCTCTGATGCTGTGATGTGAAGTCAGATGATCTGATGTGAGCTCTGATGCTGTGATGTGAAGTCAGATGATCTGATGTGAGCTCTGATGCTGTGATGTGAAGTCAGATGCTCTGATCTGAGCTCTGATGCTGTGATGTGAGGTCAGGTGCCCTGATGTGAGCTCTGATGCTATGATGTGAAGTCAGATGCTCTTATGTGAGCTCTGATGCTGTGATGTGAAGTCAGATGATCTGATGTGAGCTCTGATGCTGTGATGTGAAGTTAGATGATCTGATGTGAGCTCTGATGCTGTGATGTGAATTCAGATGCTCTGATGTGAGCTCTGATGCTGTGATGTGAAGTCAGATGCTCTGATCTGAGCTCTGATGCTGTGATGTGAAGTCAGATGCTCTGATGTGAGGTCAGGTGCTCTGATGTGAGCTCTGATGCTGTGATGTGAAGTCAGATGCTCTGATGTGAGGTCAGGTGCTCTGATGTGAGCTCTGATGCTGTGATGTGAAGTCAGATGCTCTGATCTGAGCTCTGATGCTGTGATGTGAGGTCAGGTGCCATGATGTGAGCTCTGATGCTATGATGTGAAGTCAGATGCTCTTATGTGAGCTCTGATGCTGTGATGTGAAGTCAGATGATCTGATGTGAGCTCTGATGCTGTGATGTGAAGTTAGATGATCTGATGTGAGCTCTGATGCTGTGATGTGAAGTCAGATGCTGTGATGTGATCTCTGATGCTGTGATGTGAAGTCAGATGATCTGATGTGAGCTCTGATGCTGTGATGTGAAGTCAGATGCTCTGATGTGAGGTCAGGTGCTCTGATGTGAGCTCTGATGCTGTGATGTGAAGTCAGATGCTCTGATGTGAGGTCAGGTGCTCTGATGTGAGCTCTGATGCTGTGATGTGAAGTCAGATGCTCTGATGTGAGCTTTGATGCTGTGATGTGAAGTCAGATGATCTGATGTGAGCTCTGATGCTGTGATGTGAAGTCAGATGCTCTGATGTGAGGTCAGGTGCTCTGATGTGAGCTCTGATGCTGTGATGTGAAGTCAGATGATTTGATGTGAGGACAGGTGCTCTGATGTGAGCTTTGATGCTGTGATGTGAAGTCAGAAGATCTGATGTGAGGTCAGGTGCTCTGATGTGAGCTCTGATGCTGTGATGTGAAGTCAGATGATCTGATGTGAGGTCAGGTGCTCTGATGTGAGCTATGATGCAGTGATATGAAGTCAGATGCTCTGATGTGAGGTCAGGTGCTCTGATGTGAGCTCTGATGCTGTGATGTGAAGTCAGATGATCTGATGTGAGGTCAGGCGCTCTGATGTGAGGTCAGGTGCTCTGATGAGAGATCAGGTGCTCTAACGTGAGGTCAGGTGTTTTGATGTGAGGTCAAGTGCTTTGATGTGAGGTCAAGTGCTCTGATGTGAGGTTAGATGCTTTCATGTGACATCAGATGCTCTGATGTGAGGTCAGGTTCTATGATGTTAGGTCAGATGCTCCGATGTGAGGTCATGTGCTATCGTGTGAGGCCAGGTGCTATGATGTGGGGTCATGTGCTATGGTGTGAGGCGCTTTGATGTGATGTAAGGTGCTTTGATGTGATGTGAGGTGCTTTGATGTGATGTGAGTTGCTTTGATGTGATGTGAGGTGCTTTGATGTGATGTGAGGTGCTTTGATGTGATGTAAGGTGCTTTGATGTGATGTGAGGTGCTTTGATGTGATGTGAGGTGCTTTGATGTGATGTGAGGTGCTTTGATGTGATGTGAGGTGCTTTGATGTGATGTAAGGTGCTTTGATGTGATGTGAGGTGCTTTGATGTGATGTAAGGTGCTTTAATGTGATGTGAGGTGCTTTGATGTGATGTGAGTTGCTTTGATGTGATGTGAGGTGCTTTGATGTGATGTGAGGTGCTTTGATGTGAAATAAAACGTTCCCAGTTTTGCTCAAATACAAGAGGGAATCAATATATGTTGTAAGTCACTTATCCGAGGAATTAAGGGTCAGTTGTGACCCCTTGGATAAGTGGCACACAACATGTATTGAGCCCCAACTCCTTGGATAAGTTGAGGGTCACTTGTTAAGTGTATGAATGGATGTTTCCATAACACTCAGAGCAGTGAACGAACTGGTAAGCCAGCCGTCATATTGCCGTGGATTTCACTATAGTATCAATGACAACCACGTTACCATCCGTTGTGGACACCACAGTGTAAAACAGAGGACGTCAGCCGTTGCTTCGTGCCACACCCCTGCAGCAGGCAAACGGCACGATTAAACGGCCCCATTACAGGGCACTATTTGACTGGTCCTTGAACGACAAGATTCGTGTCTGGCTATTTTTACGCCGACGAAGCCAATAATAGCAACATCTTCCCAGGTATGTGAAACCAGAGGTGGTGAATGTGGAAGACCCCTTTGTAATGTTTATGAACTTGAACCTTTGTAATGTTTATGAACTTGAACCTTTGTCATGTTTGTGAACTTGAACCTTTGTAATGTTTATGAACTTGAACATTTGTAATGTTTATGAACTTGAGCATTTGTAATGTTTATGAACTTGAACCTTTGTAATGTTTATGAACTTGAATTTTGTAATGTTTATAAACTTGAACCTTTGTATTGTTTATGAACTTGAGCCTTTGTAATGTTTATGAACTTGAACCTTTGTAATGTTTATGAACTTGAACCTTTATAATGTTTATGAACTTGAACTTTTGTAATATTTATGAACTTGAGCCTTTGTAATGTTTATGAACTTGAATTTTGTAATGTTTATAAACTTGAACCTTTGTATTGTTTATGAACTTGAGCCTTTGTAATGTTTATGAACTTGAACCTTTGTAATGTTTATGAACTTGAACCTTTATAATGTTTATGAACTTGAACTTTTGTAATATTTATGAACTTGAGCCTTTGTAATGTTTATGAACTTGAGCCTTTGTAATGTTTATGAACTTAAACCTTTGTAATGTTTATGAACTTGAACCTCTGTGATGTTTATAAACTTGAAACTTTGTGATGTTTATGAACTTAAACATTTGTAATGTTTATGAACTTGAGCCTTTGTAATGTTTATGAACTTGAGCCTTTGTAATGTTTATGAACTTAAACCTTTGTAATGTTTATGAACTTAAATCTTTGTAATGTTTATGAACTTGAACATTTGTAATGTTTATGAACTTGAGCCTTTGTAATGTTTATGAACTTGAACCTTTGTAATGTTTGTGAACTTGAACCTTTGTAATGTTTATGAACTTGAACCTTTGTAATGTTTATGAGCTTGAACAGTTGTAATGTTTATGAACTTGAACCTTTGTAATGTTTATGAACTTGAACCTTTGTAATGTTTATGAACTTGAACCTTTGTAATGTTTATGAACTTGAGCCTTTGTAATGTTTATGAACTTGAACATTTGTAATGTTTATGAACTTGAACATTTGTAATGTTTATGAGCTTGAACATTTGTAATGTTTATGAACTTGAGCCTTTGTAATGTTTATGAACTTGAACCTTTGTAATGTTTATGAACTTGAGCCTTTGTAATGTTTATGAACTTGAACCTTTGTAATGTTTATGAACTTGAGCCTTTAATGTTTATGAACTTGAACCTTTGTAATGTTTATGAACTTGAACATTTGTAATGTTTATGAACTTGAACATTTTTAACTTTTATGAACTTGAACCTTTGTAATGTTTATGGACTTGAACCTTTGTAATGTTTATGAACTTGAACCTCTGTGATGTTTATAAACTTGAAACTTTGTGATGTTTATGAACTTAAACCTTTGTGATGTTTATGAACTTGAACATTTGTAATGTTTATGAACTTAAGCCTTTGTAATGTTTATGAACTTGAACCTTTGTAAGGTTTATGAACTTGAGCCTTTGTAATGTTTATGAACCTGAGTTAAATGACTTACAGGAACCAGGAGAGACAGGAGGAGCTTAAAGCTATTAGCGAAATTGAAAGAAATTCAAAATATTTCTTTTCATATGCCAAAAACAAGGCAAATACCACATCTAGTATCGGACCCTTACTCAGACAGGATGGGACTTACACAGATGACAACAAGGAAATGAGTGAAATATTGAAATCCCAGTACGACTCTGTGTTTAGTGAACCACTAATCGGTCTGAGGATCGACGACCCAAATGATTTCTTCATGAATGAGCCTCAAAACTCCATAAATGTATGCCAGATTTCCGACATTACCCTAACTCCGATAGATTTCGAAAAAGCCATTGACAACATGCCCATGCACTCAGCCCCGGGCCCAGCCTCGTGGAACTCTGTTTTCATTAAGAACTGCAAGAAACCCCTCTCGCGTGCCCTAAGTACACTATGGAGGAGGAGCTTGGACATGGGTGAAATTCCACAGTCACTTAAAACAACGGATATAGCCCCACTCCATAAAGGTGGCAGCAAAGCATTAACTAAGAACTATAGACCAATAGCTCTGACGTCCCACATCATAAAAATCTTTGAAAGAGTGCTAAGAAGCAGGATTGCAAATCACCTGGATTCCCAAAATCTGCACAATCCAGGGCAACATGGGTTCAGGGCAGGTCGCTCCTGCCTCTCACAACTACTGGATCACTATGATATGGCCTTGGATGCACTGGAAGAAAATCAGATTGCAGATGTAATATACACAGACTTTGCAAAAGCATTTGACAAATGCGATCATGGCGTAATAGCCCATAAAATACGTGCTAAAGGAATAACTGGGAAAGTGGGGAGATGGATCTTCAACTTCCTAACAAATCGAACACAAAGAGTAGTCGTCAACAGAGTTAAATCGGAGGCTGCCATAGTGAAGAGCTCTGTTCCACAAGGCACAGTACTCGCCCCCATCTTATTCCTTATCCTCATATCAGACATAGACAGAGATATACATCACAGCACCGTATCATCCTTTGCGGATGATACTAGGATCTGCATGAGGCTGTCATCTGCTGAGGACGCGGTTAACCTCCAAGAAGATATAAACAAAGTTTTCCAGTGGGCAACGGTAAACAATATGATGTTCAGTGAGGACAAATTCCAACTACTCCGTTGTGGGAAACTGGAGGAGATAATAACTAGAACAGAGTATACTACAGACTCGGGCCATACAATAGAGCGGAAAAATAATGTAAGGGACCTGGGAGTAGTAATGTCTGAGGATCTCACTTTCAAGGATCACAACAGCGCCACGATCGCACATGCAAAGAAAATGATAGGATGGATAATGAGAACGTTCAAAACGAGAGATGCCAAGCCAATGATGATCCTTTTCAAATCACTTGTTCTCTCTAGGCTGGAATACTGCTGTACATTAACATCTCCATTCAAAGCAGGTGAAATTGCAGATCTAGAGAGTGTACAGAGATCCTTTACTGCACATATAAGTTCTGTCAAGCACCTTAACTACTGGGAACGCTTGTACTCGTTGGAACGCAGGAGGGAGAGATATATCATAATCTACACTTTGAAAATCTTGGAAGGAATGGTCCCAAATCTGCACACAGAAATCACTCCCGACGAAAGTAAAAGACTGGGCAGGCGATGCAAAATGCCCCCAATAAAAAGTAGGGGCGCCATTGGTACACTAAGGGAAAACACCATAAGTGTCCGGGGCCAAGACTGTTCAACAGCCTCCCATCAAGCATTAGGGGAATTGCCAATAAACCCCTGGCTGCCTTCAAGAGAGAGCTGGACAGATACCTAAAGTCAGTGCCGGATCAGCCGGGCTGTGGCTCGTACGTTGGACTGTGTGCGGCCAGCAGTAACAGCCTAGTTGATCAGGCCCTGATCCATCGGGAGGCCTGGCCATGGACTGGGCCGCGGGGGCGTTGATCCCCGGAATAACCTCCAGGTAACCTTCAGGAGCCTTTGTAATGTTTATTAGCTTGAATATTTGTAATGTTTATGAACTTGAGCCTTTGTAATGTTTATGAACTTGAGCCTTTGCAATGTTTATGAACTTGAACCTTTGTATTGTTTATGAACTTGAACCTTTGTAATGTTTATGAACTTGAACCTTTGTAATGTTTATGAACTTGAACTTTGTAATGTTTATGAACGTGAACCTCTGTGATGTTTATAAACTTGAACCTTTGTGATGTTTATGAACTTAAACCTTTGTGATGTTTATGAACCTGAACCTTTGTAATGTTTATGAACTTGAACCTATGTGATGTTTATGAACTTGAAGTTTTGTTATATTTAAGAACTTAAACCTTTATTCTGTTTTATGAACTTAAACTAAACTTTTGTTTTATTTCACGAGTTTAAGTTCATTAAACAGAAAAAAAGGTTTAAAGGTTTAACAGGCTGCCGCTTCCATACATCACAGTTTACTGTGTTGCTTAATGATGACTGTTGTTTGGATAAGATCCTTGAGATAATAACACGGGTCTCGCTCTGTTGTGCTAGAGTTGCTGGTCTTATGGATTCTCTTTGTATATCTGTATCAAAGCCTAGTAAGCAGCAGCTGTCTGGAACTCTTGCTAAGGTGAAAGAAATCATCGTCATTCCGCGGGTTCCTGTCAACACCGTCATCAGTGCCATAGATGTGCTTGGAACCAACGAGACCGGCCAGTGAATTTGGTGTCTTTCAAAACAATATAAAACGAGACGGTTTTATATCTCTGTGGTGTTTAGGGCCGGCTGGCGTGTTAGTATTATGTTGCTGGCGTGTTGGAGTTGTGTTGCTGGCAGGTAGCTGGCGTGTTGATGTTGTGTTGCTGGTGTGTTGCAGGCGTGTTGGTGTTGTGTTGTTGGCGTGTTGCTGGTTGGTGTTGTGTTGCTGGCGTGTTTCTGGCGTGTTGGAGTTGTGTTGCTGGCAGGTAGCTGGCGTGTTGATGTTGTGTTGCTGGTGTGTTGCAGGCGTGTTGGTGTTGTGTTGTTGGCGTGTTGATGGTTGATGTTGTGTTGCTGGCGTGTTGGAGTTGTGTTGCTGGCAGGTAGCTGGCGTGTTGATGTTGTGTTGCTGGCGTGTTGCAGGCGTGTTGGTGTTGTGTTGTTGGCGTGTTGCTGGTTGGTGTTGTGTTGCTGGCGTATTGGAGTTGTGTTGCTGGCGGGTAGCTGGCGTGTTAATGCTGTGTTGCTGGCGTGTTGCAGGCGTGTTGGTGTTGTGTTGTTGGCGTGTTGCTGGTTGGTGTTGTGTTGCTGGCGTGTTTCTGGCGTGTTGCTGGCGTGATGCTGGCGTGTTGGTGTTGTGTTGCTGGCATGTTGGTGTTGAGTTGCTGGCGTGTTGCTGGCGTGTTACTGGCGTGTTGCTGTTGTGCTGCTGTTGTGTTGCTGGCGTGTTGGTGTTATGTTGGTGTTGTGTTGCTGGCACGTTGGTGTTGTGTTGCTGGCGTGTTGGTGTTGTGTTGCTGGCGTGTTGGTGTTGTGTTGCTGGCGTGTTGCTGGCGTGTTGCTGGCGTGTTGGTGTTGTGCTGCTGGCGTGTTGCTGACGTATTGCTGTTGTGTTGTTGTCGTGTTGCTGACATGTTGCTGACGTGTTGCTGGCGTGTTGCTGACGTGTTGCTGTTGTGTTGCTGACGTGTTGCTGGCGTGTTGCTGGCGTATTGATGTTGTGTTTACGGGAGACAGACAGGTTCCTCAGATGACAGCAGCACCAGACAAGCAATGTCTCTTCCAACTTAAACATATAACGTGCGATTATTAATATTTTAAACACAGACGCAAACTGCCGTAATTATAAGGTTTTAATATATATATATATATATATATATATATATATATATATATATATATATATATATATATATATATATATATATATATATATATATATATATATATATATATATGTATGTATATAATTTATTTTAATGTAAAAATTAATAATTTTGTACCAAAAAACCTTAGAAATCTTACTTAACCTTATTATAATAATCGCAATTTAATTTAACCTAATCCTGTTATATATATTTTAGATAAGTTTACAATAATTTAATAATAAACAAACACAATGAAATATATTTTTTCGTTAGGTTTAGAATAATTTTTACGAAATTATTGCATTCACAAATTTTCGCTTGCCTTATTCGGCAAGAAGAACGTTGCTATTTAAGCCAAAATCGCTAGTTTTATAGGTTCACTGAAGTAGCCAGGCCGTGGGACACCCTTACAGAGTCCTCCAGTAGACCAGCTCCTCCAAAAGAGCACAAACAGTCCCACTGGGACAAACCGATCATGGAAAAAATCACCAACACAATGCTCTCCAATGCTTCAGGAAAGGATAAAGCTCGTCTCCTGGCAGTGAAGGCACTACACTCAGAAGATTTCCTTCTAGCTGTTCCCAATTCCTCCCTGGGCACTTGACTCGACCCACGGGCCATTCGGATTGGTGTTGCTCTTCGCCTAGCCGTCCCCATCCTCACCGAACATAGGTGTATTTGAGGCAGGGCGACGGTTGATCAATTTGGACTTCATGGTCTCGTGTGTCACACATCGGAACGGAAGTACGCCAGACATGAGGAGGTCAACGGCATCATGAAGAGAAGCCTCGCCACAGCCCGTTGCCCAGCTCAACGGGAACCCCAAGTGCAGAGGTCTGACGGAAGTCAAAAGCGTCCTGATGGAGCCACTATGCTACCCTGGAAGGATGGAAAGCAGATTGCCTGGGACTACACCTGTGCCGCCACATTGGCAGACACCTACTTGGCATATTCCTTAGCTGAAGGGGTGGAGCTGCCAGCCACACGGAAACCCAGAAGACCCGCAAATATGAAGACCTTCCCCATTGCTGTAACTTCATCCCAATAGGGTCGGAGACCCATGAAGCATGGGGCAAGGGTGCTTTAAAGTTCCTCATAGAGCTTGGTGAAAAACTTATCATAGAAACCATGGACCATAGGGAAGCAAGCTTCTTCTTTCAGAGGCTCAGTGTTGCGATCCAGAGGTGAAATGCCTGCAGCATTCTGGGCACGCGGCCCACCGCCGGGAAGCTGGACGAAGTATTCGAGATGTAGCCCTGAGCTGTTATCTATGTCGTTTTACTCCCTATTGTATTTTTGTCAGTGTATTTTGTCAATGTATTTTGTCAATGTATTTTGTTTTTAAATAAAGTATCTATAAAGTATAGGGAGAGGTAGGAGAAAACAATTCTCAAACAGCTTCAGGGAGAACCTTGAGTTTTCCCTGAAGCAAGTTTATTCTTGTCTCTGAGGATGAGGGTCTCCAGCACAGTTCCAGAGGTGGTACCTCAATATATATAAAAAAAAGTCACAGTGAAAAATAGTAAATAAAACCTGAGCGCGGTCATGTGCTACACACACATCTTCAGATATCTTAAAATATGTGTAAGCACATGAAAGCGTTCTGGTTATTATTCCTATTTTTATTGTGGTATTTTTTTCATATTGGCCATCACGCGTTTGTATTGAAAGAGGTAATAATAACACGTATTTTAAGATAATTAAAAATGAGGAAGACGCATGCATGTACATGATTTTAGAAAGGCAACAGATATATCAGATCATTATTTAGTTGTAGCTATAGTGAGAGTAAAAGATAGATGGAGTAAAAAGAGAATGGCAACAGTAAGAGAGAGGTTCAGCAGATGTAGGGAAGATTGAAGAATGTATTGTTAGAGTGTGTAGCAGAAGTTTGTGGATATAGGAGTGGGTGCAGGAGGGAAGTGGAACGACTTGTGGAATGATGAAGTAAAGAGAGTGGTAGGAGAGAAAAAGTTAACATATGAGAGGTTTATGGATAGTAAAAGAGAAGTTAAGAGATAGAAGAGGGAGTGTAAAACCACAACAAATAATATAGAAGGTGAAGTTTTATCAATAAATTTTGCTAAGGATAAAAAGTTTTGGAATTAGATTAATAAGTAGAGAAAGGCTAGGGAAGGAAAGAAGAGAAGAATTATTAGATGGGAAGGTGCAAGTATTGGGAAGATGGCGGGAATTTTTTGAGCCGTTAAATGTTGATGAAGAGAGCAAAGAAGTAATTCCATGCATTGGCTATGGAGGAATAAGTTCTTTCGGAAGTGAGGAAGAACCAGAGGTGAGTGTGGGAAAGTTCGTGAAGCTGTGGGTAAAATGAAAAGGATGAAGACAGAAATGTTAAAGCCAGGTGGGGATATAGTTTTGCAGTGGTTGGCGTTTTTGTTCAATAAGTGTATGAAAGAGGGAAAGGTACTTTGGGACTTGCAGTGTACATAATTTCCTTGTTTAAAGGAAAAAGGGACATAAAGAGTGTAAGACTTACAGGGGACGAAGTCTGTTGAACATTCCAGGTAAAGTGTATGGTAGAGATATTATTGAAAGCATTAAGGGTAAGACAGAAAGCAGGATTGCAGATGAACAAGGTTCCAGTAAGGGTAGGAAATGAAGTCACGTGTTTACACTAAAGCATTAAAGTGAACAATATTTAGATAAGGGTAAGGATGTTTTTGTTACATTTATTGATTTTAGAGCAATCATATGGTAGGGTGGATAGGGAAGCAATGTGGCAAATATTGCAAGTGTATGGGATAAGTGGTAGGTTACTGAAAGCACTTAAGGTTTTTTTTTGAGGATAGTAAGGTTCAGATTAGGGTAAGTAGAAATGAGGGAGATTATTTTCCAGTCCGTAATTCCATGTCACCATGTTTGTTCAATATATTTATAGATGGAGTTGTAAAAGAAGTGAATGCTCGGGTGCTGGGAAGAGATGTGGGATTAAAATACACAGAATAAGAACATAAGATAGGAGGAACAACGCAGCAGGCCTACTGGCCCATACCTGGCAGATCTTTCTCAAGCCCAGACCCACTAACAAAATTAGTCAACTAACCCATTATCAGTATTACTCAAGGAATATGGTTTGATAATCATGTTATCTCGAGTGTAATTCCCAGTCAAGTCCAACTCCTCTCATTCGTGTATTTATCTAACCTATTTTTGAAGCTTCACAATCTTTTATCTTCAATGACTCTGCTAGGCAGACTGTTCCACTCATCGACTACTCTGTTTCCAAATCAATACTTTCTTATATGCTTTTTAAATCTAATTTGAATCCATTATTCTGAGTGCTTTTTGGAAGAGATATCCTCAGAACCTTATTTATTATTTCCTTTATTTATGTCCCTCTTCCACTTATACTCTTCAATCATGTCTCCCCTCATTCTACGTCTTACAAGAAAATGTAGTATAGGGAAGGCGAGGGTAGGGGTCGTCCTAGAAAAGGTTGGAAGGAGGGGTAAAGGTTTTAAGTGCGAGGGGCTTAGACTTCTATTACTGACGACGTGCTGTTGAAGAGTGAAGAAAGTAATGTTTATGAAGGGATTCAGGGAAACCGGTTAGCTGCAGGGATATCTGCAGTCTGGAGGGGCATTTGAATTGTAGTATTGGCACTCCTCTGGCAAGACAATGATAAAGTGATGGTGAAAATATTTCTTCTTTTTCGGGTCATTCTACCCCAGTGGGATATATATATATATATATATATATATATATATATATATATATATATATATATATATATATATGCAAAACAACCACTCTGAAAGAATAGAGAAATTCCAAGCGCTTTCGTGACTACTCACATTATCAAGGAACTATGAAAGTGAAGCATCCAAGGAAGCTATATAAGGGGTCCGGCCAGCACCTCACTATCAAGTCCCACAACGGTTAAACACGTGACGCGCGGCGAGCCAACTTGGATAGGTCCTTTGCACAAATCACCCCCAAGCTATTCTACTCAAGAAAATTTAAAAATTATTTGTCCAGTGTATTATTAAATTCTTCCCAAATTCTATTAATTATAAATGGATCTAATTTATATAAACCAAAGGAAATATTCATATTATTGTCAAAACTGCTTTTTATGAAACAAGATTCAATTATATTCCTGTCGACCATGGACTTGCTAGATACTACTTTCTCAACTTTTTGAAAATCAATTGTATGGTTAAAATCTCTTACATGAATAAATAGAGCATTGGAATCTTGTCCAGTTCTAATGCTATATTTATGTTGTTTTAATCTTAGTTCGAGATTTTTACCAGTTTGACCGTAATAAACTTTATCGCAAATTTTACAAGGAATCTTATAGACACATCCATCAGCATTTTGGGGGGAATTCTTTATCAAAAGTTTTTTTACTGTATCAAGATTTTTGAATACAACTTTAATATTAAAAGTCTTTACCTTACATGTCCGTACATGTACCTTACATGTACGGACTAATAAAAACACACAAACCAGGGAATCCAGTCAGACCAATTATTAGCTCCATAGGGTCAGTTTCATATAAATTATCCAAATGGCTTGTTGATATTTTGAGCCCTATTGTTGGCAAAATTTCTAACTTTAATGTTAAAAACAACATAGACTTGGTTGATAAATTAAGCTCCTTGACTGACTTAAATGATTTTAACATGGTTAGTTTTGATGTTACTTCCTTGTTTACGAAAGTTCCTGTTGATGATTTATTAAGTTTCTTATCTGAAGAACTCGTTAACTATGATTTACCATTGCCAGTTCCTACTATCATTAAACTTATTAAACTTTGCATTGATGATGCAAAATTTGTATTTAATGATAAGTTTTACACTCAGAAGTTTGGTATGGCAATGGGAAATCCTCTTTCACCTGTTCTTAGTAACCTATACATGGAATTTTTTGAAACAAGGTTGCTTAACACAATCCTCCCTAATAGAGCTAAATGGTTCAGATATGTTGATGATATTTTGTGTCTTGTGCCCAAAAATGTAGATATACACCATTTTCTTGGAAAATTAAATAGCTTAGCCCATTCTATAAACTTTACTGTTGAGTTTGAAGAAAATAACTCATTGCCTTTTCTAGATGTTTTAATTATTACGGGTAATAATGAATTCAAATTTAAAATTTACAGAAAACCGACAAATAACTGTTCCTATGTCCACTATTATTCCTCGCATCAAGATAGAGTCAAACTGTCTGTTTTCTTTATCAATGTTTTTGAGAGCTTTACGAATTTGTAGTCCTGAGTTCATAGATGAGGAAATATCCAAAATTTATGAAATAGGTAATGATTTAAAATACCCAAGAAATGTAATTGATAAATCTTTTAAAGTTGCTAGAAACACTTTTTATAATCCAAAAAGGGGCAACCAGCCTTATTCAACTAAAAATATGTTGGTTCTCCCTTACCATGAAAACTTGGTTGATATGCCTTCTCTTCTTAAGACTTTTAATATTAAAGTTGTATTCAAAAATCTTGATACAGTAAAAAAACTTTTGATAAAGAATTCCCCCCAAAATGCTGATGGATGTGTCTATAAGATTCCTTGTAAAATTTGCGATAAAGTTTATTACGGTCAAACTGGTAAAAATCTCGAACTAAGATTAAAACAACATAAATATAGCATTAGAACTGGACAAGATTCCAATGCTCTATTTATTCATGTAAGAGATTTTAACCATCCAATTGATTTTCAAAAAGTTGAGAAAGTAGTATCTAGCAAGTCCATGGTCGACAGGAATATAATTGAATCTTGTTTCATAAAAAGCAGTTTTGACAATAATATGAATATTTCCTTTGGTTTATATAAATTAGATCCATTTATAATTAATAGAATTTGGGAAGAATTTAATAATACACTGGACAAATAATTTTTAAATTTTCTTGGGTAGAATAGCTTGGGGGTGAGTTGTGCAAAGGACCTATCCAAGTTGGCTCGCCGCGCGTCACGTGTTTAACCGTTGTGGGATCTTATATAGCTTCCTTGGATGCTTCACTTTCATAGTTCCTTGATAATGTGAGTAGTCACGAAAGCGCTTGGAATTTCTCTATTCTTTCAGAGTGGTTGTTTTGCATATTTTGAAATCACCTGTTTACTGTGATCTTATTGCATATATATATATATATATATATATATATATATATATATATATATATATATATATATATATATATATATATATATATATATATATATATATATATATATATATATATATATATATATATATATATATATATAATGTGCTACGTGTCACGATATTTTTAATATTAGGGTACAGGGATGTGGCCAGGTACAACGATTTTAATTTAAAGATGGTACCTAACACCAGGCAGTGATGAAAGGGTACAGACTCTTATCATTTATCATAATTACTGGTTGGTTGCCTCAGTGACGGATCATTCATATCGTGAAATCTAGTCCAGCAGAGTTTGCGTTCCACAGATACTAACAGCTACTATCAGTAAAGCTGTAAACTTCGTCTAGTGCTGAATGAGCGTACTGTGTTATGTAATTATCTCTCGAATTTTAAACTCAAGAAATTCTCAAACTGTTCTTCTGTAGAAATACGTACATATTATACCCCCAAAAATATATCTAAAGGCAGTGTTAGTTAAGGTTTACGACAGGGAGTGAGAGAAGCATAAATCTTAAGTTTTTGGGTTACAGACGTATTTTATCATTTTTCTGTTCAGTGAACAAGATAATGATCTTTCTATCACATTATTGTCATTTTGTACACAAAACTTTAAGTCAGTACGTTTGTTTGTTTGGTTAATTTAAAAAGAACTAGAATGATTTTGTTATTCAGATCTCTAAATACAAACTCTAATTAACACTAAAATTTGCTTCTGATGTGACCCATTGACTGTCATATTACAGAAGTCATAAGCAATAAAGGAAGCCAAGCTCTTCTAAGCCAGTTTTTCACATTTCACAACCGATAATTTTTATTAATCTAAATTATTTGATATAATTGTCAACAAATTTAGAAGAAAAGGAAACTGTCCCTACTATTTATACTGAAAGAGATGCTGAATTATGGTCAGGTATGCACTCCATGGACAGAATGGAACCTCATCCATGGAAGACGCCTCTAACTCTGATCAACATAGTACATAAACACGAGTCAGCAGCGCAGTCAGCTAACCTGGACTACGTGTTTAAGAACATTGTTGGGTCCCCTTGACCCTCCTCTGCCGAATATATATATATATATATATATATATATATATATATATATATATATATATATATATATATATATATATATATATATATATATATATATATATATATATATATATATATATATATATATATATATCAAGTTTATAAGGTGCTGGATGTAGACAGATTATTAAAAAGACGCCAACACTGTCTTTACATTTCTTTTTAATAAAAAGTAAAATTTTATAATTTGTATTGTTGAAGATTCTTAATAATACAGCTTTAAAAAATATTACAAATAATCCGCTGACAGTGCACGTGACTGTGACAAGAACAAGAAATGAACACAGAAGACTTGAAACTGGAAACATGTATATGTCGTGCCGAATAGGTTAAACTTGTGATTTTGGCTTAAATTCTAAGGCTCTTCCTGCCGAATAAGGCAAAGGAAAATTTGTGTGTGCAATAATTCGCAAAAATCATTCGGAACCTAACGAAAAAAAAGTATATATATATATATATATATATATATATATATATATATATATATATATATATATATATATATATATATATATATATATATATATATATATATATATATATATATATATATATATATATATATATATATATATTTCATTCTGTTTGTTTATTATTAAATTATTGTAAACTTATCTAAAATATATTTAGTTGAATTAGACTAAATTAAGTTGAACTTGTTATAATAAGGTTAGGTAAGTTTTTATAAAATTCTTTTGGTACAAAATTATTAATTTTTACATTAACGTAAATAAAAAAAATCTTTAAATGTATAAGAAAATTTTTAGAAAGGGCTTAATTTTAAACGAGTTCTTGCTAACTGACCAGTTTTATCTATTCGGCACGACATATACACCACGAAGTTAGTGTATTTTGCATCAAACGATATTAATATAAAGTGCTTTATACACTGGGGTATGCAACAACCAACGTTAATAAAACGTATATTTACATAACGAGCAGTTTTCCCTATAATATAAAAAATATTAAAACGTAAAAAAAAAAAAAATCCTAGAGAGGAAGTGCCTGTAGGAGTCACCAACGAGGACCAGGATGGGTTACTTCACTCCTTCTAACTCTTCTCAGTAATCCTCTGCTCTCCCTCCCGTCCTGCATCCTCAGCAACATTAAGGTAGGATAAACTACAGTATTCTTTTATTTTTTTGTACTAATTTATTATTTTTATTACAAAAATTAATGATATTCTTTATTTTAGGAGTTAAATTGCATATTTATGCACTTCTTTACAATTTTATATTATAGTTCTTATTAAGTGGTTGTATTCGGGAGTCTCAGACGAATTAAATATATAAGGAAAGAGGTTCCAGATCCAATTAAATTCGTCACATAAGGAAACTGCTGCTTTCACTGCTACAAGACTAAGTAATAATGATATTAAAATTATTTTTCCACTTGAACTTCCTTGTTAAATTGATTAGTCGTCTCTTACACATAGCTGATGTTAGCACATTATTTAGTCTTCTAAGAGTACTGAAAGATCGTTCTGCGTCTGCAGCCATAACGAGAGAGTGGAAAATATTCTCAGTGCAACGCTTGCACTGGGAATTAAACGTTAATATATAAACTGTTACGGAAAAATGCCACAGTGAAGATAGGAAATAAAACCTGAGCGATTTCATGTGCTTACACATATATCTACACATATATGTTCCTCTGAAGATATGTGTGTGTGTGTGTGTGTGTGTGTGTGTGTGTGTGTGTGTGTGTGTGTGTGTGTGTGTGTGTGTGTGTGTGTGTGTGTGTGTGTGTGTGTGTTTATGTGTGTGTGTATACTCACCTAGTTGAGGTTGCAGGGGTCGAGTCCAAGCTCCTGGCCCCGCCTCTTCACTGGTTGCTACTAGGTCACTACCCCTGAACCGTGAGCTTTATCATACCTCTGCTTAAAGCTATGTATGGATCCTGACTCCACTACATCGCTTCCCAAACTATTCCACTTCCTGACTACTCTGTGGCTGAAGAAATACTTCCTAACATCCCTGTGATTCATCTGTCTTCAACTTCCAACTGTGTCCCCTTGTTGCTGTGTCCCATCTTTGGAACATCCTGTCTTTGTTCACCTTGTCAATTCCTCTCAGTATTTTGTATGTCGTTATCATGTCCTCCCTATCTCTCCTGTCCTCCAGTGTCGCCAGGTTGATTTCCCTTAACCTCTCCTCATAGGACATACCTCTTAGCTCTGGAACTAGTCTTGTTGCAAACCTTTGCACTTTCTCTAGCTTCTTTACGTGCTTGGCTAGGTGTGGGTTCCAAACTGGTGCCGCATACTCCAATATGGGCCTAACGTACACGGTGTACAGGGTCCTGAATGATTCCTTATTAAGATGTCGGAATGCTGTTCTGAGGTTTGCTAGGCGCCCATATGCTGCAGCAGTTATTTGGTTGATGTGCGCTTCAGGAGATGTGCCTGGTGTTATACTCACCCCAAGAACTTTTTCCTTGAGTGAGGTTTGTAGTCTCTGGCCCCCTAGACTGTACTCCGTCTGTGGTCTTCTTTGCCCATCCCCAATCTTCATGACTTTGCACTTGGTGGGGTTGAACTCCAGGAGTCAATTGCTGGACCAGGTCTGCAGTCTGTCCAGATCCCTTTGTAGTTCTGCCTGGTCTTCAGTCGAATGAATTCTTCTCATCAACTTCACGTCATCTGCAAACAGGGACACTTCGGAGTCTATTCCTTCCGTCATGTCGTTCACAATTACCAGAAACAGCACTGGTCCTAGGACTGACCCCTGTGGGATCCCGCTGGTCACAGGTGCTCACTCTGACACCTCGCCACGTACCATGACTCGCTGCTGTCTTCCTGACAAGTATTCCCTGATCCATTGTAGTGCCTTCCCTGTTATCCCTGCTTGGTCCTCCAGTTTTTGCACTAATCTCTTGTGTGGAACTGTGTCAAACGCCTTCTTACAGTCCAAAAAAATGCAATCCACCCACCCCTCTCTCTCTTGTCTTACTGCTGTCACCATGTCATAGAACTCCAGTAGGTTTGTGACACAGGATTTCCCATCCCTGAAACCATGTTGGCTGCTGTTGATGAGATCATTCCTTTCTAGGTGTTCCACCACTCTTCTCCTGATAATCTTCTCCATGACTTTGCATACTATACATGTCAGTGGCACTGGTCTGTAGTTTAGTGCTTCATGTCTGTCTCCTTTTTTAAAGATTGGGACTACATTTGCTGTCTTCCATGCCTCAGGCAATCTCCCTGTTTCGATAGATGTATTGAATATTGTTGTTAGGGGTACACATAGCGCCTCTGCTCCCTCTCTCAGGACCCATGGAGAGATGTTATCTGGCCCCATTGCCTTTGAGGTAACTAGCTCACTCAGAAGCCTCTTCACTTCTTCCTTGGTTGTGTGTACCGTGTCCAGTACTTGGTGTGCCCCACCTCTCCGTCTTTCTGGAGCCCCTTCTGTCTCTGTGAACACTTCTTTGAATCTCTTGTTGAGTTCCTCACATACTTAACATAAGAACATAAGAACATAAGAATGTAGGAACACTGCAGAAGGCCTACTGGCCCATACGAGGCAGGTCCTTATCAAAACGACATCTACCTAAAGCTACTCAAGAAATAACTCCCGTACCCCTTGACACCAATCAAACCCCTTGACACCAATCAAACCCCTTGACACCAATCAAACCCCTTGACACCAATCAAACCCTATTTCGTCATTTTTCATATCTTCAGCACATGGTGTATCCCTTCTCCTCGATTGAGGTTTACTGGAAGCACAGACACTATGGTCGCTGAGACGCACTCGTCCTTCACCACTGGAAGCCAAGATGGTTCCAAAGAAGTAACAGCTAAAATTTCCTTCAAGCCTTTGGCTTGTCCCCACATGATGTGCGTGGACAGTGTTGTCCTCCGTCATGCTGGAGACTCCTGTACGCGCCTTCTCCTGGGTCATCCAGCCACGGGCTTTTAAAAACCTACAATACTTTCTTCGTGCATATTAAAATCTTGACAGTTGTCAAGTCGCTGAGGCTTATTTGGAGCTTCAGGAGGCTTTTGCTCCGAGTCAGTGTGGGAATGCTCGGATTTTTCGACGGAAGTCGAAATATGCACGAAGAAACTATTGTAGGTTTTTAAAGCCTGTGGCTGGACGACCCAGGAGATGGTGCTTTCACGAGTCTCCAGTATGACGGTGTAATAAAGTTGGTAGAATTACCGACATTATGTAAAGTAAAAGGACACAAGTGCAACTAATGTGACATTTATTGTGGCAACGTTTCGCTCTCCAGGAGCTTTATCAAGCTTTATCAATCGGTCATTTCTTGTTGTCTCTCCTCTTTCCTTCCTTAGTCTGATTACCTGGTCCTTGACTGTTGTTTTCCTCCTGATGTGGCTGTATAACAGCTTCGGGTCAGATTTGGCTTTCGCTGCTATGTCGTTTTCATATTGTCTTTGGGCCTCTCTTCTTATCTGTGCATATTCATTTCTGGCTCTACGACTGCTCTCCTTATTCTCCTGGGTCCTTTGCCTTCTATATTTCTTCCATTCCCTAGCATACTTGGTTTTTGCCTCCCTGCACCTTTGGGTGAACCATGGGCTCATCATGGCTTTTTCATTAGTCCTGTTACCCTTGGGTACAAACCTCTCCTCAGCCTCCTTGCACATTGTTGCTACATATTCCATCATCTCATTAACTGGCTTCCCTGCCAGTTCTCTGTCCCACTGAACCCCGTTCAGGAAGTTCCTCTTTCCCGTGTAGTCCCCTTTCTTGTAGTTTGGCTTCATTTGTCCTGGCCTTCCTGCTTCCCCCTCCACTTGTAGCTCTATTGTGTATTCGAAGCTTAAAATCACATGACCGCTGGCCCCAAGGGGTCTGTCATATGTGATGTCCTCAATATCTGCACTACTCAAGGTGAATACTAGGCCCAGTCTTGCTGGTTCATCCTCTCCTCTCTCTCTTGTAGTGTCCCTTACGTGTTGGTGCATGAAATTTTCCAGTGTGTGTGTGTGTGTGTGTGTGTGTGTGTGTGTGTGTGTGTGTGTGTGTGTGTGTGTGTGTGTGTGTGTGTGTGTGTGTGTGTGTATGTGTGTGTGTGTGTGTGCGTGTGTGTGTGTGTATGTATGTGTGTAAGCACACTAAAGCACTCAGATTTCATTTCCTATTGTTATATTTGCAGTCACATGTTTAATTGTGTTTTCTACCATAAACTCTTATGTAACTGAAACACTGGAAAGCTTTTTTTCCTATATTTGTTGATTGAATACTTTTGACATTCCGTAATTCCTTCACGAGATCCTGGGTAACATCTACGTCATGTTTACAATGCCGCAACGATTTCCATTTTTTTCTGTAACATCATCGACTCTTCTTACGGTAGATTAAATTAGATTTTACCGTCGAAGTGGCTAGTTTATTGTGCATCCCATATCCATCCTGTGGAGGGTAGCGCAAGACCATATTTATACGCCAAAGGCCTGGGAACTAGGCTCCAAAAGGGTTTACATTTGGATTTGTATCTATAGTTCACTCATCTGCTGCAAGCAATTTTAGGAAACTTACTTAATAAGTCTGGTATTTTATTTTGATTAAGATATCTTGATGTATCTCTATATTCAAGATAGTGGCCTAAGGGTTGGCCACATACTCTGCTGTTGACTTGATCACCAGTGCGTCTGCAAAATTTGTAACCAAGCCTAAGCCTGGTTACTACATCAATCAGTCAGTTCACATTGCAGGTTGTTCCATAAACGTACTTACCTACGTTCATGTTATTATAATGAGTTATAGATCTACTCAGCCTTCTAACTGCATTCCTATAACCTTCACTTTCATTATATACTTATCTCTTAATATTATTCTTAAACTTAGACACAGATAAACCAAAATTATATTCTACATTTTCTTCTCGGGGTATTTTCTTGGCTAAAATATCAAGTTTATCATGAAGAAGTAATCCAATGTGTGTATTATGCTACAATACCCAGAAATTGGACTAGCTTTTATACATCCTCATATCATCTTTTCATGCTTCCAATAAAACAATCATGTGGAGCTTAAAAAAACTTTAGTTTTAAATTGGTTTTATGAACTCGTATCTGTCATCTCCTTGCTGATTGTTTCCTCTGCAGACCCACGACTCTTCCTAAGCTTTCCATTTTTCCTGACTGTCAGGCTATTATACCAATGTTTGCAGTAATAAACTTACATTCTGGAGAGATTGCAAACCTGTTATTTCTTATATAAACAGGATCCTCCGTCAAGGTTTCTAAATTTTCAATCTCTCTGTCTATTGTTAAACTTTTGGCTTGAATACATTTGTTTAGTCAAAAGCTCTCAGAAAGTTTAACGAAAGAAGCCATAATGCCACACTCAAAGAATTTCTTATGGATAAGAATTCCACAGAAATTTGAATGAACCTCGTCAGATAACTTTAGATCCTTTAACAAATCATACGTTTTTCTGGTTTAAGATGATCAGGAAGCAGCTTGTGTCAGTCGTAATAGGCAGGAAACAGCCTATAGTCTCGGTTAATTCATAATGTATAAAAGTACCTAGTCACGTCCCCCACAATAGGCATGGACCCAGGAATAAAAGCTCTGCCTCTTCCCCCTTCCTCTGACACTGCCCCTGGCCCAAACACGTTTTCCTTCTTATCGTGCTCTTGGCCTGTGACGTGCCCCGAATATGTTACATTTTATTCGATCTTCGTCGCACAACCATTTGGCATGTCCTCCCGACCAGTGAAATGGCAATTCAGAGTGTAGCAGTTCTGGGCCCCTCTGCTGCGCTTACTATCCAGTTCAACTTGCCAATCACGTAGAAGTCGGCTACTTCAGCCAAGATGACGTTACTTCTGACCACCTGACTTGTTGGCAGACTTCTGCAAACATTGGTTGTGACCACTGATCCCTCAAGTGTCTCTTGTTTGCACTATTACATATTCTGAAATCTTAATGTATTAACATTGTACATGGTGAAAGTAAGTGGTGAAGGCATACAAGGGTAAAGAAATCTACCCCTGCTGTATTTGTCTTGCCCCTGCTTTGTCCTACTAATTGCCTTGTTTTGCTTACCTAGTTTTACGACCAGGTGCTATAGGCCTTAAACTATCACCTGTGTTTGTAATATGACCCATACACGTTTCCCTCCTTAAAATGTTGGAGACTCCAAACACATTTCTTTCCTATAATGATGAAGGCCCTAACACGTTTCACTCCTCTTAATGTTAGTAGCCCTACTCCATTTCTCTCAGCATAATGCCAGTGGCTCAGCGCGTTTCCCTCTAAATAATGTTTATATGCTTAACACGTTTCTTTCTTCATAAAGCTGGTGACTCCAACACGTTTCCATCCATATATTGGTGGGGGCCAAAACACGTTTCCCCCTTGTAATACTAGTGGTTCCAACACATTTTGCTTAAATCCCAAGTGGCTCCAACATGTTTTCTACCTTATAACAGTAGAAATTCAAACACATTTCCCTCCTTTTAATGCAAGTAACCCCAACACATTTCCTTCTTTATAATGAAGGTAGACGAAACGCTTTTATTTTCGTTTCCTGTGCACATTCACATCTCTCTTGACGGAGTTTAAAGGCTCGAACCTAAATTGTTAAAAAGTTGATGACAACACGTTTCTTTCTTCCAAAGAAATGCGTTCCGAACACGTTTCTTTCCTTATAATGCTGGAAGTGACACCAATACGTTTTTCTCCTTGCCATGCTGATGGCCCCCAGCATGTTTCTTTCCTTACTGCTAGTGGCCAAAACACGTTTCCTTCCTTTTTATACTGGTGGCCTAACACGTTTCCATCCTTTAAATGATGGCTCAAATATTTCCTTCTTGATAATGATAATTTCCCAAACAAGTTTCCTTCCCGTTTATACCTTCACCATTATATACACTAAGTACAAAGAAATAAGAGTTAGACTGGAAATGGTGCAAATGAGAGGCACCCAAAGCAACGGTGGTCACGACCAGTGGTAGTGGACGACTCCTTTCTCAGCCAGGTGCGTTGACGACGTCACCTTGGCTGAGGTGGATGACTTTCACGTGACTGGCCGGGCAACGGTGGTCACGACCAGTGGTAGTGGACGACTCCTTTCTCAGCCAGGTGCGTTGACGACGTCACCTTGGCTGAGGTGGATGACTTTCACGTGACTGGCCGGGCAACGGTGGTCACGACCAGTGGTAGTGGACGACTCCTTTCTCAGCCAGGTGCGTTGACGACGTCACCTTGGCTGAGGTGGATGACTTTCACGTGACTGGCCGGTTGAACTACCAAGAAACGTAGCAGTGGGGCCCCAAACTGCTACACTCTGAATTGCTAGTTGACTGGCCAAGGGGGTATACTAAATATGTGAATGACAAACGTAGAGTAAAATATTTAACGTACTGTACATGACGCACGCCGTAACTTTTCTCTCCTTGTAATGTGGGCAGTCCCAGCACGTTTTGCCCTTCATAACAATGCTGGTTTATCAACAGGTTTCTGTGATGATAGTGTTGATTACTGCAACACGTTTTCTTCCAAATAATACTGGCTTTAATAAGTCTTCATCCTTACGATAATGGCACTTCCCAACACGTTTCCCTTCTTATAATGCCGGTGGCCGAAATGTGTTTTCCCTCAGTATAATGCTGGTGGCCCTAACACTTTTCCTTCCTATTATTGCTGCTAGTTCCAACATGTTTTCCTTCATTATTTTTATGGTGGCCCCAATACGTTTCTCTCCTCATAATAATTTTCAATATAATAAAAACTAAGCGCTAAACCCACAAGGATCGTACTGCACCGTCCCCAATATCTTCCAGTTTTTATAATGGCTTAGTCCTCTCACGGGAGGTTCCTTGATGATACTTGCAGGCTCTTGATCTAAGGTATTGAAGTTCTGCTTCAGTTCCGTAAATTAAGCCTGAATGTCCCCGAATCCCCTCAGATGATGACTGGTCCCTAAGGGTTTAGCGCTCCCTTTATGAATTTAATGCAGTGTATCAGGTAAAGGAACATTGTTTATGTTGTATTGTTTATGTTGTATTGTTTATGTTGTATTGTTTATGTTGTATTGTTTATGTTGTATTGTTTATGTTGTATTGTTTATGTTGTATTGTTTATGTTGTATTGTTTATGTTGTATTGTTTATGTTGTATTGTTTATGTTGTATTGTTTATGTTGTATTGTTTATGTTGTATTGTTTATGTTGTATTGTTTATGTTGTATTGTTTATGTTGTATTGTTTATGTTGTATTGTTTAGGTTGTATTGTTTAGGTTGTATTGTTTATGTTGTATTGCTTATGTTGTATTGCTTATGTTGTATTGCTTATGTTGTATTGCTTATGTTGTATTGCTTATGTTGTATTGTTTATGTTGTATTGATTATGTTGTATTGATTATGTTGTATTGTTTATGTTGTATTGTTTATGTTGTATTGTTTATGTTGTATTGTTTATGTTGTATTGTTTATGTTGTATTGTTTATGTTGTATTGTTTATGTTGTATTGTTTATGTTGTATTGTTTATGTTGCATTGTTTATGTTGCATTGTTTATGTTGTATTGTTTATGTTGTATTGTTTATGTTGTATTGTTTATGTTGTATTGTTTATGTTGTATTGTTTATGTTGTATTGTTTATGTTGTATTGTTTATGTTGTATTGTTTATGTTGTATTGTTTATGTTGTATTGTTTATGTTGCATTGTTTATGTTGCATTGTTTATGTTGTATTGTTTATGTTGTATTGTTTATGTTGTATTGTTTATGTTGCATTGTTTATGTTGTATTGTTTATGTTGTATTGTTTATGTTGTATTGTTTATGTTGTATTGTTTATGTTGTATTGTTTATGTTGCATTGTTTATGTTGTATTGTTTATGTTGCATTGTTTATGTTGTATTGTTTATGTTGTATTGTTTATGTTGTATTGTTTATGTTGTATTGTTTATGTTGTATTGTTTATGTTGTATTGTTTATGTTGTATTGTTTATGTTGTATTGTTTATGTTGTATTGTTTATGTTGCATTGTTTATGTTGCATTGTTTATGTTGTATTGTTTATGTTGTATTGTTTATGTTGTATTGTTTATGTTGTATTGTTTATGTTGTATTGTTTATGTTGTATTGTTTATGTTGTATTGTTTATGTTGTATTGTTTATGTTGTATTGTTTATGTTGTATTCTTTATGTTCTATTGTTTATGTTGTATTGTTTATGTTGTATTGTTTATGTTGCATTGTTTATGTTGCATTGTTTATGTTGTATTGTTTATGTTGCATTGTTTATGTTGTATTGTTTATGTTGTATTGTTTATGTTGTATTGCTTATGTTGTATTGCTTATGTTGTATTGTTTATGTTGTATTGTTTATGTTGTATTGTTTATGTTGTATTGTTTATGTTGTATTGATTATGTTGTATTGTTTATGTTGTATTGTTTATGTTGTATTGTTTATGTTGTATTGTTTATGTTGTATTGTTTATGTTGTATTGTTTATGTTGTATTGTTTATGTTGTATTGTTTATGTTGTATTGTTTATGTTGTATTGTTTATGTTGTATTGTTTATGTTGTATTGTTTATGTTGTATTGTTTATGTTGTATTGCTTATGTTGTATTGCTTATGTAGTATTGCTTATGTTGTATTGCTTATGTTTTATTGCTTATGTTGTATTGTTTATGTTGTATTGTTTATGTTGTATTGATTATGTTGTATTGTTTATGTTGTATTGTTTATGTTGTATTGTTTATGTTGTATTGTTTATGTTGTATTGTTTATGTTGTATTGTTTATGTTGTATTGTTTATGTTGTATTGTTTATGTTGTATTGTTTATGTTGTATTGTTTATGTTGCATTGTTTATGTTGCATTGTTTATGTTGTATTGTTTATGTTGTATTGTTTATGTTGTATTGTTTATGTTGTATTGTTTATGTTGTATTGTTTATGTTTTATTGTTTATGTTGTATTGTTTATGTTGTATTGTTTATGTTGTATTGTTTATGTTGTATTGTTTATGTTGTATTGTTTATGTTGTATTGTTTATGTTGCATTGTTTATGTTGCATTGTTTATGTTGTATTGTTTATGTTGTATTGTTTATGTTGTATTGTTTATGTTGCATTGTTTATGTTGTATTGTTTATGTTGTATTGTTTATGTTGTATTGTTTATGTTGTATTGTTTATGTTGTATTGTTTATGTTGTATTGTTTATGTTGTATTGTTTATGTTGTGTTGTTTATGTTGTATTGTTTATGTTGTATTGTTTATGTTGCATTGTTTATGTTGTATTGTTTATGTTGTATTGTTTATGTTGTATTGTTTATGTTGTATTGTTTATGTTGTATTGTTTATGTTGTATTGTTTATGTTGCATTATGTTGTATTGTTTATGTTGTATTGTTTATGTTGTATTGTTTATGTTGTATTGTTTATGTTGTATTGTTTATGTTGTATTGTTTATGTTGTATTGTTTATGTTGTATTGTTTATGTTGCATTGTTTATGTTGTATTGTTTATGTTGTATTGTTTATGTTGTATTGTTTATGTTGTATTGTTTATGTTGTATTGTTTATGTTGTATTGTTTATGTTGTATTGTTTATGTTGTATTGTTTATGTTATATTGTTTATGTTGTATTGTTTATGTTGTATTCTTTATGTTCTATTGTTTATGTTGTATTGTTTATGTTGTATTGTTTATGTTGCATTGTTTATGTTGCATTGTTTATGTTGTATTGTTTATGTTGCATTGTTTATGTTGTATTGTTTATGTTGTATTGTTTATGTTGTATTGTTTATGTTGTATTGTTTATGTTGTATTGTTTATGTTGTATTGTTTATGTTGTATTGTTTATGTTGTATTGTTTATGTTGTATTCTTTATGTTCTATTGTTTATGTTGTATTGTTTATGTTGTATTGTTTATGTTGCATTGTTTATGTTGCATTGTTTATGTTGTATTGTTTATGTTGCATTGTTTATGTTGTATTGTTTATATTGTATTGTTTATGTTGTATTGTTTATGTTGTATTGTTTATGTTGTATTGTTTATGTTGTATTGTTTATGTTGTATTGTTTATGTTGTATTGTTTATGTTGTATTGTTTATGTTGTATTGTTTATGTTGCATTGTTTATGTTGCATTGTTTATGTTGTATTGTTTATGTTGTATTGTTTATGTTGTATTGTTTATGTTGTATTGTTTATGTTGTATTGTTTATGTTGTATTGTTTATGTTGTATTGTTTATGTTGTATTGTTTATGTTGTATTGTTTATGTTGTATTGTTTATGTTGTATTCTTTATGTTCTATTGTTTATGTTGTATTGTTTATGTTGTATTGTTTATGTTGCATTGTTTATGTTGCATTGTTTATGTTGTATTGTTTATGTTGCATTGTTTATGTTGTATTGTTTATGTTGTATTGTTTATGTTGTATTGCTTATGTTGTATTGCTTATGTTGTATTGTTTATGTTGTATTGTTTATGTTGTATTGTTTATGTTGTATTGTTTATGTTGTATTGTTTATGTTGTATTGATTATGTTGTATTGTTTATGTTGTATTGTTTATGTTGTATTGTTTATGTTGTATTGTTTATGTTGTATTGTTTATGTTGTATTGTTTATGTTGTATTGTTTATGTTGTATTGTTTATGTTGTATTGTTTATGTTGTATTGTTTATGTTGCATTGTTTATGTTGTATTGTTTATGTTGTATTGTTTATGTTGTATTGTTTATGTTGTATTGTTTATGTTGTATTGTTTATGTTGTATTGTTTATGTTGTATTGTTTATGTTGTATTGTTTATGTTGTATTGTTTATGTTGTATTGTTTATGTTGTATTGTTTATGTTGTATTGTTTATGTTGTATTGTTTATGTTGTATTCACACAAAGGTAAAATGCACGAATTTTTCAAATTTTTATTAGCAATGACAACAGTGTAGACAATAATACATCAACAGTGTAGATAATAATACATCAACAGTGTAGATAATAATACATCAACAGTGTAGATAATAATACATCAACAGTGTAGATAATAATACATCAACAGTGTAGATAATAATACATCAACAGTGTAGATAATAATACATCAACAGCGTAGATAATAATACATCAACAGTGTAGATAATAATACATCAACAGTGTAGATAATAATACATCAACAGTGTAGATAATAATACATCAACAGTGTAGATAATAATACATCAACAGTGTAGATAATAATACATCAACAGTGTAGATAATAATACATCAACAGTGTAGATAATAATACATCAACAGTGTAGATAATAATACATCAACAGTGTAGATAATAATACATCAACAGTGTAGATAATAATACATCAACAGTGTAGATAATAATACATCAACAGTGTAGATAATAATACATCAACAGTGTAGATAATAATACATCAACAGTGTAGATAATAATACATCAACAGTGTAGATAAAAATACATCAACAGTGTAGATAATAATACATCAACAGTGTAGATAATAATACATCAACAGTGTAGATAATAATACATCAACAGTGTAGATAATAATACATCAACAGTGTAGATAATAATACATCAACAGTGTAGATAATAATACATCAACAGTGAAGATAATAATACATCAACAGTGTAGATAATAATACATCAACAGTGTAGATAATAATACATCAACAGTGTAGATAATAATACATCAACAGTGAAGATAATAATACATCAACAGTGTAGATAATAATACATCAACAGTGTAGATAATAATACATCAACAGTGTAGATAATAATACATCAACAGTGTAGATAATAATACATCAACAGCGTAGATAATAATACATCAACAGTGTAGATAATAATACATCAACAGTGTAGATAATAATACATCAACAGTGTAGATAATAATACATCAACAGTGAAGATAATAATACATCAACAGTGTAGATAATAATACATCAACAGTGTAGATAATAATACATCAACAGTGTAGATAATAATACATCAACAGTGTAGATAATAATACATCAACAGCGTAGATAATAATACATCAACAGTGTAGATAATAATACATCAACAGTGTAGATAATAATACATCAACAGTGTAGATAATAATACATCAACAGTGAAGATAATAATACATCAACAGTGTAGATAATAATAGATCAACAGTGTCGATAATAATACATCAACAGTGTAGATAATAATACATCAACAGCGTAGATAATAATACATCAACAGTGTAGATAATAATACATCAACAGTGTAGATAATAATACATCAACAGTGTAGATAATAATACATCAACAGTGTAGATAATAATACATCAACAGTGTAGATAATAATACATCAACAGTGTAGATAATAATACATCAACAGTGTAGATAATAATACATCAACAGTGTAGATAATAATACATCAACAGTGTAGATAATAATACATCAACAGTGTAGATAATAATACATCAACAGTGTAGATAATAATACATCAACAGTGTAGATAATAATACATCAACAGTGTAGATAATAATACATCAACAGTGTAGATAATAATACATCAACAGTGTAGATAATAATACATCAACAGTGTAGATAATAATACATCAACAGTGTAGATAATAATACATCAACAGTGTAGATAATAATACATCAACAGCGTAGATAATAATACATCAACAGCGTAGATAATAATACATCAACAGTGTAGATAATAATACATCAACAGTGTAGATAATAATACATCAACAGTGTAGATAATAATACATCAACAGTGTAGATAATAATACATCAACAGTGTAGATAATAATACATCAACAGCGTAGATAATAATACATCAACAGTGTAGATAATAATACATCAACAGTGTAGATAATAATACATCAACAGTGTAGATAATAATACATCAACAGTGTAGATAATAATACATCAACAGTGTAGATAATAATACATCAACAGTGTAGATAATAATACATCAACAGTGTAGATAATAATACATCAACAGTGTAGATAATAATACATGAAAAGTGCAGATAATCATCAACAGTGTAGACAATCATCAACAGTGTAGACAATCATCAACAGTGTAGACAATCATCAACAGTGTAGACAATCATCAACAGTGTAGACAATCATTAACAGTGTAGACAATCATCAACAGTGTAGACAATCATCAACAGTGTAGACAATCATCAACAGTGTAGACAATCATCAACAGTGTAGACAATAAAAAAATGTCTTGAATTTCATCAGCTCGTATTCGTCATTTTCTGTTTGTTTGGTTTGTAATCCTCTTCCTAAACTCTGTTCTTTTTCTAACATTGAGACTGTTATATCAATGTTTTCGGTTATAATCTTGTATTCTGATAAATAAATGGGATGTAGTCGTAAGTAAACAAGATCTGTCAAGTTTTCTCAAATTTTAACCTCTCTTTTTTTTCGACCTTTCTGACTTAAAGACTGTTGTTTCTATAGTCAATAGCTTTTCAAAATGACTCACGAAATCGTAATGACACGATTGCAAACAAACCATACTACGGGCGGGATCTGAACCCGCGACGATTTGGAGTTTTGAGACTCTCTGATCGCGGGTTCAAATCCCGCCCGTGGTATGGTTAGCTTTTCAAACTTCCAGTTAAATTGAAGTTATAGAAATATACTCAAAGGATTTCACATGTATAAGATTCACAGTCAGGTGTACAGGATGCTGTCTAGCACACTCAACTATGGCTGACCAACGAGTATCAGAAATATTGTGGAGGGAACAATTAATATTCCATTCAAATTAATGTCGGCCCGAGGAAACACTCCTGGCTTCCTCCATCTAACATCGCCTTTGACTCCACTACAGTGACATCTTTATGAGTGCTGAAGAAAGGACAGGATCAGTAGGGACATCAACAAAGTTAAACAACATCTGCTAGATCATATATGACTTAGCTAAACCTGAAGTGGTTTTGCTAGGCTAAACTTCCCTGACAATCCGGTGAGTCAGCCTCTTAAAAATGATAAGCTCACTAAGTCTTCCCATCAAAATAATCTTAAACTCATGTTTTTAAACTGTGCCGAATTCTCAGTGAAGGAAAATACAGCTGTCATATAATCTCAGATTAGTAAACAAATTTTAAGTGTTAGGCATAAGGGCTCAAGTTTTACTCTCAGAAAAGTAAATCTGTCGAGCCTTGGATTACATCACCGGTCATCTGTTAACTGTTGCAAGAATCCTCGCCTCTACGACCCGGGTCTCCAAGCCTCATAACAAGAATAATAACTTAATAAATTAAAATGTATGGATAAATGTATACGGAAAGGAATTATTATTTTTTTAAATACCAGCAACAAACTTAATCTGCATGAAGAACTGAATGTTGGAAGTTATTGGGAATTTCTTAAAAAAAGGCTTCCTTCAGGTTTTTAATACTACCATCAATACTACCATCAATACTACCATCAATACTACCATCAATACTACCATCAATACTACCATCAATACTACCATCAATACTACCATCGATACGACCATCAATACTACCATCAATACTACCATCAATACTACCATCAATACTACCATCAATACTACCATCAATACTACCATCAATACTACCGTCAATACTACCATCAATACTACCATCAATACTACCATCAATACTACCATCAATACTACCATCAATACTACCATTAATACTACCATCAATACTACCGTCAATACTA
Source organism: Cherax quadricarinatus (assembly GCF_038502225.1). Taxonomy (NCBI): domain Eukaryota; kingdom Metazoa; phylum Arthropoda; class Malacostraca; order Decapoda; family Parastacidae; genus Cherax; species Cherax quadricarinatus. The sequence goes on along the minus strand of NC_091330.1, from coordinate 25,867,377 downwards.
CCATCAATACTACCATCAATACTACCATCAATACTACCATCAATACTACCGTCAATACTACCATCAATACTACCATCAATGGTACCATCAATACTACCATCAATACTACCATCAATACTACCGTCAATACTACCATCAATACTACCATCAATACTACCATCAATACTACCATCAATACTACCATCAATACTACCATCAATACTACCATCAATACTACCATCAATACTACCATCAATACTACCATCAATACTACCATCAATACTACCATCAATACTACCATCAATACTACCATCAATACTACCATCGATACTACCATCAATACTACCATCAATACTACCGTCAATACTACCATCAATACTACCATCAATACTACCATCAATACTACCATCAATACTACCATCAATACTACCATCAATACTACCATCAATACTACCGTCAATACTACCATCAATACTACCATCAATACTACCATCAATACTACCATCAATACTACCATCAATACTACCGTCAATACTACCATCAATACTACCATCAATACTACCATCAATACTACCATCAATACTACCATCAATACTACCATCATTACTACCATCAATACTACCATCAATACTACCATCAATACTACCATCAATACTACCATCGATACTACCATCAATACTACCGTCAATACTACCATCAATACTACCATCAATACTACCATCAATACTACCATCAATACTACCATCAATACTACCATCAATACTACCATCAATACTACCATCAATACTACCATCAATATTACCATCATAACTGACGAAACAGGCAAAAACAGACGCTTTCAATACAATTATTCAGTACTATTACGAACACAGGTACTGTTGGTCTGTTGACCTGGTAGTAACTGGTGAAGCAAAATAAACACAGCAGTAGAATTAAGTTATATTTTCCTTCACCAAAGGTCGAGGTCGAGTTTCTGACCAGAGCTTTGGTAAGATGGGGAAGAAAGAAGGATGGGTAAGGATGGAAATGGGAAAGGGTTGGGAGGGTGGTGGGGAGGTTGGGTTTTTAAACGTAAGTGGCCTAACCACTTTGGTGCAATTTAAATAAGTGTGTGTGCATGTTGTGTTATTCATAAAAAAGTTGGATTTATAAGATAGGTATACTTCCTGCCCATCAACTGCACACCGCTATACCACCTGTATACGGGTGTGCCATTGAATTGGAAGGATGCATACTGTTCGCAGTTGCTGTTTTTTTTCGCGCAAGAGGTCGGTCGTAAGGCTGCAGCTGCAGGTTGTAGTTGCAGGTCGTTTGATGGAGGTTGGTTGCTGGCCCAGAGTTGGTTGGCTAAGCAGTTTCTGACGTGGTGTCCTGCTGTAGGATTGTTGCAGATGTTACAATGTTAGCTGTAAGGTGTTGATTGACAGAAGTAGGTCACCCAAAATTGGGTAGCGTTAATCCATGTTATTGGACGTATAATGGTTCTGGTGGTAGCCATTCTTCTAATTCTTCGGGGAGGTTACTCAGGATTCTTGGTCGAGGGAAGTTCTCCTTGTGGATGAAACGTCGAACTCTTTGTTGGAGGATCATTCTTTGGGATCTGTGGGAGGGGGAGGAGGGGTGTTGATGGTGTAGTCGGTAGTGTTCGATGGTTGGGGTGGGTTCTCTCTGCCAGGTACATAGAGTTCCTGTATGTCATATAGTTGTCTCTTTCTTTAGTTTGTCTAGCCTGACGTTAATTGCAGTGATTCTCTGTTGTGTATGCAGGTCTTCCGTCCTGATTCTGTCTCTGAACCTGGTGCCAGTGATAAAGCGGAGGGCTCTGTTCTGGACTCTTTTGAGTTTTAGTATGTTGGTTTTAGTTATTAATGACATGGGTACGGAAGGGTATTCTAGCATAGGTCTGATCATCATCTTGTACAGGTGTTTCTTGATGTGGGGGGAGCTGCATTGAATCGGAAAAGTTGGCCGGGACGGGCTTTTGCTAGGTTCACTTGTTTGGTTATGTGGGATGTGAAGTGGAGTAATCTGTCGATCTCATACCCCAGGAACTTGTTTTGATTTCTGATAGCGATTCGTGTACCTCTGATGGAAATACCCCCTTTAGCTTCTATGGTTGTTGCTAAACAACCGATGGTGCTGTTGTGGACTTTATCTGGGTTGGTTGTGATTCTCCACTTTTTCTCCCTCTTAGCTGTTCTCCGTAGTTTTTTGCTCATTTTCTCTATTGCTCTCCTATATTTGTTTGCACCAGAGATGGGATGGATAACATCCTCTGCAAATTAGGTGATGATGGTATCATTGTGTTCAGGTTGGGGGAGGTCGTTGACATATATATTTATGAGTATAGGGCTGAGACAAGAGCCTTGTGGCACTCCAGCTGTCGCCGTGAAGGGTGTTGCTGCCGTACCATGAAAGGTGGGAATGATATTTCTACTTGTTAAGGAGTTGTATATGAGCCTGAGAAAGGTCCAATTGTGATCTGGGTGGTCGGCAAGTTTGGAAATGAGTCCTTCGTGCCACAGGCTGTCGAAGGCCTTGTGTACGTCCCAAGTTGCAATCAGGGCCAGGTTCCCTTGCTTCCTCAGGCTGGCCACAGCATCAAAGATGATATTTATCTCATGTTTGATCGCTAAACCCTTAGCATCCGGTTCGCTGGTTGGGAGGCAGCCTATATGGGAGTGTGTACATACGCCGAATAAAGTGTAACATACTCTTTGCATGCCACAAGTACTTACATATCTGCTAATATATCACCAAGAAGACCAGCAACTGCAGATCATCATCAAAATCAACAGCTGAAAACCAACACCAAGACCAGGAGCTGATACTGCAGTGTGTGGTGCTGCTGAAGCTCAATAACATGAGAGGGATTCTGCAGTGTCGTGAAGGTGTTACACTACAGAGATACTGCAGTGTCGTGAAGGTTCAGTTACAATACAAGGATACTGATACGTGCGTCAGTGCTTCGTAAACACATACACACACACACGCACACACACACACACACACACACACACACACACACACACACACACACACACACACACACACACACACACACACACACACACACACACACACACATACACATACACATACACACACACACACACACACACACACACACACATAAACAATGATATTATTCATGCGAGTGTGTGAACACATTGTGTTTACAAACTTGAATTAGTAAATATAATTAGTTGAAATCATTGTTTTATTTGTAAATATCTGCGCCACCAGGAGTTCCCAACATTAATGTCTTCCCTGGCAGTGCCATATTTAGCAGTGCCTTCCCTGGCAGTGTCATACTTAGCAGTGCCTTCCCTGGCAGTGCCATATTTAGCAGTGCCTTCCCTGGCAGTGCCAAACTTTGCAGTGCCTTCCCTGGCAGTGTCATACTTAGCAGTGCCTTCCCTGGCAGTGTCATACTTAGCAGTGCCTTCCCTGGCAGTGCCATACTTTGCAGTGCCTTCACTGGCAGTGCCATATCTTGAAGTGCCTTCCCTGGCAGTGCCATATCTTGAAGTGCCTTCCCTGGCAGTGCCATACCTTGAAATTCCTTCCCTGGCAGTACCATACTTTGCAGTGCCTTCCCTGGCAGTGCCATACCTTGAAGTGCCTTCCCTGGCAGTGCCATACCTTGAAGTGCCTTCCCTGGCAGTACCATACTTAGCAGTGCCTTCCCTGGAAGTGCCATATTTATCAGTGCCTTCCCTTGCAGTGCCATACTTTGCAGTGCCATTCTTACCAGTGCGTTCCCTGACGGTGAAAAACTTACCAGTAAGTTCCCTGACAGAGTCATACCTAGCAGTGCCTTCCCTGGTAGTGCCTATTTTGCAGTGCCATATTTTGTAATGCCTTCCCTGGAAGTGCCATACTTTACAGTACCTTCCCTGGCAATGCCATACTTTGTAGTGCCTTACCTGGCAGAGCCATACTTTGCAGTGCCTTCCCTGGCAGTGCCATACTTACCAGTGCCTTCCCAGGCAGTGCTATAATTGGAAATGCCTTCCCTGGCAATGATATACTTACCAGTGCTTATCAGGCAGTGCCGTAATTGGAAGTGACTTCCCGGTAGTGCCATAATTGGAAATGTCTTTTCTGGTAATGCCATACTTAGCACTGCTTTCCCTGACAGTGCAATATTTAGCAGTGCCTTCCCTGGCAGTGCCTACTCTGGCAGTGCTATACTTAGCAGTGCCTACTCAGGCAGTTCCATACTTAGCAGTGCCGTCCCTGGCAATGCCATACTTTGCAGTGCCTTCCCTGGCAGTGCCATTTCTTGCAGTGCCATACTTATCAGTGCCTTCCTTGAAAGGGCAATACTCAGCAGTGCCTTCCCTGGTAGTGCCATACTTTGCAGTGCTTTCTCTGGCAGTGCCATACTTTGCAGTGCTTTCCTGATGAGTCTGTATCTTACTGATGTCTGATGAGTCTGTCTTTTACTGATGTATGATGAGTCTGTCTCTTACTGATGTCTGATGAGTCTGTCTCTTACTGATATCTGATGAGTCTGTTTCTTACTGATGTACGATGAGTCTGTTTCTTACTGATGTCTGATGAGTCTGTCTCTTACTGATATCTGATGAGTCTGTCTCTTACTGATGTCTGATGAGTCTGTTTCTTACTGATATCTGATGAGTCTGTTTCTTACTGATGTACGATGAGTCTGTTTCTTACTGATGTCTGATGAGTCTGTCTCTTACTGATATCTGATGAGTCTGTCTCTTACTGATGTCTGATGAGTCTGTCTCTTACTGATGTCTGATGAGTCTGTCTCTTACTGATGTATGATGAGTCTGTCTCTTACTGATGTCTGATGAGTCTGTATGTGCCCTTATATTAGTGAAATTTCTAACTTCTGGAGTCTAGATTAACGTCATACTCTCAATGATTAAATAAAGATTTAAATGCTGTTCGTTTTACTTCTTGTTACGTTAGGTAATGTTATTTCATGTTAGGTTACGTTTTGTGTGGTTGGGTTGGGTTGGGTTGGGTTATGATAGTCTCCCAACCTAACTTAACCTGCTACCCCAAATAAGCACAAAAAAATAACATTGCAATTCTGATCGTTACTGGATACTAATGAACTCTGGTTGCAATGAAGCAGGTGTTCTCTCAGGAACATTGCCTTGTATTTACCTCTTTACTACCGGTCATATTAGTTATAAGGAACCTGGTTACTTGGACTGGAGTCCTGGAGGTGGAATGTACTGTGCCTGCACTCTGAAAGAAGGGTAAGGAAGCGTCGCTTACATCCTGATGTTTACTCACTCCAGGCAAGACAGCTGTTGAGTGACAGGTTTTGACGTGTTGGTTTTCTTGTGTGTGAGGCTTTCTTACCCCGGTGTTAGATGGCCTATGTAGGAATAGTAATAATAATATCTTTATCTACTATAAGTACATCTACAAGGATATAGGCCTATCTGACATCAATGACTTACTACAATTTTGTCCCGGGATGCGACTCACACTAAGGAGGCCTGGTCACAGACCGGGCCGCGGGGGCGTTGACCCCCGGAACTCTGTCCAGATAAACTCCAGATAAACACTAGTCGACTAACACCCAGGTACCCTCTTTACTGATGGGTGAACATCGACAACAGGTGTAAGGAAACACGCCCAATGTTTCCACCCTTGCCGTGAATCTAGCCCGAACCCTCACCGTGTGAAGCTAGTGCTCTTGCCACCAGGCCACGGGCCATACTGTCACCAATAATGCTCTTTACTATCATGTTAGAGATCACAGTCTAAAACTGTCTACTCTTCTTCAAGCCTTCATAGTCGACGTCTTGTTGAAGCATTTCTTAAGACACCTGCTGTCCATGTTCACCCATCAGTATAAAAATGGGTACCTGGGTGTTAGTGGACTGGTGTGGGTGGCATCCTGGGTGTTAGTGGACTGGTGTGGGTCGCATCCTGGGACAAAACTGACCTAATTTTCCCGAAATGCTCAGCATAACAAGAGGCTTTCTATACAGTAGCGTGTCATTGATGTCAGCTAGGACTGTATACCTTGTAGATGTACTTGTAGAAATAATTATATTCGTGGCTGTGTCTCTATAGATGTCTTCCATTCTCAT
>NC_091330.1:25798809-25848809 GCF_038502225.1 Cherax quadricarinatus | reverse complement strand
CTTAGCCTCAAGCAATGAATTAAACATACTACATCACGACAATTACAGTATTATTCTTATTTTACAATTTAGAGATCTAAACGAAAAACTGTTTGCCATTTTTGGGAGTTCAAGAAATGTAACCCTATTTTTCCCCTATGTCCTTCAGTTTGTTTTAGACACAATTTTCAAGAACGTAACGAATGTCGTAATCCACGGTGTTCTGTATTTCGTTGTGTGTGACTCCGCAGTGAGCGGGTATTCACTGAACGGATGTGACATAACCTTGAGAGTCTTGTCCATGTACAAGGGTGAGGCTGGAGTATACAAGTTCCTTGCAGGTTTTGGACTATTATTATCAAAAAGAAGCACTAAACACACTAGGGTCATGCAGTGCTGCAGGGCAAGGGGTGTTGCTGTGGCAGAGAGGAGCCAGGGTGGAGGGGATAACATAGGTAGAGTTAGAAAGAGCTGTGAGGAGTGTTAAAGGAAGTATTATTAAAGTTTGTGTAATATATCAGTTGATGTCAAGAAGTCATGGGGAGTCCAAGTCAAAGGTGGGGCCATGAACAAGAAGAGAAGATTCTAGGGACCCACAAACTGAAAAAAAAACAAGAATATTGTCCTAACTAAACCTAATGAAACACCACTACATCCCACTGACACAGCTAACAAGATAAACGACTTCTTCTCAACCATAGGATCTAATCTCGCCAATAAAATCCCACATACTAATGCCCATGCCGGGGACTACCTAGATGGGAATTTCCCAAATTCCTTCTATCTTGCACCAACTGAGCCCTCGGAAGTCACCGAGATTATAAAGTCACTTAAAAACAACTCAGGGAATCTGTCTAATGTCCCACCATTACTGTACAAGCGAGCGGCCCATATCCTTTTGCATGCTATTTCATTACTTTTTAACAAGTCACTAGAAACTAGCACCTTCCCGAAACTACTCAAGATGGCAAGGGTTACATCAATACATAAAGGTGGTGACCCTACAGACTTAAACAACTATAGGCCAATATCAAACTTACCATTGCTATCCAAAATCTTTGAGAAACTCGTGCACAGGAGACTATATTCATTTATAACAGCACAAAACATACTCAACCCCTGCCAATTTGGATTTAGGAAAAATAAAAGCACTAATGATGCAATCATAAAAATGCTAGATCTGCTTTACACAGCATTGGAAAATAAGGAATATCCACTAGGAATTTTTATTGACCTAAGAAAAGTTTTTGACACAGTAGACCACGACATCCTACTCCACAAACTTGACCATTACGGTATAAGAGGCCATGCGCTTGCTTATTTCAAATCTTACCTTACTAATAGGTATCAGTATGTTATCATTAAAGACACAGCATCAACAACACGGCCACTTGATACTGGAGTTCCGCAGGGAAGTGTCCTTGGTCCCCTGCTCTTCCTCATATACATCAATGATCTTCCAAACGTATCCCAACACCTGAAGCCCATTCTCTTTGCTGACGACACGACTTATGTCATCTCTCACCCTAATCTTGCCACCCTCAACACCATTGTTAACGAGGAGCTGATCAAAATATCGACTTGGATGACAGCCAATAAACTTATGCTTAACACTGACAAAACCTACTATATTATGTTTGGTAGCAGAGCAGGAGATGCACAAATTAACATTAAGATCGACAACACTCTAATTACCAGACATAATGAGGGCAAATTCCTAGGCCTATACCTTGACAACAACCTGAATTTCAGCACCCATATCCAACACATAACCAAAAAAGTATCCAAAACAGTTGGGATCCTCTCCAAGATACGATACTACGTGCCGCAAAATGCCCTTCTCACACTATACCACTCACTTATTTATCCATACCTCACCTATGCTATTTGTGCTTGGGGATCAACTGCAGCAACACACCTAAAGCCAATAATAACCCAACAAAAAGCTGCAGTAAGAATAAGCACTAAATCCCATCCCTGGCAACACCCCCCCCCACTCTTCATAGATCTAAACTTACTCCCTGTTCAGTACATCCACACTTACTACTGTGCAATCTACATCTACAGGACCTTAAACTCCAATATCAACCCTGACCTAAAACGCTTTCTTGATAGTTGTGACAGAACCCACAGGCATAACACCAGACACAAACATCTCTACGACATTCCCCATGTCCGACTAAACCTTTACAAAAATTCAATGTATGTCAAAGGCCCTAAAATCTGGAACACCCTACCTGAGAACTCTAGAACTGCAGACACATTCATCACCTTCAAAACTACCATTAGAAAACATCTTATCTCCCTGATAAACCCCATCAACTAACTACACGAATACCACCTGGCGGTTCACACTTAAACTCACTCACCCATTTGACCATAAACAGAAATATTAATCTCAATCTTAAAATAATGAATCCTATGATACTCCAATACTGAAACTATGTACTGTGCCAAAACAAAAGCATTCACATTGCTAAACTCACAAACTAGTATTTAGTCACTTAGCCATAATACCAACTTACCTCATAATTTGTAATATTTTAAAATAAAGAATTAAACTAAGTCTGCCCGAAATGCCTAGCCATGCTAGGCGTTCTAGTGGTACACTCTGTAATCATTATTTAACTATATGTAAACCACACAACAACCAAATTCTGTAAATTCAACATTGTAATCTTTATAGAGAATAAACTTTGAATTTGAATTTGAATTTGAATAAGGGTGTTAGAGCGGCGACGACGTCAGATGCAAATTCTGCACGCTCACTGAAACACAAGACTAACTGAAGTCGGAACTTGACAATTCTTACAGAGTGGAACAGGGCGTCTCTCCATGAGATACCTATGAGTAAGATAGGTGTGCCCAATGAGAAGACGGGAAAGCATAGTCTTCTAACCTTTCATCGATGATAAAAAGGCCAGAAACCTAAACTTGGCTTGATGGAATATAATGTGTTATGAGTCATAACGGACCAACAGTGTTGCTAACGTGTGCGAAAGTGGTTAGAGATTAGAGCAAAATAGTCCGAGTACAAAAAAAAACCTATTTGAAACTGGGAGGTCATGTATCACTGACCACGCAGCAGAGTCCGCCTGCTCGTTGCCCTGAACATCAACATGACCAGAGACCCAACAAAAAATTATTTTTGTTTTTGCAAGAAATGCAGAGTAACCAAAGTTGTATACGAAGAACTAGCAGATGAGGCGAACCAATTTTTTTGATAGTTTGCAAAGCACTAAATGAGTCTGAGACTACGACAAACGTTAAGGTAGGCATAGATGTAATATAAATAACTGCAATAAGAATTGCATATAGTTCAGCTGTATAAATGCAAACCGAGTCTCATAAATGCCCTTGCACAACACAGTCCGGGAACACTGCTGCCAACCCAACACTGCCAGAGACCAGAAATGGTTGAGAAAAGAGAGCGAGAAGCAACTGTAGATATCTGAGCTTTTGCACATGACAATGGGGAAGAACAGATATGAAATGTCGGAAATTTCCAAGGAAGAAGAGAAAAGTTGGATGCTAGATTAACATGTAAAGGGAGGCAATTAATGAGAAGTCAAGAGCGAGTTAAGAAGAGAAAGGGGATGGAATAAACAGGGGCGGTGAACAAATAATGGACCTCTACTAACATCAGTTACTATCCTGTACACAGAAGGATCGTGAAGGTCAGGAGAGTGGACAAAATAACGGAGGCAATGGGCATCACGGTGAATGTTCAAGGATGAAACATTTGCCTCTGCATATAAGCTTTCGACAGCGGGTGATCTGAAATTCGTCGCACCGTAGAGGGTGAAGCTGGAAGCATTGTCAAAGATATGAGGTGGTCAGATGTATCAAAGGAGTTAGGCCTAACCCCGGTACCAGGGATGGGCAACAAAGTGTTACCCGCAGAACGTAAAGGGGTGTTTGAAACGTCCGAGGGGTCTGGAAGGAGACGTATCATGAACTTGGGACTCCATGGTTAGGTCATTGTCTCTTCTTTTTCCAAAAAAAAGGAAAAAACAAAAAGCAGAAAATGATAAAAACAGGGGTGGGTGGGGAAAACGTGGAGGGATAGCTCCTAGGAGGTGTGAAAGGGCTGCAGATCCCCTCCCCCCCCCCGCGTCCAAGAGGGCCTCAGCGCGGCCAGTAGTGCAGATGCGGCACGGAACCTGTGCCATACCCTACCTTTCATGCCAGTGAACCGGCAATACAGGATAGCAACCTCACATCCATTGAGCCACCTCAGTGGATATGAGAGGGTGGTTGGAAACCCGCCACAAAGAATACCTCCTTTAGCTACCACCTCTCGGAATCCGACAGGCAGCCTCCAGAGATACACTCATAACCCAGAAGACATCACAAGCCGTCCTCCCAGAGATCAAAGAGGGATTGGGACATCCCCTGATGATCCAGATTCCACGGCAAAGTACACTACAAAAACAAGTACCTCAACGGAATGGGATTGACAACGGTACCCGTTCCCCAACCTAGGAGCTAGAATTCCTGAGGAGAGGACCCCAAAGGCCAAAAGTAGGAAAGGGAGGAGAGGGGAGGGAAGGGAAAAGGAGGAGGGATGGTAAAGGAGGGATGGGAAGAATGGGATAGGGGAGGGAGATTGGGAGGTAATTAGGTTCCGAAGGAACCAGTTCCGAAGGGTCCAGTTCCTAAGACCAAAAGCCTCTTCAAAGCACCAAGGAGCCTCCACCCCCCCACCCCCGCCCTTGCAGAAGTGCAGGTTTTGGAGCGATGTGTGAGATCCTGGACAGCACTTTTCGAATCGCTATAAATTGTATAATTGCCAACCGTCAGTGTAGCTTCCATCCTGTTTTGAGATGGAAGCGAGGAATTCACAATGCAGATTTGACAAGAGGTTTTATTATTTTCGAGATTCGTGATTCATCTGTAAATGCTTCATTTAGTGCTGATTTTGTAGTATCATTGTCAAGGCGAGGAATTGGATTTTGGGTAAAATAGTTCCTCGGGGAAACAGGCAGAACTGCTGGTTGGTTTTCGTAGGATCCTGTTTGCGGAATTATAGGTGGAGGTAAATAAAAAGTGGTTTCATGCATAGAAGTGATGACAGGATTCACTTTGAAATACTATACTTCTGATGTATAGAAATGCAGAGGAAAAAGTTGTTCGTACATATTATGTCTCTTCTTGTGGCTGTTTCTCCTTGAGTGCATCTTATATAAGTAATGAACGTGAAGCCCCGCAGATGATTCACATGGTAGTGTTTCGAATTGGGTCCTGCTTTTGGAGGTTTCATGGTTCTTCTGATGCATACACTTGGCAGTAGTAGTCAATATGCTATGGATGTATGTAATGTAGAATTAGAGAAAGATTCGTGATGTGCTTCCCATGATGTACCAGTTAGGCCTTCGAATATTTAAAGTCTCGGCTGGTAGTATGTTGGAGGCATATGCTGCGGTGTTTCTAGATGAGGATGGGCGAATCAAGATAGATTCCCAAGTATTTATGTATTCTTTCATGTTTGATGCAATTGTTCCTAATGGTGATTGTTCCTAATGGTAATTCTTTTGTCAACCCTTAGTGGCAAGTCCCACTCGTATATCCAATTAGTGCGTATTTTACTGTCACTGTAGTGGACAATATAGCATTGTTGGAGTAATATAATATCATAATAAGCGGAAATGTGCACTGGGCATGTGTTTGAAATGTCGGAAAGAAATGTTTTGAAAAGGGTCGGGCTTAGAATGGATCCTTGCGGCACCCCAGAGTTAATGTGGATGTCAAGGGAGAAGCTGTCTTGTATGTAAACTTTGACTGTTTTGTTGGTGAGAAATCGTAACCAACTGAACGTTCTGCCCCTTAGTCCTTGACGCGACAGATTAGCGAACTGGCTTGTGTGTAGGATACTGTCAAAGGCGCATTTGAGGTCAACACACATGAAAATGCATCTGGTATAATGTGATGGGTGTGGGAAGCATATTTCTGCAACCAACACCCTGAGAACATACCGTATGTGGGAGCGTCACCAGAAAGGTGACTAGAATTGCTCATGCATTTACGAGTTCCTCATTACTTTTATTCATAAGTGTCTTTACCTTGTATAATGATTAATAATAATAATAATAATAATAATAATAATAATAATAATAATAATAATAATAATAATAATAATAATAATAATGATAATAATTTCTACATGTACAAGGTATAGAGAGCATAGCTAACATCAGTGACATAGTACTATAGAGAAAGCAGCTTGTTATGCAGAGCATTTCGGGCAAATTAGGTCAATTTTGTCCCCAGGATGCGACCCACACCAGTCGACTAACACCCAGGTACCTATTTTACTATAAGGTGAATATGGGCAGCAGGTGTGTTAAGGAAACGCGTCGTAATGTATGATACAGTCCCTGCTGAACCTTGCTGTACTGTCATCTTCGGTGAGATTATAGTTTTTTTTTTTTAAATGACATGGTGTAGTCTGTCACTCAGCGGGTCGGTGATTTATTTCTCTGAATTTCTATAATAAGAGTCAGAGTTTGTGGTAAAGTATCGTCACCACAGTCAACAACAATGAGTAATTGAACTTTCAGTAGGTCTTACACTGTGTACAGTATATGAAACATAAAGCACGACTGTCATCAAAAATGGATTGCTTGAGGATCCTCTTGAAAGCAGATGAGGAAAGTTTCCAAAGAAAAAACGTATACCGCGTCACCTCGGGCAGGTGTTTGAGACGTGTCTCTCCCACCTTCTTGTTCTTCCTACTGTGTTGAAAGCTATCCAGGAAGCCTTTATTATCATCTGAAGTTAATTGAATGTGGGATGTAGTGTCCACACGATACATTCACATGCATACCTATATATATCTATATATATATATATATATATATATATATATATATATATATATATATATATATATATATATATATATATATATATATATATATATATATACAATAATGTAGTTGTAGCTACACTGAGAGTGAAAGGTAGATGGGATACAAAGAGAATAGAAGCATCAGGGAAGAGAGAGGTGAAGGTTTATAAACTAAAAGAGGAGGCAGTTAGGGTAAGATATAAACAGCTATTGGAGGATAGATGGGCTAATGAGAGCATAGGCAATGGGGTCGAGGAGGTATGGGGTAGGTTTAAAAATGTAGTGTTAGAGTGTTCAGCAGAAGTTTGTGGTTACAGAAAGTGGGTGCGGGAGGGAAGAGGAGCGATTGGTGGAATGATGATGTAAAGAGAGTATTAAGGGAGAAAAAGTTAGCATATGAGAAGTTTTTACAAAGTAGAAGTGATGCAAGGAGGGAAGAGTATATGGAGAAAAAGAGAGAGGTTAAGAGAGTGGTGAAGCAATGTAAAAAGAGAGCAAATGAGAGAGTGGGTGAGATGTTATCAACAAATTTTGTTGAAAATAAGAAAAAGTTTTGGAGTGAGATTAACAAGTTAAGAAAGCCTAGAGAACAAATGGATTTGTCAGTTAAAAATAGGAGAGGAGAGTTATTAAATGGAGAGTTAGAGGTATTGGGAAGATGGAGGGAATATTTTGAGGAATTGTTAAATGTTGATGAAGATAGGGAAGCTGTGATTTCGTGTATAGGACAAGGAGGAATAACATCTTGTAGGAGTGAGGAAGAGCCAGTTGTGAGTGTGGGGGAAGTTCGTGTGGCAGTAGGTAAAATGAAAGGGGGTAAGGCAGCCGGGATTGATGAGATAAAGATAGAAATGTTAAAAGCAGGTGGGGATATAGTTTTGGAGTGGTTGGTGCAATTATTTAATAAATGTATGGAAGAGGGTAAGGTACCTAGGGATTGGCAGAGAGCATGCATAGTTCCTTTGTATAAAGGCAAAGGGGATAAAAGAGAGTGCAAAAATTATAGGGGGATAAGTCTGCTGAGTATACCTGGTAAAGTGTATGGTAGAGTTATTATTGAAAGAATTAAGAGTAAGACGGAGAATAGGATAGCAGATGAACAAGGAGGCTTTAGGAAAGGTAGGGGGTGTGTGGACCAGGTGTTTACAGTGAAACATATAAGTGAACAGTATTTAGATAAGGCTAAAGAGGTCTTTGTGGCATTTATGGATTTGGAAAAGGCGTATGACAGGGTGGATAGGGGGGCAATGTGGCAGATGTTGCAAGTGTATGGTGTAGGAGGTAGGTTACTGAAAGCAGTGAAGAGTTTTTACGAGGATAGTGAGGCTCAAGTTAGAGTATGTAGGAAAGAGGGAAATTTTTTCCCAGTAAAAGTAGGCCTTAGACAAGGATGTGTGATGTCACCGTGGTTGTTTAATATATTTTTAGATGGGGTTGTAAGAGAAGTAAATGCGAGGGTCTTGGCAAGAGGCGTGGAGTTAAAAGATAAAGAATCACACACAAAGTGGGAGTTGTCACAGTTCCTCTTTGCTGATGACACTGTGCTCTTGGGAGATTCTGAAGAGAAGTTGCAGAGATTGGTGGATGAATTTGGTAGGGTGTGCAAAAGAAGAAAATTAAAGGTGAATACAGGAAAGAGTAAGGTTATGAGGATAACAAAAAGATTAGGTGATGAAAGATTGAATATCAGATTGGAGGGAGAGAGTATGGAGGAGGTGAATGTATTCAGATATTTGGGAGTGGACGTGTCAGCGGATGGGTCTATGAAAGATGAGGTGAATCATAGAATTGATGAGGGGAAAAGAGTGAGTGGTGCACTTAGGAGTCTGTGGAGACAAAGAACTTTGTCCTTGGAGGCAAAGAGGGGAATGTATGAGAGTATAGTTTTACCAACGCTCTTATATGGGTGTGAAGCATGGGTGATGAATGTTGCAGCGAGGAGAAGGCTGGAGGCAGTGGAGATGTCATGTCTGAGGGCAATGTGTGGTGTGAATATAATGCAGAGAATTCGTAGTTTGGAAGTTAGGAGGAGGTGCGGGATTACCAAAACTGTTGTCCAGAGGGCTGAGGAAGGGTTGTTGAGGTGGTTCGGACATGTAGAGAGAATGGAGCGAAACAGAATGACTTCAAGAGTGTATCAGTCTGTAGTGGAAGGAAGGCGGGGTAGGGGTCGGCCTAGGAAGGGTTGGAGGGAGGGGGTAAAGGAGGTTTTGTGTGCGAGGGGCTTGGACTTCCAGCAGGCATGCGTGAGCGTGTTTGATAGGAGTGAATGGAGACAAATGGTTTTTAATACTTGACGTGCTGTTGGAGTGTGAGCAAAGTAACATTTATGAAGGGATTCAGGGAAACCGGCAGGCCGGACTTGAGTCCTGGAGATGGGAAGTACAGTGCCTGCACTCTGAAGGAGGGGTGTTAATGTTGCAGTTTAAAAACTGTAGTGTAAAGCACCCTTCTGGCAAGACAGTGATGGAGTGAATGATGGTGAAAGTTTTTCTTTTTCGGGCCACCCTGCCTTGGTGGGAATCGGCCGGTGTGATAATAAAAAAATAATATATATATATATATATATATATATATATATATATATATATATATATATATATATATATATATAACCAGTGAGGATACCATCGCTCCCAAGGACGTCAGCACGGCGCAAGCTCTGAAGGACAAACATCCATCCAGGGCTCCCAGTACCAACATTGACCTCCCTGACATTGCAGCAGGCGAAGAAAATCTAACCTTACAGGATGCTGATGTGTATAAAGCTGCTATGTCATTTCCACAGGGTTTAGCAGGAGGTTTCACCGGTTTAAGGCCTCAACACTTAAAACAAATACTCAATCCAGCACTTGGTGAGGTTTCAGAGAGGCTGCTGTCTGAACTCACCAAATTTTCCAACCTGTGCCTGGCTGGCGGTGTCCCAGAGGCCATCGGACCCTTTTTCTTTGGTGCCTCATTGTGTGCCCTCCGGAAAAAGGATGGCGGAATCAGGCCCATTGCAGTGGGTAACACCCTTCGGCGCCTAGTCGCCAAGGCTGCAGTAAGAAGGGTGAGTCAAGAGGCTGCTGCAATGCTGAAACCAACTCAGCTCGGTTTCGGCGTTCAACAGGGCTGTGAAGCAGCTGCCCACGCAGCACGAGTATATATCAAAAACATGTCCTATGAAAAAGCCTTGGTCAAATTGGACTTTGCCAATGCTTTCAACTCAGTCAGAAGGGATGCTGCTCTCCAAGCAGTTTATAGAAACTTCCCTTCCCTTTATCCCTTCATAGAATCGTGTTATAGTGTGACTTCCAAACTATTGTTTGGGGACCATGAAATTGACTCGTGTGAGGGCGTGCAACAGGGGGACCCTCTCGCCCCCTTTCTATTTTGTTTGGTCATCAAGGAAGTCACGGAGGCACTCTCCAGCGAGCTCAATATCTGGTTCCTGGACGACGGTACCCTAGCTGGCACAACAGAATCTCTCCTGGAGGACATCAGTAAAATTAAAGACATGGGAGAAAGCCTGGGCCTTTCTTTAAACCCCACCAAATGTGAAATAGTTTCTACCAATCAACAGATGATCCAGAATATTAGTGCCGTTTTACCAGGAGCACGAGCCATTGATCCAGCCAATAGCACTCTCCTCGGTGCTCCTCTTGGGTCCAATGCCATCGATCTGATCCTAGGAAAAAAGTCTCAGACCTCCGGACGATGGAAAGCAGGATGCCTTCTACCTACTCACCAGGTGCCTGTCAACCCCAAAACTTACCTATTTTCTGAGATGCTCCCCAGCCTTCAGCAGTCCAAAACTCAAGGAATATGACTCTCTCCTGAAGGCCATGCTAGAGAGTGTATTGAATCTTTCCCTTGACAATGGACAGTGGTTGCAAGCCTCACTTCCGGTCAGGCTTGGAGGGCTAGGAGTACGCAGATCCTCCCAGATTGCTCTACCAGCTTTCCTATCCTCTTCCATTGCATCAAACGAGTTGATAAGACAAATTCTTCCTGACACCCTCAGTGACTCAGCAGGAATAGAAGACCCTAGCTATGTCAGTGCCATCACCGAATGGGAGACTCTTGCTGCTCCAGCACCAAACCCTAGTGCAGCACTGGCTCACAAACAGTCAAGCTGGGATAGCCCAATTGCTGAAAAGGTGCTTGCCAACATGCTCAGGGCTGCAACATCAGATAGGGAGATTGCCCGTCTCCAGGCTGTGAGTGCACCTCACTCCGGGGACTTCCTCCAAACAGTTCCCATATCGGCAATGGGAACGCGACTCGACCCTAAGACCCTCCGTATTGCAGTGGCTCTGCGCCTTGCTGCCCCAATTCACACAGAATATATGTGTATTTGCGGCGAAGTGCAAGCAGACCAATACGGTCTACATGGTCTTAACTGTTCCAAAACCAAGGGCTGGCATGCAAGACACAATGAGGTCAACGACATCATTAAGAGAACCCTTGCTACAGCTGGATGCCCTGCCGAGAGGAAGCCACGATCACTTGCAGCAAACAATACCCACAACCCAGCAAACCGCCCCGACGGGATCACCATCTATCCTTGGAAGAATGGCAAGCTCTTAGCATGGGACTATACCTGTGTGTCCACACTGGCTGACACCTATATCCATCACGGTGTGGGGCGACAGGGAGGAGCTGCTGACCACAGGGAGGAGTACAAGATCAGCAAGTACAGGGACATTAGCCAACAGTATCAATTTGTCCCAGTGGGATCAGAGACCTTGGGATCATGGGGAAAAAATGCCACACGTTTCCTTAAAGAATTGGGTTCCAGACTCATCGACACCACCAGGGACCCAAGGGCAGCCACTTTCATGTTCCAGCGCCTCAGCGTCGCCATCCAGAGGGGAAATGCTTGCTTCATACTTGGCTCACGTCCAGCCTCGGAGGAGCTGGAGGAAATTCATCATCTTTGATACATTGTGCCATTGTATTCATGTTTATGTTTTTTCTGTCAAATGTATTTTGTTTATTAATAAATGTTCACATAGAATAAAAAATATATAGGGGGTGGTAGGAGAAGAAAATATTCAAACAGCTCCGGGGAGAACCTTGAGTTTTCTCTGAGGTACGTTTATTGTCTTCTCTGAGGATGAGGGTCCCCATTCCAGCTATAGAGGTGGTACTTTATATATATATATAAATATATATATATAAATATATATATATATAAATATATATATATATATATATATATATATATATATATATATATATATATGTATATATATCAATAGCAACACTGCGCTAGCCAAGGATTCGAACCCATGTTGTACTGGCCTGCCTCACGGAAAGTGAGAACCACATGACGCTTTAAACCACAGAATCACCCAACCCTACAAGAACGGCGCAGCCAGAACAGACCAGACCTCACCACTACTAACTCCCTCATCACTGACCAGACCTCACCACTACTAACTCCCTCATCACTGATCAGACCTCATCACTACTTCAATAGTCATCATATTCAAGTACATCTCTAGCATGCCCCTCCCACGTTACATCTCTAGCATGCCCCTCCCACGTTACATCTCTAGCATGCCCCTCCCACGTTACATCTCTAGCATGTTCCTCCCACGTTACATCTCTAGCATGTCCCTCCCACGTTACATCTCTAGCATGTTCCTCCCACGTTACATCTCTAGCATGCCCCTCCCACGTTACATCTCTAGCATGCCCCTCCCACGTTACATCTCTAGCATGCCCCTCCCACGTTACATCTCTAGCATGCCCCTCCCACGTTACATCTCTAGCATGTTCCTCCCACGTTACATCTCTAGCATGTCCCTCCCACGTTACATCTCTAGCATGTTCCTCCCACGTTACATCTCTAGCACGCCCCTCCCACGTTACATCTCTAGCACGCCCCTCCCACGTTACATCTCTAGCACGCCCCTCCCACGTTACATCTCTACCATGCCCCTCCCACGTTACATCTCTAGCATGTTCCTCCCACGTTACATCTCTAGCATGCCCCTCCCACGTTACATCTCTAGCATGTTCCTCCCACGTTACATCTCTAGCATGCCCCTCCCACGTTACATCTCTAGCATACCCCTCCCACGTTACATCTCCAGCATGTCCCTCCCACGTTACATCTCTAGCATACCCCTCCCACGCTACATCTCTAGCATGTCCCTCCCACGTTACATCTCTAGCATGTTCCTCCCACGTTACACCTCTAGCACGCCCCTCCCACGTTACATCTCTAGCATGCCCCTCCCACGTTACATCTCTAGCATGCCCCTCCCTCGTTACATCTCTAGCATGTCCCTCCCACGTTACATCTCTAGCATGTTCCTCCCACGTTACATCTCTAGCATGCGCCTCCCACGTTACATCTCTAGCACGCTCCTCCCACGTTACATCTCTAGCACTCCCCTCCCACGTTACATCTCTACCATGCCCCTCCCACGTTACATCTCTAGCATGTTCCTCCCACGTTACATCTCTAGCATGCCCCTTCCACGTTACATCTCTAGCATGTTCCTCCCACGTTACATCTCTAGCATGACCCTCCCACGTTACATCTCTAGCATACCCCTCCCACGTTACATCTCTAGCATGTTCTTCCCACGTTACATCTCTAGCATGTTCCTCCCACGTTGCATCTCTAGCATACCCCTCCCACGTTACATCTCTAGCATGCCCTTCCCACGTTACATCTCTAGCATGCCCCTCCCACGTTACATTTCTAGCATGCCCCTCCCACGTTTCATCTCTAGCATACCCCTCCCACGTTACATCTCTAGCATGACCCTCCCACGTTACATCTCTAGCATACCCCTCCCACGTTACATCTCTAGCATGTCCCTCCCACGTTACATCTCTAGCATGTTCCTCCCACGTTACATCTCTAGAATGTTTCTCCCACGTTGCATCTCTAGCATACCCCTCCCACGTTACATCTCTAGCATGCCCTTCCCACGTTACATCTCTAGCATGCCCCTCCCACGTTACATTTCTAGCATACCCCTCCCACGTTTCATCTCTAGCATACCCCTCCCACGTTACATCTCTAGCATACCCCTCCCACGTTACATCTCTAGCATACCCCTCCCACGTTACATCTCTAGCATGCCCTTCCCACGTTACATCTCTAGCATACCCCTCCCACGTTACATCTCTAGCATGCCCTTCCCACGTTACATCTCTAGCATGCCCTTCCCACGTTACATCTCTAGCATGCCACTCCCACGTTACATCTCTAGCATACCCCTCCCACGTTACATCTCTAGCATGCCCTTCCCACGTTACATCTCTAGCATGCCCCTCCCACGTTACATTTCTAGCATGCCCCTCCCACGTTTCATCTCTAGCATACCCCTCCCACGTTACATCTCTAGCATGCCACTCCCACGTTTAACTATTTTTATTATCATGTGGAACGCTAAACACTTAAGGATTATACAGTGCATATTGGGGGTGGGTATAATCTATTCAGGCTTAATTCAAAGAACTGGAGCACAAATCCAATTCCCTGGATCAAGAACTCCTCACCCTTGAGGAGTTTAACAATTGTTACTCTACTACATTTCTCAACAACCTCCCTACCTGGCGGGTGTTCCGGGGGTCATCGCCCCCGCGGCCCAGTCCTTGACCAGGACTCCCGGTGGATCAGAGCCTGATCAACCAGGCTGCTACTGCTACGAACCACAGCCCGGCTAATCGGGTACTACCTTTAAATATCTGTCCAAATCCCTCTTGAAGGCAGCCAGGGGTCTATTGGTAATTCCCCCTTACGCATGGTGGGAGGCTACTGAACAGTCTTGGGACCCTCATACTTGTTACAATTTTTCTTAGTATACTTATGGCGACCCTACTGTTCAGTGGCGGGATGTTACACCGTCTTCTGATCTTAATCTCTTGCTTTCGTGGGAAGAGATGCCTGTGTGCAGATCTGGGACCTTAGCTCCTATATTAAGTCTGTATCTAACGCCTCATTATTATATTGATAAAGCCTCGGGTGGAAGATACTTCTTAAATATTGATGCACAGATGTTGTTTCTTGGTCACCACCGCCATGTTTCTTGGTCACCACCGCCATGTTTCTTGGTCACCACCGCCATGTTTCTTGGTCACCACCACCATGTTTCTTGGTCACCACCGCCATGTTTCTTGGTCACCACCACCATGTTTCTTGGTCACCACCGCCATGTTTCTTGGTCACCACCGCCATGTTTCTTGGTCACCACCGCCATGTTTCTTGGTCACCACCGCCATGTTTCTTGGTCACCACCACCATGTTTCTTGGTCACCACCGCCATGTTTCTTGGTCACCACCGCCATGTTTCTTGGTCACCACCGCCATGTTTCTTGGTCACCACCGCCATGTTTCTTGGTCACCACCGCCATGTTTCTTGGTCACCACCACCATGTTTCTTGGTCACCACCACCATGTTTCTTGGTCACCACCGCCATGTTTCTTGGTCACGACCACCATGTTTCTTGGTCACCACCACCATGTTTCTTGATCACCACCGCCATGTTTCTTGGTCACCACCGCCATGTTTCTTGGTCACCACCGCCATATTTCTTGGTCACCACCGCCATGTTTCTTGGTCACCACCACCATGTTTCTTGGTCACCACCACCATGTTTCTTGGTCACCACCACCATGTTTCTTGGTCACCACCGCCATATTTCTTGGTCACCACCACCATGTTTCTTGGTCACCACCACCATGTTTCTTGGTCACCACCACCATGTTTCTTGGTCACCACCACCATGTTTCTTGGTCACCACCACCATGTTTCTTGGTCACCACCGCCATGTTTCTTGATCACCACCACCATGTTTCTTGGTCACCACCGCCATGTTTCTTGGTCACCACCGCCATGTTTCTTGGTCACCACCGCCATGTTTCTTGGTCACCACCGCCATATTCCTTGGTCACCACCGCCATGTTTCTTGGTCACCACCGCCATGTTTCTTGGTCACCACCGCCATGTTTCTTGGTCACCACCGCCATATTTCTTGGTCACCACCGCCATGTTTCTTGGTCACCACCGCCATGTTTCTTGGTCACCACCGCCATGTTTCTTGGTCACCACCGCCATGTTTCTTGGTCACCACCGCCATGTTTCTTGGTCACCACCGCCATGTTTCTTGGTCACCACCACCATGTTTCTTGGTCACCACCACCATGTTTCTTGGTCACCACCACCATGTTTCTTGGTCACCACCACCATGTTTCTTGGTCACCACCGCCATGTTTCTTGGTCACCACCGCCATGTTTCTTGGTCACCACCACCATGTTTCTTGGTCACCACCACCATGTTTCTTGGTCACCACCGCCATGTTTCTTGGTCACCACCGCCATGTTTCTTGGTCACCACCGCCATGTTTCTTGGTCACCACCACCATGTTTCTTGGTCACCACCGCCATGTTTCTTGGTCACCACCACCATGTTTCTTGGTCACCACCGCCATGTTTCTTGGTCACCACCGCCATATTTCTTGGTCACCACCGCCATGTTTCTTGGTCACCACCGCCATGTTCCTTGGTCACCACCGCCATGTTTCTTGGTCACCACCACCATGTTTCTTGGTCACCACCACCATGTTTCTTGGTCACCACCGCCATGTTTCTTGGTCACCACCACCATGTTTCTTGGTCACCACCGCCATGTTTCTTGGTCACCACCGCCATGTTTCTTGGTCACCACCGCCATGTTTCTTGGTCACCACCGCCATGTTTCTTGGTCACCACCGCCATGTTTCTTGGTCACCACCGCCATGTTTCTTGGTCACCACCGCCATGTTTCTTGGTCACCACCGCCATGTTTCTTGGTCACCACCGCCATGTTTCTTGGTCACCACCGCCATGTTTCTTGGTCACCACCACCATGTTTCTTGGTCACCACCACCATGTTTCTTGGTCACCACCGCCATGTTTCTTGGTCACCACCGCCATGTTTCTTGGTCACCACCGCCATGTTTCTTGGTCACCACCACCATGTTTCTTGGTCACCACCGCCATGTTTCTTGGTCACCACCGCCATGTTTCTTGGTCACCACCGCCATGTTTCTTGGTCACCACCACCATGTTTCTTGGTCACCACCACCATGTTTCTTGGTCACCACCACCATGTTTCTTGGTCACCACCACCATGTTTCTTGGTCACCACCACCATGTTTCTTGGTCACCACCACTATGTTTCTTGGTCACCACCACCATGTTTCTTGGTCACCACCACCATGTTTCTTGGTCACCACCACCATGTTTCTTGGTCACCACCACCATGTTTCTTGGTCACCACCGCCATGTTTCTTGGTCACCACCGCCATGTTTCTTGGTCACCACCGCCATGTTTCTTGGTCACCACCGCCATGTTTCAGAATCATGTAGGTTTTAATACATATTCACTACATTCTCCACTATACTTCCATTGATAAAATTTCTTTTCAGGTCTCCATCTTTCTTATTTTTTTCTTCGTCTGTTTCCTGGCTTATTTATCCCCAAATATCTAAAAACTTTCACTTCCCTCCATATTCCCCTTCTTCCATTTTTTTTTATTATCAAGACTTTCTTTGTCTCATCATCCAGCTCCGTTTTACAATATTTTTCAATTTCGTTCTTTTACACACACGTCCGAACATAATAGTTTATATATTGAGGATTACGATGGTCTAGTTTTCAACTCTGATTCCTTGAACTTATACCTCAACATCTGATTTTCTCAGCAGTTCCGTACAGCCAAGAGGACGATGATTGTGCCAGACTTCTCCTTAACCCCAAGTAACACTTCACACGTCGTCACACAGACTTTAAAAAATGGAAGCACTGTGGCAGTCATCACTGTCAAAACTATTAGAGAAATCAGCAGAACAAGACAAACAGCCACGACAATATTAGTGCCGGAGAACGCATGATTTTTCATGGTAGTTTGCGATAAAAAATATTTTGGCGACACTCTACGCATTCTAAACACCAGAATTCATCAACACTAGAAGTGTAGCTGGAGAGATTACCTGGAGAGAGTTCCGGGGGTCAACGCCCCCCCCGCGGCCCGGTCTGTGACCAGGCCTCCTTAGGTCAGTGTCCTAGGATGCGACCCACACCAGTCGACTAACACCCAGGTACCCATTTTACTGATGGGGAACATAGACAACAGGTGGAAAGAAACACGTCCAATGTTTCTACTCTGGCTGGGAATCGAACCCAGGCCCTCACCGTGTGAAGCGAGAGCGTTAACCACCAGGCCACCAGAGCCACCCAACGGCATGGCAAGATGCCAAGCTATTTATCAACGAAAGAGATAAGGTCGAGAACGCAGCTGAAGAGAACCAATGAACGTTTATCTTAATCAAATCGCTGGCACATGATATTAGAGAGAATCTTGGTAATAGAGTTTATTAGGAATGGATAAAACGTTTCTGTTAGAAACCAGGTGAAATTGCAAGATAATTGGCCAGTTTACAACTTACAAAAGTCTAGATACCCACTATTCCTATTATCACTGGTTTCATTCACTTCGCAATGGAAACATAAACACATATGCAGTTTAATGTGATCCTTTATTGACAACGTTTCGCCCACACAGTGGGCTTTTTCATGTCACAAACAGATCTACCTGGGGTGGAAGGTACGGGAGTATTTATAGTCAGGTTCAGAATGTTGAGGTCAGGTGGAGAATGCTGCATCTGATGATCTACCGGGTGGAGTTATAGAGTCTTGGGTAGCTTGGCAGGGGTATTGGACAAGTTGTGAGTAGACCTTCTGCAGTGTTCTATGCTCTTATGTGGGATAGAACTTATGTGGAATAGGACTTATCGCCACAGAAGACAACACTCAGTACCGAAGAATCCTGGAATCATCGCTTATCTCTATAACCAACAATTTCAACCAGAACAACGGCTTCTATAACATAGCTGAACCACTCGCCAAGAAACTTCTTCATCGCTATCCCACATAAGAACATAGAACACTGCAGAAGGTCTACTCACAACTTGTCCAATACCCCTGCCAAGCTACCCAAGACTCTATAACCCCACCCGGTAGATCATCAGATGCAGCATTCTCCACCTGACCTCAACATTCTGAACCTGACTATAAATACTCCCGTACCTTCCACCCCAGGTAGATCCGTGTGTGACTTGAAAAAGCCCACTGTGTGGGAGAAACGTTGTCAATAAAGGATCACATTATACTGCATTTGTGTTTATATTTCCATTGTGTCGGTATTTTATACCATTTATTTCCATTCACTTCGCAGTTCTTGTTAACCTTCAGGAGTATATATATATATATATATATATATATATATATATATATATATATATATATATATATATATATATATATATATATATATATATATATATATATATATATATATATATATATATATATATATATATATATATATATATCGTTCGATTTAAACTTAAATAACAACGCTCTTCTTGCCGAATAAGACAAGCGACAATTTGTGTATGCAATAATTTGGCAAAAATAATTCTGAACCTAACGAAAAAAATATATTTGTGTTTTTTTATTATTAAATTATTATAATCTTATCGCTTGTTCTCTCTAGGCTGGAATACTGCTGTACACTAACGGCCACCTTGAAGGTTGGCGAGATTGCAGACCTGGAGAGTGTACAAAGAACTTTCACGGCACACTTAAGTATTATAAGGCACCTAAATTACAGGGAACAGTTGAAGGTCCTTGATCTGTATTCCCTGGAACGCAGGCGAGAGAGATACGTGATAATATACAGTTGGAAGGTCCTGGAGGGATTGGTACCAAACCTGCACACGAAAATCACTCCATATGAAAGGAAAAGACTCGGCAGGAGATGCAACATTCCCCCGATGAAAACAAGGGGTACCACGAGTACACTGAGAGACAACACAATAAGTGTCTGGGGCCCAAGACTATTCAACTGCCTCTCAGCATACATAAGGGGGATTACCAATAGACCCCTGGCTGTCCTCAAAAAGGCACTGGACAGGCACCTAAAGTCAATACCTGACCAACTGGGTTGTGTTTTGATCCACCATGAGACCTGGTCTCAGACCGAGCAGCGGGGGCGTTGACCCCCGAAACCCTCTCCAGGTAAACTCCAGCTTATCTAAAACATATTTAGTTGGACTAGGCTAAATTTAATTACGCTTTTTATAATAAGGTTTGATAAATTTTCTAGGGTTCTTTTAGTACAAAACTATTAATTAACACACTAACATAAATGACAAAAAAATCTTTAAACGTATAAGAAATTGTTTAAGAAAGGACTTAATTTTAAACGAGTTCTTGTTAATTAACCAGTTTTATCTATACGGCACGACACACACACATTACATATTTACATATATGTATATATATATATATATATATATATATATATATATATATATATATATATATATATATATATATATATATATATATATATATATATATATATATATGTATATATATATATCAACAAACATTGTCTCCACGTCCACAGCAGGACTCGAACCTGCTAACTCTGTATCAGAGTCCACAGTACTTTACCACTGACCCAAGATAAGTATGGGCGCTTAGCCGGAGCTAAGCGAAGCTAGCTCACTGGTAAAGTACTGTGAACTCTGATACAGAGTTAGCAGGTTCGAGTCCTACTGTGGACGTGGAGACAATGTTTGTAAATAATTTCTCCTGTTTGCGAATTTTTAAGTATATACATGTATATACATATATACAAGCGTACATTTTGAATCTTCTGTACGACTTAATAAAGCTCTATAAAGAGCAATGCAATCTCTAAATAAAAACTACTCCTATGCCTTGTATCTTTTCATAGCTATTGTCGGAAGTATGCCGGTAGGGGGTACAGCAGGGAGGGATTGGGGGGGGTAATTACAGTTTAGGGATTACAGTCACACGCAGCACCAGGAACAAGCTAACATCAGGGTCGTTCTTCCACGCATATATGATATACAATCACATACATTTGACGTAATTACATATTATCTTGCAGGTATCTGAATATAAGGCGCTACTGTCGGGTACTGCAGTGTCTTCTGTAGTGATATTGAGGTGGTGGAAGTGGTGCAGGGTGGTGTGTGTAGTGGTGTGTTGTGTGTGTAGTGGAGTGTTCCGGTAGTGGAGTTTATAGCGGTGGTTGTGGAGTATGGTGGTGATAGTGGTTGTGATGGTGTGTGTGTGTAGTGGTTGTGGTGTGTGTAGTGGTTATGGTGTGTGTAGTGGTTATGGTGTGTGTAGTGGTTGTGGTGTGTATAGTGGTTGTGGTGTGTGTAGTGGTTATGGTGTGTGTAGTGGTTGTGGTGTGTGTAATGGTTGTGGTGTGTGTAATGGTTGTAGTGTGTGTAGTGGTTGTGGTGCGTGTAGTAGTTGTGGTGCGTGTAGTGGTTGTGGTGTGTGTAGTGGTTGTGGTGTGTGTAGTGGTTGTGGTGTGTGTAGTGGTTGTGGTGTGTGTAGTAGTTGTCGTGCGTGTAGTGGTTGTGGTGTGTGTAGGGGTTGTGGTGTGTGTAGTGGTTGTGGTGTGTGTAGTAGTTGTGGTGTGTGTAGTAGTTGTGGTGCGTGTAGTGGTTGTGGTGTGTGTAGTAGTTGTGGGGCGTGTAGTGGTTGTGGTGTGTGTAGTGGTTGTGGTGTGTGTAGTGGTTGTGGTGTGTGTAGTGGTTGTGGTGTGTGTAGTAGTTGTGGTGCGTGTAGTGGTTGTGGTGTGTGTAGTGGTTGTGGTGTGTGTAGTGGTTGTGGTGTGTGTAGTAGTTGTAGTGCGTGTAGTGGTTGTGGTGTGTGTAGGGGTTGTGGTGTGTGTAGTGGTTGTGGTGTGTGTAGTAGTTGTGGTGCGTGTAGTGGTTGTGGTGTGTGTAGGGGTTGTGGTGTGTGTAGTGGTTGTGGTGTGTGTAGTAGTTGTGATGCGTGTAGTGGTTGTGGTGTGTGTAGTGGTTGTGGTGTGTGTAGTAGTTGTGGTGTGTGTAGTGGTTGTGGTGTGTGTAGTAGTTGTGGTGCGTGTAGTGGTTGTGGTGTGTGTAGTGGTTGTGGCGTGTGTAGTGGTTGTGGTGCGTGTAGTGGTTGTGGTGTGTGTAGTGGTTTTTCGTGTGTGTGTGTAGTGGTTGTGGTGTGTGTAGTGGTTGTGGTGTGTGTAGTAGTTGTGGTGCGTGTAGTGGTTGTGGTGTGTGTAGTGGTTTTGGTGTGTGTGTAGTGGTTGTGGTGTGTGTAGTGGTTTTGGTGTGTGTAGTAGTTGTGGTGCGTGTAGTTGTTGTGGTGTGTGTAAGGGTTGTGGTGTGTATAGCGGTTGGGGTGTGTGTAGTAGTTGTGGTGCGTGTAGTGGATGTGGTGTGTGTAGTAGTTGTGGTGCGTGTAGTGGTTGTGGTGTGTGTAGGGGTTGTGGTGTGTGTGGTGGTAGTGGTGTGTGTAGAGGTTGTGGTGTGTGTAGGGGTTGTGGTGTGTGTAGTGGTAGTGGTGTGTGTAGGGGTTGTGGTGTGTGTAGGGGTTGTGGTGTGTGTGGTATGCGTCCCATCTCTGAAATATCCTGTCTCTCCACTGTGTCGATTCCTCTTAGTATTTTATATGTCGTTATCATGTCTCCCCTATCCTCCAGTGTTGTCAAGTCGAGTTCTCTTAACCTTTCCTCGTAGGACATACCCCTTAGCACCAGGACTATTCTCGTTGCAAACCTTGCACTTTCTCTAGATTCCTGATGTGCTAGGACAGGTGAGGGTTCCTAACTGGAGCTCCATATTCCAAAATGGGCCTGACGTACACAGTGTACAGGGTCCGGAACGACTCCTGACTCAGATGTCGGAATGCTATTCTTAGGTTCGATAGTCGCCCGTATGCTGTAGCAGTTATTTGGTTGATGTGCGCCTCAGGAGGTATGTATGTATACAGGCATGTATATATATATATATATATATATATATATATATATATATATATATATATATATATATATATATATATATATGTGTGTGTGTGTGTGTGTGTGTGTGTGTGTGTGTGTGTGTGTGTGTGTGTGTGTGTGTGTGTGTGTGTGTGTGTGTGTGTGTGTGTGTACGTGTGGTGGTAGTATTTGAAGTAATGGAGTAGGGGTTAACAGTGGCGGGCTGGCATGTGGCGGTGGTGGTGTGTGTTGGTCGTGTATGGTGGTGGTGGTGGTGGTGGTGGTGGTGGTGGTGGTGGTAGGTGGTGGTGGTGTCTGGTGATGTGTGGTGTGTGGTGGTGGTGGTGTGTGGTGGTTGTGTGTGGTGGTGTGTGGTGGTGGTGTGTGGTGGTGGTGTGTGGTGGTGGTGGTGGTGGTGGTGTGCTGTGGTGGTGGTGTGTGGTGATGGTGGTGTGTGTTGGTCGTGTATGGTGGTGGTGGTGGTAGGTGGTGGTGGTGTCTGGTGATGTGTGGTGTGTGGTGGTGGTGGTGTGTGGTGGTGTGTGGTTGTGGTGTGTGGTGGTGTGTGGTGGTGGGTGTGGTGGTGGCATGTGGTGGTGTGTGGTGGTGTTGTGTGGTGGTGCTGTGTGGTGATGTGTGGTGGTGGGTATGGTGGTGGTGTGTGGTGGGAGTGTGGTGTGTGGTGGGAGTGTGGTGTGTAGTGATGTGTGGTGGTGGTGTGTGGTGGTGGTAGTGTTTGGTGATGGTGTGTGGTGGTGTGTGGTGGTGTGTGGTGGTTGTGTGTGGTGGTGGTGTGTGGTGGTGGTGTGTGGTGGTGTGTGGTGGTGTGTGGTGGTGTGTGGTGCTGGTGGTGTGTGGTGGTGGTAGTGTGTTGTGGTGTTGTGTTTTGGTAGTGGTGGTAGTATGTGGTAGTGTTGTGCTTTGATAGTGGTGGTAGTGTGTGGTGGTGGTGGTGGTAGTTTTATGTGATGGTACTGGTAGTGGTAGTTGTGGTAATACATGGAGTTTGCTTTTATCACCTCCTCATCCAGTTCCTTCAACTCGAGTACCATCCTAACACGGAACAAATATTATCTTCACATTCCTCTGACTCTGTGTGCGTGTCCTTACATCCACCTTTGTAACAACAAAACTCCCGTGAACATTTTGCTCGTCGTTATTATGTCTTCACTGGTCTCTCTCCCTCTGTTCCAAAGTTGTTAATTTAATTTCTTTACAGTACAAACCTCTGGGTTGTAGGTTGGCCAACTTTTAAAGTTTCGGACTTTCTCTTACTTGTGAGAATACTTTCTCAGGCTTGCATTCCATGTTAATGCTGCGTATTTTTAAATAGGCTTGTCAATGGCCCTGTACACAAGGTTTAAGGATTCCTAATTTTAGAATCTGATGGTAATTCTAAGTTTTGTCAGCTACATGCCATGCAGCCTTCATCATCGGCTGTTTCTTTATAGGGTAAATTGACCCAAAGAACCAGAAACGCATACCATCATTCATTCAATAACGTGTTTCTATAAGACACCTGCTGTCCCTGTTAATCCATCAGTATAAAATGGGTACCTGGGTGTTAGCCGACTGGTGTGGGTCGCATCCTAGCATCCTAGGACAAAACTGACCTAATTTGCCCGAAATGCCCGAATATATATATATATATATATATATATATATATATATATATATATATATATATATATATATATATATATATATATATATATATATATATATATATATATATATATATATATATATATCGTGCCGAATACGCAGAACTTGCGATCTTGGCTTAAATAGCAACGCTCATCTTGCCATATAGGTCAAGTGAAAATTTGTGTATGCAATAATTTCGCCAAAATCATTCTGAACCTAACGAAAAAAATATATTTCACTGTGAGCTGTGAGCACACATCACTCTGGGGAATTCCTCCAAACAGCTTGCATTTTGGCAAGGGGGAACACGCTTCGACCCACAGACCCTCCGTATTTCAATGGCTCTTCGCCTCGCTGACCCAATTCACAAAGAATATACGTGTATTTATGGCAATGAGCAGGGCGATCAATATGGCCTACATGGCCTAAACTGCTCCAAAACTTAGGGCTGGCACGCAAGACACAATAAGGAAAATACAAAGATTAGTCGAAGAGCCAGGATCGAATATGCACAGATAAGGAGGGAGGCCCATCGGCAATACGAAAATGAGATAGCATCGAAAGGCAAGTCTGACCCAAAACTGTTGTATAGCCACATCAGGAGAAAAACAAGAGTCAAAGATCAGGTAATCAGGCTGAAGAAGGAAGGTGGGATGTTCACAAGAAACGACCAAGAAGTGTTTGAGGAGCTCAACATTAGATTTGAAGAAGTATTCACAGTAGAGACAGGAAGGACTCCAGGAAGTCTGAATAGGGGGGTTACACTAACAAGGGATACACCAACAAGTGATGGATTAAATACACACAACCGAGGAGGAGATGAAGAAGCCACTTTGTGAACTTGATACCTCAAAGGTGGTGGGACCAGACAACATCTTTCCATGGGCCTTTAGAGAGGGAGCAGAGATGCTGTGTGCCACTAACAAAAGTCTTCAACACGTTCATTGAAAGTGGACAACTACCTGAGGTAAGGAAGGTGGCAAATGTAGTCCCAATTTTTAAGAAAGGAGACAGACATGAGGCACTAAACTACAGACCATTGTCCCTGACGTGCATAATATGCAAAATCATGGAGAAAATTATCAGGAAGAGAGTGGAGAAGCACCTAGAAAGGAACAAGCTTATAAACGAAAACCAGCATGGTTTCAGGGAAGGAAAATCCTGTGTCACAAACCTACTGGAGTTTAATGACAAGATAACGGAAGTAAGACACGAGAGAGAGGAGTGGGTAAATTGCATCTTCTTTTACTGCAAGAAGGCCGTCGACACAGTTCCTCACAAGAAGTTAGTACATAAGTTAGAGGAACAGGCATACATAACAGGAAAGGCACTGCAATGGATCAGAGAATACCTGACAGGGAGGAAACAACGAGTCATAGTAACTTACGAGGTGTCAGAGTGGGCACCTGTGACGAATGGGTTTCCACAGGGGTCAGTCCTAGGACCAGTGCTGTTTTTGGTATATGTGAATTCCATGACGGAAGGGATAGACTCAGAAGTGTCCCTGTGTGCAGTTGCAGATGATGTGAAGTTAATGAGGAGAATTAAATCGGATAAGGAACAGGCAGGACTACGAAGAGACCTGGACAAACTGGATGCTTGATCCAGCAACTGGCTCCTCGAATTTAACCCCGCCAAATGCAAAATCATGAAGATCGGGGAAGGGCAAAGAAGACCGCAGACAGAGTATAGGCTAGGTGGCCAAAAACTGCAAACCTCGCTCAAGGAAAAGGATCTTGGGGCGAGTATAATACCGAGCACATCTCCTGAGGCGCACATCAACCAGATAACTGCTGCAGCATATGGTCGTCTGGCAAACCTAAGAATAGCGTTCCGATACCTCAGCAAGGATTCGTTCAAGAGTCTGTACACCATGTACGTCAGGCCCATATTGGAATATGCAGCATCCGTTTGGAACCTACATCTGGTCAAGCACGTCAAGATATTAGAGAGAGTGTTCCAGAGATGGGACAAAGAAACAACGGGTCACAATTAAAAGTTGAATACTCATATGAGTCAAAGGGATGTTAGGAAACATTTCTTCAGTCATAAAGTTGTCAGGAAGTGGAATAGTCTGGAAAGTAACGTAGTGGTGGCAGAAACCATACATAGTTTTAAGACGAGTTTTGATGAAGCTCATGGAGCAGGGAGAGAGTGACCAAGTAACTATCAGTGAAGAGGCGGGGCCAAGAGCTATGAATCAACCCGAGCAACCACAAATAGGTGAGTACACACACCCACACACACGCACAATGGATCAGAGAATTCCTGACTGGAAGGCAACAACGAGTCTTAGTACGTGGCAAGGTGTCATAGTTGGTGCCTGTGATGAGTAGGGCTCCACGAGGGTCATTCCTAGAACTGGTGTTATTTCTGGTATATGTGGATGACATGAAGGAAGGGATATATTCAGAAGTGTCCCTGTTTGCAGGCGATGTGAAGCTAATGAGAAGAATTCAATCGGATGAGGATCAGACAGGACTACAAAGGGATCTGTACAGGCTGCAAACCTGGTTCAGCAAATGGCTCCTGGAGTTTAACCCCACCAAATGCAATGTCATGAAGATTGGGGAAGGGCAAAGAAGACCAAAGACCAAAGAACAAAGACTGCAAAGTTCATCATCCTAGTAACGGCTGCATTATATGGGCGCCTGGCAAACCTAAGAAAAGTCGTTTCAACAGCTTAACAAGGACTCTACACCTGCCAAAGCATGTCAAGAAATTAGAGAAAGTTCTATAGGGTATGTCCTACGAGGAGAGATCAAGGTGTATCGACCTGATGACACTGGAGGACAGGAGAGATAGAGGGGACATGAAAATGACATATAAAATACTGAGAGGAATTGACAAGGTGGATAGGAACAGGATGTTTCAGAGATGGGGCACAGCAGTAAGATGTCACAAGTGGAAGTTGAAGACTCAGGTGAATCACAGGGATGTCACGAAGTTTTTCTTCAGCCACAGACTTGTCAGGAAGTGGAGGCAGGATCTATACACAGTTTTAAGAAGAGATACGATAAAGCTCATGAAGCAGAGAAAGAGCGGACCTAGTAGTGACCAGCGAAGAGGCGGAGCCAGAAGCTGTGAATCGACCCCTGAAACCACAAGTAGGTAAGTACTCTAGTCTGACTCACATCACCTTATGTGGCTGCCGGAGTCTACGCCACTTAAGAAAACTATCTATTTAGATCAGTAACTTCTGAGCTAAAATATGCTAAAATCTCCTTCTTTATATAATATTAGTGAATATTATTAGTGTTTAATTTAAAATAGAAAGTAAAACAAAATAAAATAAGTGAGAATTTAGAAATATGCAAATCACCGACATTTAAGGTGTCTAAGACACCTTAAATTTTTTACATGACGTCATTCGCTCAGCCATCTTGGTTACGCTGTGGGGATTATACAACTGGATACCTTGGAGCCATGGCAGTGAAGGATTATGTACAGTGGTACT
Source organism: Cherax quadricarinatus (assembly GCF_038502225.1). NCBI lineage: Eukaryota > Metazoa > Arthropoda > Malacostraca > Decapoda > Parastacidae > Cherax > Cherax quadricarinatus. Next base: position 25,821,029 of record NC_091330.1, on the reverse strand, counting down.
GTTGTCTAGTAGTACTGGTGTCTAGTAGCTGTAGTGGAGTCTAGTATTACTGAAGTTTAGCAGTAGTACTGGTGTTTAGTAGTACTGGTGTTTACTAGTAATACTGGAGTCTAGTAGTAGTACTGGAGTCTAGTAGTAGTACTGGAGTCTAGTAGTAGTACTGGAGTCTAGTAGTAGTACTGGTGTCTAGTAGCAGTACTGGAGTCTAATAGAAGTACTGGTGTCTAGTAGTAGTAGTAGTAGTACTGGTGTCTAGTAGCTGTACTGGAGTCTAGTAGTAGAAATGGAGTTTAATAATAGTACTGGTGTCTACTAGCTGTACTGGAGTCTAGTAGTAGTGTTGGAGACTAGTAATAGTACCGGTGTCTAGCAGTATTGGAGTCTAGTAGTACTGGTGTCTAGTAGCACTGGTGCTAGTAGTACTGGAGACTTTTAGTAGTACTGGAGTCTAGTAGTACTGGTGTCCAGTAATATTGGAGTCTAGTAGTAATACTGGAGTCTAGTAGTACTGGTGTCCAGTAGTACTGGAGTCTAGTAGTAGTACTAGAGTCTAGTAGTAGTACTGAAGGCTAGTAGTAGTACTGGAGTCTAGTAGTAGTATTGGAGTCTAGTAGTAGTACTGGAGTCTAGTACTAGTACTGGAGTCTAGTAGTGGTAGTACTGGTGTCCAGTAGTATTTGAATCTAGTAGTACTGGGGTCTAGTAGTAGTACTGGATCTAGTAGTAGTACTGGTGTCTAGTAGTAGTATTGGAGTCTAGTAGTAGAAGTACTGGAGTCTAGTAAAAGTACTGAAGTCTAGTAGTACTGGTGTCCAGTAGTACTGGAGTTTAGTAGCAGTACTGGAGTCTAGTAGTAGTACTGGAGTCTAGTAGTAGTATTGGTGTCTAATAGTACTGGAATCTAGTTGTACTATGGTTGTAATGGAAGTTACTATGGTTGTAATGGAAGTTACTATTGTTGTAATGGAAGTTACTATGGTTGTAATGGAAGTTACTATTGTTGTAATGGAAGTTACTATGGTTGTAGTGGAAGTTACTATGGTTGTAATGGAAGTTACTATTGTTGTAATGGAAGTTACTATTGTTGTAATGGAAGTTACTACGGTTGTAATGGAAGTTACTATTGTTGTAATGGAAGTTACTACGGTTGTAGTGGAAGTTACTATTGTTGTAATGGAAGTTACTACGGTTGTAGTGGAAGTTATTATGGTTGTAATGGAAGTTACTATGGTTGTAATGGAAGTTACTATGGTTGTAATGGCAGTTATTATGGTTGTGATGGAAGTACTATGGTTGCAATGGAAGTTACTATGGTTGTAATGGAAGTTATTAAGGTTGTGATGGAAGTTACTATGGTTGTAATGGAAGTTACTATGGTTGCAGTAGAAGTTACTATGGTTGTAATGGAAGTTAGTTTGGTTGTAATGTAAGTTATTATGGTTGTGATGGAAGTTACTATGGTTGTAGTGGAAGTTACTATGGTTGTAATGGAAGTTATTATGGTTGTGATAGAAGTTACTATGGTTGTAATGGAAATTATTATGGTTGTGATGGAAGTTATTATGGTTGCAATGGAAGTTACTATGGTTGTAATGGAAGTTATTATGGTTGTGATGCAAGTTACTATGGTTGTAGTGGAAGTTACTATGGCGATATAACTGCAGCAGTATTCACTGCTAACCCTCACCTGAGTTATGAGTGAATACTGGTCCACAGGAACACGCTGGTGCTGTTGTTAGCACTGTGCCATCTTACTAACAGTGGCATCACAGCAAGTATACTCTAACACTAGTCTGGCAGTACAGCCACGTCCAACCCCAAGGGTTAAATATAGTAATTCCGGATTTTGCAGGTCTATGGAAGAAAAATCAGTGTTGTGTTGGTTAAAGTTCTCTCTCTGAGGTGTTGTGACTTCGGGTGTCCGGCTCTTGTGTAAGTTGCGACGTCAGACTTTCATAATTAGCAGTATTAGAAATACAAGACTGCCATTGGAGTGTGGGCCTATGCCACCCATTTCTCTTTTTTCTCTCTTCTGCTGTTGTACCTCCTTTTCCCGATGTTCTTCCTTCTGATTTTTTGTCCACGTTTCCTAAATACTGATCCATTTTCTGTCTTTACGACAGAACAGGATAATAGCTCGTGTCCAAAAAAAAAAAATCGGGTTTACCTGGTTTACCTTCACGGTACTGTGTCCTCGCCAAACAGTTGCTACAACTCAAGGGGTTTACTGATTTTTTTTCCTGCAGTAGAATTTACAAGCTACGAGCTGTTATTTTACCTCAACTCATATCACGACTTAGTTCTATTTATGATATTCCACCGCCTTTAGGACGCAACTCGTGACAGTCTACTAACACCAAGGTACCAATTTACCGTAAAGTGAAAAGAGATAACAGGTTTAAAATAACTTGCCAATATGTCTTAATTTGTCAGGGGATTGAGTCCGAGAACTTAGTTTGTGAACCGAAGGTACCACACTGAGCTACGAGCTCAAGTAGACTTTCCTCACAAAAACGGATAATTCCGTTTTCAAGGATTTATATTACTTTAAATAAAGTGAACATGTCCTAAACGAGCACGTCCTAAACACAAGCCTTTTTAAAAGCCCATGCTCCCCCCCTCCTCACCAAGCACCAGCTTTAAAAGTAAGTGTCCCGTTTAAAAAGCTATAAAGCTGCATTATAACAGCTACCAGTGAGCTTGAATTAGTCGTAAGCTGGAGGAATGAAGGGGGAAGCCGCGGCGCTGCGGGAACCATCCACCCAACGGCTAAAATATTGGGTAAATATCCGGGCATTTATTCGGGTAAGTACTCGGAAAATCCGCCGTATTTCGAGTGACCCAACAGTGTTTCACGATGCTGAGCTCTGGGCCACACCTCCCGGGGTGGGTTAAAGGCACTTTCAATGGACGAGGCTCTTAAAAGCAGCTAAGATGCCTGGGTAAGTGTAGATTAAGTGCTCTATGGATGTCAGATTAAGTGTAAGGTGTGTATCAGATTAGCCTTGGGTGCAGGTGTGGCTTTACCTATTTACTGTTGATTTTTGAAATTACGAAACAGATTTAAGCCCATGTTGTCTTCTCTCCTTATTGTTATATTGCAAACTTTATATAAATATATAAATATATGCAGTAAGATCACAGTAAACAGGTGATTTCAGAATATGCAAAACAACCACTGTGAAAGAATAGAGAAGTTCCAAGCGCTTTCGTGACTACTCACATTATCAAGGAACTGATAATGTGAGTAGTCACGAAAGCACTTGGAATTTCTCTATTCTTTCAGAGTGGTTGTTTTGCATATACATATATATATATATATATATATATATATATATATATATATATATATATATATATATATATATATGTATATATATATATATATATATATATATATATATATATATATATATATATATATATATATATATATATATATATAATTCTTTCGGACAACCTCAGTGACTCCAGTGTTATCAGTGAATTGGAGGCTCACTGCCCCAGCAAAAAATAAAAAAAAAAACTATTGCAACACAGGCCTACAAACAGTCAAGTTGGGATGGCCGCATCAGACAGGGAGACTACCCGTCTCCAAACTGTGAGTGCACATCACTCCAGGGACTTCCTCCAAACAGTTTCCATTTCGGCAATGGGAACACGCCTCAACCCTAAGACCCTCTGTATTGCAATGGCTCTCCGCCTCGCTGCCCCAATTCACACGGAATATATATGTATTTGCAGCGATGTGCAAGCCAACCAATATGGTCTACATGGTCTTAACTGCTCCGAAACCAAGGGTTGGCATGCAAAAGAGAAACCTTGCTACAGCTGGATGCCCAGCCGAGATAGAGCGCCGATCATTAGCAGCCAACAATACTCACAACCCAGCAAACTGTCCTAATGGGATCACCATCTATCCTTGGAAGAATGGCAACTATGGGACTATACCTGCGTATCGACGCTGGCTGACACATACATCCATCACAATGTCGGGCGACAGGAAGGAGTACAAGATGGACAAGTACAGGGACATAAGCCAACAGTATAAATTTGTCCCTGTGGGATCAGAGACCAAGGGATCAAAAGGAAATAATGCCACACATTTCCTTAAAGAACTGGGTTCCAGACTCATCGACACCACCAGGAACCCAAGGGCAGCCACTTTCATGTTCCAGCGCCTCAGCATGGCCATCCAGAGGGGAAATGAATGCTGCATACTGGGCTCATATCCGGCTTTGGAGGAGCTGGAGGATATTCATAATCTTTAATATATTGTACCAATGTACTCATGTTTGTGTTTTCTGTCAATGTATTCTGTGTATTCACATGGAATATTGAATGTAGGGGTGGTAGAAGAAAATATTCAAACAGCTCCGGGAAGAACCTTGATTTTCCCTGAGATATGTTTATTCTCTTCTTCGAGATTGAGGGTCCCCAGTCTAGTTCTAGAAGTGGTGTATATATATAAATATAGTATTGTAACCACAAACGAGTGGTATTTACTCAATAACGACACTGCGACTAGCAGGGGGATCGAACCCGTTTTGTTTTTAGCCTGCCTCATGGTAAGCGAAAATTCACGATGCTCTAACCCACGGGACTATACAATCCTACAAGAATTACGCACCCAGCAGAGCTAGGTGTTGTACCGTCATCCGAGGACATATGATGGCGTGGGTGCCTCAGAGCTACTTTCATTCTACTCCCTTTTTGGTGTACTAGCCTGCACAAGCAGTACACATAGCATTGTAACCACGAACGGGTAGTATTTAATCAATAACAAAACTGCGGCTAGCTTGGGAATTGAACCCGTATTGTTTTAGCCCACCTCATGGAGAGCGAAAATTCATGACCCTCTAACCAAGAGGACCATACAATCCTACACGAATCACGCGCCAAGCAGAGCTAGGTGTCGTACCATGACCCAAGGACATACGATGGTGTGGGTGCCTCAGAGCTAATTTCATTCTACTCCCTGTTTGGTGCGCTAGCCTCCACAAGCAGTATAACACATTCATGTTATGTTTAATGAGGAAGAATTTAATTATTTTCCTTTCCATAATGGAACTATTACATACAATGACCTGAGCTGCTGCCCACCCTGGCTGATGACTGCAATTTCTGACGTGATTAAAGATTGCACTAGATTTCTGAGCCTTCGTAACCGAGTACTGATGTTGGGGTAATCTGATTTCAAGTGATTTGCCTGTTTGCCCGACATACGAAAGTGAGTATAGTGTGTATGATACTTTGTAAACACCCCCAAAAATGTTAGATAGTGCATTACTAATAAATTCTGCCTTACTGTCCATATATTCTTGAAGACAATATTTATATTGAGCTTTGTTAGTGCATCACGCAGGCTGGCACGAGAGTGCGAAAGATCTAGAGCTAAAGATTTCCAATCCCATCTGGGTTGTTCTGCATTGTAAAGAACGCTTGTTTGCTACTATATGACATTAGTTTAAAGAAACCAGAGAAACTTCTCCCGCTTCTCTGCTCTGTTCCATTAACTTCTGCTGCCTCATCTGTATTCGACTGATGAAGCCTACTGTGTAGGAGAATCGTTTCAGAATAGAGATACCTAACTGTTGAACATGTGTTTTTTTTATCATCGGAATAGTTGTGTACCTGCTGGAATAGTCTACACTGTGATGGTGCAACTTCTGGAATAGTCGGCATACTATTGCGATGGTGTAACTGCTGGAATAGTCCACACACTACTGTGATGGTGCACCTGCTGGAATAGTAGACCCTGTGATGATGCAGCTGCTGGAATATAGCTGTGATGGTGCAGCTGCTGGAATATAGCTGTGATGCTGCAGCTACTGGAATGTAGCTGTGATGCTGCAGCTGCGGGAATATAGCTGAGATGGTACAGATGCTGGAATAGTCGACCCTGTGATAGAGCAGCTGCTGGAATAGTCGACACTGTGATGGTGCAGCTACTAAAATAGTCAGCAATGTGATGGTGCAGCTGCTGGAATAGTCGCTACTGTGACGGTACAGCTGCTGCAATAGTCGACACTGTGATAGAGCAGCTGCTGGAATAGTCGACACTGTGATGGTGCAGCTACTAAAGTAGTCAACAGTGTGATGGTGCAGCTGCTGAAATACTCGATACTGTGATGGTGCAGCTGCTGGAATACTCGATACTGTGATGGTGCAGCTGCTGGAATAGTCAACGCTGTGATGGTGCAGCTGCTGGAATATAGCTGTGATAGTGCAGCTGCTGCAATATAGCTGTGATGGTGCAGCTGCTGGAATATAGCTGTGATGGTTAAGCTACTGGAATATAGCTGTGATGGTGCAGCTACTGGAATATAGCTGTGATGGTGCAGCTGCTGGAATATAGCTGTGATGGGGCAGCTGCTGGATTATAGCAGTGATGGGGCAGCTGTTGGAATATAGCTGTGATGGTGCAGCTGCTGGAATAAAGCTGGGATGATGCAGCTGCTGATATATAGCTGCGGTGGTGCAGCTGCTGGAATGTAGCTGTGATGGTGCAGCTGCTGGAATGCAGCTTGGATGGTGCAACTGCTAGAATATAGCTGTGATGGTGCAACTGCTGGAATATAGTTGTTATGGTGCAGCTACTGGAATATAGCTGTGATGGTGCAGCTGCTGGAAAATAGCTGTGATGGTGCAGCTGTTGGAATATAGCTGTGATGGTGCAGCTACTGGAATATAGCTGAGTTGGTGCAGCTGCTGGTATATAGCTGTGATGGTGCAACTGCTGGAATATAGCTGTGATGGTGCAACTGCTGGAATATAGCTGTGATGCTGCAGCTGCTGGAATATTACTGTGATGATGCAGCTGCTGGAAAATAGCTGTGATAGTGCAGCGGTTGGAATATAGCTGTGATGGTGCAACTGCTGGAATATAGATTTGTTGGTGCAGCTGCTGGTATATAGCTGTGATGGTGCAGCTGCTGCAATATAGCTGTGATGATGCAGCTGCTGGAATATAGCTGTGATGGTGCAGCTGCTGGAATATAGATGTGATGGTGCAGCTGCTCGAATTTAGCTGTGATGGTATATCTGTTGGAATATAGCTGTGATGGTGCAGCTGTTGGAATATAGCTGTGATGGTGCAGCTTCTGGAATATAGCTGTGATGGTGCAGCTACTGGAATATAGCTCTGATGGTGCAGCTGCTGTAATATAGCTGTGATGGTGCAGCTGTTGGAATATAGCTGTGATGGTGCAGCTGCTGGAATATAGCTGTGATGGTGCAGCTTCTGGAATATAACTGTGATGGTGCAGCTGTTGGAAAACAACTGTGATGGTGCAGCTGCTGTAATATAACTGTGATGGTGAAGCTGCTGGAATATAGCTCTGATGGTGCAACTGCTTGAATATAGCTGTGATGATGCAGCTGCTGGAATATAGCTGTGATGATGCAGCTGCTGGAATATAGCTGTGATGGTGCAGCTACTGGAATATAGCTGTGATGGTGCAGCTGCTGGAATATAGCTGCGATGGTTAATCTACTGGAATATAGCTGTGATGGTGCAACTGCTGGAATATAGCTTTGTTGGTGCAGCTGCTGGTATATAGCTGTGATGGTGCAGCTGCTGGAATATAGCTGTGCTGGTGCAGGTGCTGGAATATAGCTGTGATGGTGCAGCTGCTGGAATATAGCTGTGATGGTGCAGCTGCTGGAATATAGCTGTGATGGTTAAGCTACTGGAATATAGCGTTGATGCTGCAGCTGCTGGAATATAGCTGTGATGGTGCAGCTGCTGGAATGTAGCTGTGATGGTGCAGCTGCTGAAATATAGCTGTGATGGTGCAGCTGCTGGAATATAGCTGTGATGGTGCAACTTCTGGAATATAGCTGTGATGGTGCAGCTGCTGGAATATAGCTGTGATGGTTCAGCTGTTGCAATATAGCTGTGATGGTGCAGCTGCTGGTATATAGCTCTGTGGGTGCAGCTGCTGGCATATAACTGTGAAGGTGCAGGTGATGCAATATAGCTGTGATGATGCAGCTGCTGGAATATAGCTGTGATGGTGCAGCTGCTGGAATATAGATGTGATGGTGCAGCTGCTCGAATTTAGCTGTGATGGTGCATCTGTTGGAATATAGCTGTGATGGTGCAGCTGTTGGAATATAGCTGTGATGGTGCAGCTTCTGGAATATAGCTGTGATGGTGCAGCTACTGTAATATAGCTCTGATGGTGCAGCTGCTGTAATATAGCTGTGATGGTGCAGCTGTTGGAATATAGCTGTGAAGGTGCAGCTGCTGGAATATAGCTGTGATGTTGCAGCTTCTGGAATATAACTGTGATGGTGCAGCTGTTGGAAAACAACTGTGATGGTGCAGCTGCTGTAATATAACTGTGATGGTGAAGCTGCTGGAATATAGCTCTGATGGTGCAACTGCTTGAATATAGCTGTGATGATGCAGCTGCTGGAATATAGCTGTGATGATGCAGCTGCTGGAATATAGCTGTGATGGTGCAGCTACTGGAATATAGCTGTGATGGTGCAGCTGCTGGAATATAGCTGCGATGGTTAATCTACTGGAATATAGCTGTGATGGTGCAACTGCTGGAATATAGCTTTGTTGGTGCAGCTGCTGGTATATAGCTGTGATGGTGCAGCTGCTGGAATATAGCTGTGCTGGTGCAGGTGCTGGAATATAGCTGTGATGGTGCAGCTGCTGGAATATAGCTGTGATGGTGCAGCTGCTGGAATATAGCTGTGATAATTAAGCTACTGGAATATAGCGTTGATGCTGCAGCTGCTGGAATATAGCTGTGATGGTGCAGCTGCTGGAATGTAGCTGTGATGGTGCAGCTGCTGAAATATAGCTGTGATGGTGCAGCTGCTGGAATATAGCTGTGATGGTGCAACTGCTGGAATATAGCTGTGATGGTGCAGCTGCTGGAATATAGCTGTGATGGTGCAGCTGTTGCAATATAGCTGTGATGGTGCAGCTGCTGGTATATAGCTCTGTGGGTGCAGCTGCTGGCATATAACTGTGAAGGTGCAGGTGATGCAATATAGCTGTGATGGTGCAGCTGCTGGAATATAGCTGTGATGGCGCAGCTGCTGGAATATAGCTGTTATGGTGCAGCTGCTGGAATATAGCTGTTATGGTGCAGCTGCTGGAATATAGCTGTTATGATGCAGCTGCTGGAATATAGCTGTTATGGTGCAGCTGCTGGAATATAGCTTTGATGGTGCAGCTGCTGGAATTTAGCTGTGATGGTGCAGCTGCTGGAATATAGCTGTGATGGTGCAGCTGCTGGAATATAGCTGTTATGGTGCAGCTGCTGGAATATAGCTGTTATGGTGCAGCTGCTGGAATATAGCTGTTATGGTGCAGCTGCTGGAATATAGCTGTTATGATGCAGCTGCAGGAATATAGCTGTTATGGTGCAGCTGCTGGAATATAGCTGTGATGGTGCAGCTGCTGGAATATAGCTGTGATGGTGCAGCTGCTGGAATATAGCTGTGATGGTGCAGCTACTGGAATATAGCTGTGATGGTGCAGCTGCTGGAATATAGCTGTGATGGTGCAGCTGCTGGAATATACCTGTGATGGTGCAGCTACTGGAATATAGCTGTGATGGTGCAGCTGCTGGAATATAGCTGTGATGTTGCAGCTGCTGGAATATAGCTGTGATGGTGCAGCTGCTGGAATATAGCTGTGACGATGCAGCTGCTGGAATATAGCTGTGATATTGCAACTGCTGGAATATAGCTGTGATGGTGCAGCTACTGGAATATAGCTGTGATGGTGCAGCTGCTGGAATATAGCTGTGATGGTGCAGCTATTGGAATATAGCTGTGATGGTGCAGCTACTGGAATATAGCTGTGATGGTGCAGTTGCTGGAATATAGCTGTGATGGTGCAGCTGCTGGAATATAGCTGTGATGGCGCAGCTGCTGGAATATAGCTGTGATGGTGCAGCTGCTGGAATATAGCTGTGATGATGCAGCTGCTGGAATATAGCTGTGATATTGCAGCTGCTGGAATATAGCTGTGATGGTGCAGCTACTGGAATATAGCTGTGATGGTGCAGCTGCTGGAATATAGCTGTGATGGTGCAGCTGCTGGAATATAGCTGTGATGGTGCAGCTGCTGGAATACAGCTGTGATGGTGCAGCTGCTGGAATATAGCTGTGATGCTGCAGCTACTGGAATGTACCTGTGATGCTGCAGCTGCGGGAATATAGCTGAGATGGTACAGATGCTGGAATAGTCGACACTGTGATAGAGCAGCTGCTGGAATAGTCGACACTGTGATGGTGCAGCTACTAAAATAGTCAGCAATGTGATGGTGCAGCTGCTGGAATAGTCGCTACTGTGACGGTACAGCTGCTGCAATAGTCGACACTGTGATAGAGCAGCTGCTGGAATAGTCGACACTGTGATGATGCAGCTGCTGGAATATAGCTGTGATGGTGCAGCTGCTGGAATATAGCTGTGATGCTGCAGCTACTGGAATGTAGCTGTGATGCTGCAGCTGCGGGAATATAGCTGAGATGGTACAGATGCTGGAATAGTCGACACTGTGATAGAGCAGCTGCTGGAATAGTCGACACTGTGATGGTGCAGTTACTAAAATAGTCAGCAATGTGATGGTGCAGCTGCTGGAATAGTCGCTACTGTGACGGTACAGCTGCTGCAATAGTCGACACTGTGATAGAGCAGCTGCTGGAAAAGTCGACACTGTGATGGTGCAGCTACTAAAGTAGTCAACAGTGTGATGGTGCAGCTGCTGGAATACTCGATACTGTGATGGTGCAGCTGCTGGAATACTCGATACTGTGATGGTGCAGCTGCTGGAATAGTCAACGCTGTGATGGTGCAGCTGCTGGAATATAGCTGTGATAGTGCAGCTGCTGCAATATAGCTGTGATGGTGCAGCTGCTGGAATATAGCTGTGATGGTTAAGCTACTGGAATATAGCTGTGATGGTGCAGCTACTGGAATATAGCTGTGATGGTGCAGCTGCTGGAATATAGCTGTGATGGGGCAGCTGCTGGATTATAGCAGTGATGGGGCAGCTGTTGGAATATAGCTGTGATGGTGCAGCTGCTGGAATAAAGCTGGGATGATGCAGCTGCTGAAATATAGCTGCGGTGGTGCAGCTGCTGGAATGTAGCTGTGATGGTGCAGCTGCTGGAATGCAGCTTGGATGGTGCAACTGCTAGAATATAGTTGTTATGGTGCAGCTACTGGAATATAGCTGTGATGGTGCAGCTGCTGGAAAATAGCTGTGATGGTGCAGCTGTTGGAATATAGCTGTGATGGTGCAGCTACTGGAATATTGCTGAGTTGGTGCAGCTGCTGGTATATAGCTGTGATGGTGCAACTGCTGGAATATAGCTGTGATGGTGCAACTGCTGGAATATAGCTGAGATGCTGCAGCTGCTGGAATATAACTGTGATGATGCAGCTGCTGGAAAATAGCTGTGATAGTGCAGCGGTTGGAATATAGCTGTGATGGTGCAACTGCTGGAATATAGCTTTGTTGGTGCAGCTGCTGGTATATAGCTGTGATGGTGCAGGTGATGCAATATAGCTGTGATGATGCAGCTGCTGGAATATAGCTGTGATGGTGCAGCTGTTGGAATATAGCTGTGATGGTGCAGCTGCTGGAATATAGCTGTGATGGTGCAGCTTCTGGAATATAACTGTGATGGTGCAGCTGTTGGAAAACAACTGTGATGGTGCAGCTGCTGTAATATAACTGTGATGGTGAAGCTGCTGGAATATAGCTCTGATGGTGCAACTGCTTGAATATAGCTGTGATGATGCAGCTGGTGGAATATAGCTGTGATGATGCAGCTGCTGGAATATAGCTGTGATGGTGCAGCTACTGGAATATTGCTGTGATGGTGCAGCTGCTAGAATATAGCTGCGATGGTTAATCTACTGGAATATAGCTGTGATGGTGCAACTGCTGGAATATAGCTTTGTTGGTGCAGCTGCTGGTATATAGCTGTGATGGTGCAGCTGCTGGAATATAGCTGTGCTGGTGCAGGTGCTGGAATATAGCTGTGATGGTGCAGCTGCTGGAATATAGCTGTGATGGTGCAGCTGCTGGAATATAGCTGTGATGGTTAAGCTACTGGAATATAGCGTTGATGCTGCAGCTGCTGGAATATAGCTGTGATGGTGCAGCTGCTGGAATGTAGCTGTGATGGTGCAGCTGCTGAAATATAGCTGTGATGGTGCAGCTGCTGGAATATAGCTGTGATGGTGCAACTGCTGGAATATAGCTGTGATGGTGCAGCTGCTGGAATATAGCTGTGATGGTGCAGCTGTTGCAATATAGCTGTGATGGTGCAGCTGCTGGTATATAGCTCTGTGGGTGCAGCTGCTGGCATATAACTGTGAAGGTGCAGGTGATGCAATATAGCTGTGATGATGCAGCTGCTGGAATATAGCTGTGATGGTGCAGCTGCTGGAATATAGATGTGATGGTGCAGCTGCTCGAATTTAGCTGTGATGGTGCATCTGTTGGAATATAGCTGTGATGGTGCAGCTGTTGGAATATAGCTGTGATGGTGCAGCTTCTGGAATATAGCTGTGATGGTGCAGCTACTGGAATATAGCTCTGATGGTGCAGCTGCTGTAATATAGCTGTGATGGTGCAGCTGTTGGAATATAGCTGTGATGGTGCAGCTGCTGGAATATAGCTGTGATGGTGCAGCTTCTGGAATATAACTGTGATGGTGCAGCTGTTGGAAAACAACTGTGATGGTGCAGCTGCTGTAATATAACTGTGATGGTGAAGCTGCTGGAATATAGCTCTGATGGTGCAACTGCTTGAATATAGCTGTGATGATGCAGCTGCTGGAATATAGCTGTGATGATGCAGCTGCTGGAATATAGCTGTGATGGTGCAGCTACTGGAATATAGCTGTGATGGTGCAGCTGCTGGAATATAGCTGCGATGGTTAATCTACTGGAATATAGCTGTGATGGTGCAACTGCAGGAATATAGCTTTGTTGGTGCAGCTGCTGGTATATAGCTGTGATGGTGCAGCTGCTGGAATATAGCTGTGCTGGTGCAGGTGCTGGAATATAGCTGTGATGGTGCAGCTGCTGGAATATAGCTGTGATGGTGCAGCTGCTGGAATATAGCTGTGATGGTTAAGCTACTGGAATATAGCGTTGATGCTGCAGCTGCTGGAATATAGCTGTGATGGTGCAGCTGCTGGAATGTAGCTGTGATGGTGTAGCTGCTGAAATATAGTTGTGATGGTGCAGCTGCTGGAATATAGCTGTGATGGTGCAACTGCTGGAATATAGCTGTGATGGTGCAGCTGCTGGAATATAGCTGTGATGGTGCAGCTGTTGCAATATAGCTGTGATGGTGCAGCTGCTGGTATATAGCTCTGTGGGTGCAGCTGCTGGCATATAACTGTGAAGGTGCAGGTGATGCAATATAGCTGTGATGGTGCAGCTGCTGGAATATAGCTGTGATGGCGCAGCTGCTGGAATATAGCTGTTATGGTGCAGCTGCTGGAATATAGCTGTTATGGTGCAGCTGCTGGAATATAGCTGTTATGATGCAGCTGCTGGAATATAGCTGTTATGGTGCAGCTGCTGGAATATAGCTTTGATGGTGCAGCTGCTGGAATTTAGCTGTGATGGTGCAGCTGCTGGAATATAGCTGTGATGGTGCAGCTGCTGGAATATAGCTGTTATGGTGCAGCTGCTGGAATATAGCTGTTATGGTGCAGCTGCTGGAATATAGCTGTTATGGTGCAGCTGCTGGAATATAGCTGTTATGATGCAGCTGCTGGAATATAGCTGTTATGGTGCAGCTGCTGGAATATAGCTGTGATGGTGCAGCTGCTGGAATATAGCTGTGATTGTGCAGCTGCTGGAATATAGCTGTGATGGTGCAGCTACTGGAATATAGCTGTGATGGTGCAGCTGCTGGAATATAGCTGTGATGGTGCAGCTGCTGGAATATAGCTGTGATGGTGCAGCTACTGGAATATAGCTGTGATGGTGCAGCTGCTGGAATATAGCTGTGATGTTGCAGCTGCTGGAATATAGCTGTGATGGTGCAGCTGCTGGAATATAGCTGTGATGATGCAGCTGCTGGAATATAGCTGTGATATTGCAACTGCTGGAATATAGCTGTGATGGTGCAGCTGCTGGAATATAGCTGTGATGGTGCAGCTACTGGAATATAGCTGTGATGGTGCAGCTACTGGAATATAGCTGTGATGGTGCAGCTGCTGGAATATAGCTGTGATGGTGCAGCTGCTGGAATATAGCTGTGATGGCGCAGCTGCTGGAATATAGCTGTGATGGTGCAGCTGCTGGAATATAGCTGTGATGTTGCAGCTGCTGGAATATAGCTGTGATGGTGCAGCTGCTGGAATATAGCTGTGATGATGCAGCTGCTGGAATATAGCTGTGATATTGCAGCTGCATGAATATAGCTGTGATGGTGCAGCTACTGGAATATAGCTGTGATGGTGCAGCTGCTGGAATATAGCTGTGATGGTGCAGCTACTGGAATATAGCTGTGATGGTGCAGCTACTGGAATACAGCTGTGATGGTGCAGCTGCTGGAATATAGCTGTGATGGCGCAGGTGCTGGAATATAGCTGTGATGGTGCAGCTGCTGGAATATAGCTGTGATGGTGCAGCTGCTGGAATATAGCTGTGATGGTGCAGCTGCTGGAATATAGCTGTGATGGTGCAGCTACTGGAATATAGGTGTGATGGTGCAGCTGCTGGAATATAGCTGTGATGGTGCAGCTGCTGGAATATAGCTGTGATGGTGCAGCTGCTGGAATACAGCTGTGATGGTGCAGCTGCTGGAATACAGCTGTGATGGTGCAGCTGCTGGAATACAGCTGTGATGGTGCAGCTGCTGGAATACAGCTGTGATTGTGCAGCTGCTGGAATACAGCTGTGATGGTGCAGCTGCTGGAATACAGCTGTGATGGTGCAGCTGCTGGAATACAGCTGTGATGGTGCAGCTGCTGGAATACAGCTGTGATGGTGCAGCTGCTGGAATACAGCTGTGATGGTGCAGCTGCTGGAATACAGCTGTGATGGTGCAGCTGCTGGAATACAGCTGTGATGGTGCAGCTGCTGGAATACAGCTGTGATGGTGCAGCTGCTGGAATACAGCTGTGATGGTGCAGCTGCTGGAATACAGCTGTGATGGTGCTTGTAGAAGACAAGTCGTCACTCCGAAAATTAAATCAACACTTTAAATTTGTTTTATAACTATTTTTTTTTCCCCAAAAAAACTTGAGTTCTTTAAAGTGATTAATGAAAATATGAGAGTTTCTGAGAAGGTTAGTTGAAGTGTCGACGCTGGAAAATGGTGAGAAGGACCCACGAATAGGACTGAAGTACTTGCTACTTCTTGGAACATTTTAAAGCACGGATTTTACTGCGTGCTGGAGTGGAGTGCTTTGTCTGGCAAGGAGCAACGACGGTAATGGGCAAGAGCTTCACAAGGAAGATTGGCTGGAAGCCTAGAAGTGCTCAGGGAAGCCTCGCACTTGAGTGATGACAAGGATGCCTACGTGAGGAGTATCACTGACTCGGTGAGCCTGGCTTTCAAGTGCTGCAAAAATGAGCCAGTCTGGCTGCATGAACACCAAGGCTTACTCCAGACGAGCCTGGCTTATCTTACCTTCTTAATTAACACTTCATCGCTGGATGAACACCAGAGTGGAAGGCTTATCCCAGACGATCCTGGCTTACTTTCTTTATTAACACTACATCGCTGGATGAACGCAAAGTGGGAGGCTTATCCCAGACGATCCTGGCTTATCTTCTTTACTAACACCACATCGCTGGATGAACCCCAGGGTGGAAAGTCTACTCCAGACGAGGTTCGCTTGCCTCCTACATTACAATATCTTGATTGGTGGCAAAAACATGACAAAATAATCTTCTTTGGAACAAGACCTGGCGAGAAGACAGTGAAACTTGTTACGAGGTAATGATAAACAATATCTGTCACCATGTTATTAGTTCTAGTTTCTGCTGTATTTGTAGTTATTGAAACTAGACACTGCTATAGGTATCTTTTTCATTTTTCATATATTCAGAGGGTAGGGTTAGCACATGATTAATCTCGGAATCGAATCCCATCAAGTGCTTAATGTTCCAATCGTTTATTACAGTTAGCTCTTCTGAAACATCGACGTGTAGGGACAAGAGCTTTATCTGATAACAGACTGTTGGTAGAAAGGCTGTGCTGAGCAAACCTCTGTTATACACTATATTCCGCTCTTGGTAGAGCTTTATCAAGTCATGATCGATATGTACGCAAGTATTGCGATGACAACACTTCAATATGGGTGTGTGGCACTAGGCTTAAACGCTGCAGTGAGGAAAAAAGAGATAACTTATGTGTCATGTTCGAAAGCAATATTTGGTGTGAATATTGTGCAAAAAATTCACAGCACAGAAATTAGAACATGGTGTGAGGGATGGGGATGTTGATGTGATTTGGGCGTTTACATAAGATGGAGCAGAACAGGATGACTAAAAGGCTGAATAACTCTGCAGTAAACAAAAATACTGGAGGTCGCCCCAGGAATAGTAAAAGTGTTCGTCTCAGGAAATAGTAGAATTGGTGGTCCCAGGGAAGATTAAAGGGAGGTGCTTGAGCATTTGGCAATTGTGTGAGTTAGATACGAGTGGAGGCAGATGAGTTTTATGTTTTGATGAGCTGTTGGAGTGTGAGCAAGGGAATATTTATGAAGAAATTCAGGGGAAATTGCCTAATGGGACTTGAGTCATGGAGTTTAGAAACACAGTGAGTACATGTTGCGTTTCGCTGGGACATTTGAACTGTGATGTCTGCTATCTTTGTCTCATAAAGCTACTGTGGTTTCTTTTATAATCCTAATTTAGTTGAAATATA
The DNA here is from genome assembly GCF_038502225.1 of Cherax quadricarinatus. Classification (NCBI taxonomy): domain Eukaryota; kingdom Metazoa; phylum Arthropoda; class Malacostraca; order Decapoda; family Parastacidae; genus Cherax; species Cherax quadricarinatus. The sequence continues at coordinate 25,804,143 of NC_091330.1, read as the reverse complement.
TATATATATATATATATATATATATATATATATATATATATATATATATATATATATATATATATATATATATATATATATATATATATATATATATATATATATATATATACATATATATATATATATATATATATATATATATATATATATATATATATATATATATATATATATATATATATATATATATATATATATATATATATATATATATATATACATATATTAGAGGAAAGCACCCTGCCAGGGAAACCAGTGGCACCAACAGTTCCAACACCTCTGTCCCCACTATGGAACCATTGATTGTGGAAGACTCAGACATTTACAAAGCAATAATGTCGTTCCCCTCTGGCTCTGCTGGGGGTTACACTGGAATAAGGCCACAGCATTTAAAGGAAATGGTTAATCCAGTTATTGGGGAAATTGCAGAGACACTGCTTTCAGAGATCACAAGGTTCGTCAACAATTCCTTGGATGGTCTGATTCCTGATGAAATTAGACCTTTCTTTTTTGGTGCAACACTTTGTGCACTTAAAAAGAAGGATGGAGGAATTCGGCCAATTGCAGTAGGCAACACGTTACGCCGCCTCGTATCCAAAGCTGCTGTCCGAAGTATTCGTGCACAGGCAGCCATGATGCTTCAACCAAACCAGCTTGGCTTTGGGGTCTCTCAAGGAAGTGAAGCAGCGGTTCATGCAACAAGGGCATATATCAACAACCTCCCTGAGGACAATGCAGTGGTAAAATTAGATTTCAAGAATGCGTTCAATCTCCTGAAAAGAGACGTGGTATTAGCAGCAGTACAAGAACATTTCCCTGGTCTCTTCCCTTTTGTTTCAGCTGGGTATAGCAAGGAATCAATGCTTCTCTTTGGAGAGCATGAAATCACATCATCGGAGGGTGTCCAACAAGGAGATCCTCTTGCACCATTTCTCTTCTGTATTGCAGTTAGGGAAATCACAGTCAGACTGACCAGCGAGCTAAACATCTGGTTCCTAGATGATGGCACACTAGCAGGTACAAAGGAGTCCCTCCTACATGACCTTACACAGGTAATGACACGGGGACAGGAAATGGGTCTCATCCTGAATCCATCCAAATGTGAAATCATCTCAGTCAGTCAACAAGTGATAAATGCAGTGAGATCAAAACTACCAGGAGCAGCAGTCATTGCCCCCACAAATAGTGTCTTGCTAGGAGCACCTCTGGGAAGCAATGCCATTGACACAATTCTCAGGAAGAAATTGGAAGAGTTAAGGAGAATGGAACAACGAATAGGCAATCTGGACACCCACGATGCCTTGTACCTTCTCACAAAGTGCTTGAGTCTGCCCAGGTTGACATATTTCCTAAGATGTGCACCTTCATATGATAACCCTATACTGCACGAGTATGACAGTATTCTGAGGCAGATTTTTACGAAAGTACTTAACCTTACTCTAGAAGACGGGCAGTGGAACCAAGCTACACTTCCAGTCAGACTAGGAGGCATTGGTGTCCGCAAGTCATCACAGATTGCGTTACCTGCTTTTCTGTCCTCGTGTATTGCATCCAGAGAGCTTGTAGCAGCGATTCTCCCTGAACATCTTAGGGACAAGATTGGAGCCCAGGACCAAAAATTCATTGACGGAGCAATGATCTGGGATAATCTAACGGGCTCAGAAACCAGACCTGCTCCCCCCAACAACTACAAACAATCGCACTGGGATGGTCCAATAGTGGAAAATATAGCCTCAACGATGCTTCAGAGTGTGTCAGGGAAGGATAGAGCCCGCCTGCTGGCAGTGAGAGCCCCTCATGCTGGGGACTTTCTGTTGGCTGTTCCCAACTCCAGCCTTGGCACACGCCTCGACCCACAGACCATCCGCATCGGTGTTGCCCTTCGACTTGCCGCCCCTATTCTCGCCGAACACAGGTGTATTTGTGGCAGTGAAGCAGCAGACCGATTCGGGTACCATGGTCTTGTGTGCCGTAAATCCGAGGGAAAGATTGCAAGACATGAGGAGGTTAATAACATTATCAAGAGGAGCCTCACAACAGCTGGATGCCCAGAAGTAAGGGAGCCACCCCAACTATGCAGATCTGATGGCAGCCAGAAGCGTCCAGATGGTATCACCCTTCAAGCCTGGACAGATGGGAAGCAGGTGGTGTGGGACTATACATGTGCATCTACCTTGGCTGATGTGATGAATGGTTTTGAAAACCGACAAGTTGAAGAATTGAGACACTTATGCAACACATGGGAATCTTTATTGAAGAAACGTTTCGCCACACAGTGGCTTCATCAGTCCAATACAAAGTAGAAATGGGTAAGGAGAGTAGAAGTATGAGGTAATCAGTCCCTCAACCTGGATTCGATGTGTTCAGTCCATCACTCTTGTAGTAAGTGCAGCATAGGGCCAGAGAGGTGGCTTATATACTGCGGTGAGATGAGTTGAAGCAGGAGGAGGCGGGATCTTAGTGGGACCTGCCACTAATGTAAGTAGGTCATCGTCCAAAGACACTGCAACATCATGGAATCTTGGTACAAAGACGTCAACGCTTGCTCAAACCTTTGGACGATAACCTACTTACATTAGTGGCAGGTCCCACTAAGATCCCGCCTCCTCCTGCTTCAACTCATCTCACCGCAGTATATAAGCCACCTCTCTGGCCCTATGCTGCACTTACTACAAGAGTGATGGACTGAACACATCGAATCCAGGTTGAGGGACTGATTACCTCATACTTCTACTCTCCTTACCCATTTCTACTTTGTATTGGACTGATGAAGCCACTGTGTGGCGAAACGTTTCTTCAATAAAGATTACCATGTGTTGCATAAGTGTCTCAATTCTTCAACTTGTCGGTTTTCAAAACCATTCATCACATCTGTCAGACACTGCAACATCATGGAATCTTGGTACAAAGACGTCAACGCTTGCCCAAACCTTTGGACGATGACCTACTTACATTAGTGGCAGGTCCCACTAAGATCCCGCCTCCTCCTGCTTCAACTCATCTCACCGCAGTATATAAGCCACCTCTCTGGCCCTATGCTGCACTTACTACAAGAGTGATGGACTGAACACATCGAATCCAGGTTGAGGGACTGATTACCTCATACTTCTACTCTCCTTACCCATTTCTACTTTGTATTGGACTGATGAAGCCACTGTGTGGCGAAACGTTTCTTCAATAAAGATTCCCATGTGTTGCATAAGTGTCTCAATTCTTCACCTTGGCTGATACCTATCTCCAATACACCAGGGAGGAAGGAGGGGCAGCTGCCAGCTTTAGGGAGTCCCAAAAGTCTAGAAAATATGGAGAACTTGCCCATCATTATATGTTTGTTCCCATAGGCTCAGAGACCCTTGGCTCATAGGGAAAGAGTGCATCTAATTTCCTTAAGGAGCTGGGAAAAAGACTCATCAGGGTAACTAGGGATCCCAGGGCAGCTAGTTTTCTGTTCCAGCGGCTCAGTGCGGCTGTTCAAAGGGGTAATGCATGCTGCATTTTGGGCACACGCCCCAGCTCTGAGGAGCTGGATGAGATTTTCGCCTTATAATCGGTGATACACACGTAACAACATGTACCGTATATGCCACCTTTATATCAACAATGTATCTCTTAAATCTTCTGCGCCATATTATATATATATATATATATATATATATATATATATATATATATATATATATATATATATATATATATATATATATATATATATATATATATATATATATATGTAATAAGATCACAGTAAACAGGTGATTTTAAATTATGCAAAACAACCACTGTGAAAGAGTAGTGAAATTCCAAGCGCTTTCGTGGCTGCTTACATTGTCAAGGAACTATGAAAGCAATACATCAAAGGAAGGCAATAAAAGGGCTTAGATTACACCTCACAGTCAACTCCCACAACAAAGAAACACCTGACGCGAGACAATACCGGACTCATAAGAAAAGAGGAACACTGTAGTAGGTCCGCTGGTCCAACTAGACAGGTCCTCATGACAACCCACCAACAAATCATTCTACCCAAGAAATAAGGTTTATTATTTGTCCAATGTATTATTAAACTCTAACCAAATTTTATTAATTATAAATGAATCTAATTTATACAAACCTAAGGAAATATTCATATTATTTTCAAAACTGCTTTTTATTAAACAAGATTCAATTATATTCCTGTCAACCATGGACTTGCTTGATACAACTTTCTCAACTTTTTGAAAATCAACTTGATGGTTAAAATCTCTCACATGAATAAATAGAGTATTGGAATCTTGTCCAGTTCTAATGCTATATTTATGTTGTTTTAATCTAAGTTCGAGACTTTTACCAGTTTGACCGTAATAAACTTTATCGCAAATTTTACAAGGAATCTTATAGACACATCCGTCAGCATTTTGGGGGGAATTCTTTATCAAAAGTTTTTTTTACTGTATCAAGATTTTTAAATACAACTTTAATATTAAAAGTCTTAAGAGAAGGCATATCAACCAAGTTTTCATGGTAAGGGAGAACCAACATATTTTTGGTTGAATAGGGTTGGTTGTCCCTTTTTGGGTTGTAAAAAGTATTTCTAGCAATTTTAAATGATTTATCAATTACATTCCTCGAGTATTTCAGATCATTGGCTATTTCATAAATTTTGGATATTTCTTCATCTATGAATTCTGGACTACAAATTCGTAAAGCTCTCAAAAACATTGATGAGAAAACAGACAGTTTAAATTTATCTTGATAGGAAGAATAATAGTGTACATAGGAACAGTTATTTGTAGGTTTTCTGTAAAATTTAAATTTGAATTCATTATTACTCTTAATAATTAAAACATCTAGAAAAGGCAATGAGTTATTTTCCTCAAACTCAATAGTAAAGTTTATAGAATGGGCTAAGCTATTTAATTTGCCAAGAAAATGGTGTATATCTACATTCTTGGGCATAAGACATAAAATATCATCAACATATCTAAACCTTTTTGCTCTATTAGGGAGGATTGTGTTAAGCAATCTTGTTTCAGAAAATTCCATGTATAGATTACTAAGAACAGGTGAAAGAGGATTCCTCATTGCCATACCAAATTTCTGAGTGTAAAATTTATCATTAATACAAATTTTGCATCAACAATGCAAAGTTTAATAAGTTTAATGATGGTAGGAACTGGTAATTGTAAATCATAATTAACGAGTTCTTCAGATAAGAAACTTAATAAATCATCAACAGGAACTTTCGGAAACAAGGAAGTAACATCAAAACTAACCATGTTAAAATCATTTAAGTCAGTCAAGGAGCTTAATTTATCAACTAAATCTAAGTTGTTTTTAACATTGAAGTTAGAA